>NW_024039355.1:0-426404 GCF_016077235.1 Cyprinodon tularosa
TTTGTTTCTCAGGTGCGTTTTGGGTAATTTCCTTGTTGCTCCGTACTTTGGTTAAAGTAGCCCCTTTGTTGTTAGGTCCATTTGGGTGAATGCTTTGTTCTCAGGTCATTTTGGGGTAACGTAGCCTTTGTTCCAGGGTGCTTTGGTTAACTACCTTTTTTCAGGTACATTTGGGGGAAAAGTACCTTTGTTGGTCAGGCGCATTTGGGGGAACATAGCCTTTTTTCCCAGGTCACTTTGGTGTAAAGGCCTTTGTTGCTAGGTTTGCATTTGTGTGAACGTAGCCTTTTTTCTCAAATCAAGTTTGGTGTGAACGAGCCTTTTTGTCAGTAATTTGGTAAACTACTTTTTTTCAGGGCCTTTGGTGAAATGGGGCCTTTGTTTCCAGTCAGTCTTTGGTGTGAACGTAGCCTTTGTTGCTCAGGTCGCGTTTGGTGTGAACGTAGCCTTTGTTGCTCAGGTTGCGTTTGGTGTGAACGTAGCCTTTGTTGCTCAGGTCGCTTTTGGTGTGAACGTAGCCGTTGTTGCTCAGGTCATGTTTGGTGTGAACGTAGCCTTTGTTGCTCTGGTCGCGTTTGGTGTCAACTTATCCTTTGTTGCTCAGATGACATTTGGTCTGAACGTAGCCTTTGTTGCACAGGTCACGTTTGGTATTAACGTGGCCTTTGTTGCTCAGGTCGCATGTGGTGTGAACATAGCCTTTGTTGCTCAGGTCGCGTTTGGGTGAACGTAGCCTTTGTTGCTCCGGTCACGTTTGGTGTAAAGGTAGCCTTTGTTGCTTAGGTCACATTTGGTGTGAACGTAGCATTTGTTGCTCAGGTCACGTTTGGTGTGAACGTAGCCTTTGTTGCTCAGGTCGCGTTTGGTGTCAACTTATCCTTTGTTGCTCAGATGACATTTGGTCTGAACGTAGCCTTTGTTGGTCAGGTCGCATTTGGGTGAACATAGCCTTTGTTCCTCAGGTCACGTTTGGTGTAAACGTAGCCTTTGTTGCTCAGGTCGCATTTGGTGTGAACGTAGCCTTTATTTCTCAGGTCACATTTGGTGTGAACGTAGCCTTTGTTGGTCAGGTCGCATTTGGGTGAACATAGCCTTTGTTCCTCAGGTCACGTTTGGTGTAAACGTAGCCTTTGTTGCTCAGGTCGCATTTGGTGTGAACGTAGCCTTTGTTGCTCAAGTCAAGTTTGGTGTGAACGTAGCCTTTCTTGCTCAGATCATGTTTGGTATGAACGTAGCGTTTGTTGCTCAGGTTGCGTTTGGTGTGAACGTAGCCTTTGTTGCTCAGGTCGCTTTTGGTGTGAACGTAGCTGTTGTTCCTCAGGTCATGTTTGGTGTGAACGTAGCCTTTGTTGCTCAGGTCGCGTTTGGTGTCAACTTATCCTTTGTTGCTCAGATGACATTTGGTCTGAACGTAGCCTTTGTTGGTCAGGTCGCATTTGGTGTGAACGTAGCCTTTGTTGCTCAGGTCAGGTTTGGTGTCAACGTATCCTTTGTTGCTCAGGTTGCATTTGGTGTGAGGTAGCCTTTGATGCTCAGGTGACATTTGTTGTGAACATAGCCTTTGTTGCTCAGGTGACATTTGGTGTGAACGTAGCCTTTGCTGCTTAGGTCACATTTTTTGTTAACGTAGCCTTTAACATAGAAGTTGCATATATTTGTGAAGGACTTCGAAAAAAATCGGATTTGACAAAAAAAATTGGGAACTGAGCATGAAGTCCTCCAGTGTGAATGTAGCCTTTGTTGCTCAGGTCGCATGTTGTGTAAACGTAGCCTTTGTTGCTCAGGTCGCATGTTGTGTGAACGTAGCCTTTGCTGCTTAGGTTGCGTTTGGTGTGAACCTAGCCATTGTTGCTCCGCTCGCATTTGGTGTGTGCACATAGCCTTCGTTGCTCATTTCATGTTTGGTGTTAACGTAGCCCTTGTTGCTCAGGTCATGTTTGGTGTTAAAGTAGCCCTTGTTGCTCAGGTTACATTTGGTGTAAACGTAGTCTTTGTTGCTCAGGTCGCATTTGGTGTGAACGTAGCCTTTATTTCTCAGGTCACATTTGGTGTGAACGTAGCCTTTGTTGCTCAGGTCACATTTGGTGTGAACGTAGCCTTTGTTGCTCAGGTCACGTTTGGTGTAAAGGTAGCCTTTGTTGCTTAGGTCATATTTGGTGTGAACGTAGCCTTTGTTGCTCAGGTCACGTTTGGTGTGAACGTAGCCTTTGTTGCTCAGGTCGTGTTTGGTGTCAACTTATCCTTTGTTGCTCAGATGACATTTGGTCTGAACGTAGCCTTTGTTGCTCAGGTCACGTTTGGTATTAACGTAGCCTTTGTTGCTCAGGTCACATTTGGTGTGAACGTAGCCTTTGTTGCTCAGGTCGCGTTTGGTGTGAACGTAGCCTTTGTTGCTCAGGTCACATTTGGTGTGAACGTAGCCTTTGTTGCTCAGGTCGCATTTGGTGTGAACGTAGCCTTTGTTGCTCAGGTCACGTTTGGTGTGAACGTAGCCTTTGTTGCTCAGGTCGCATTTGGTGTGAACGTAGCCTTTGTTGCTCAGGTCACATTTGGTGTGAACGTAGCCTTTGTTGGTCAGGTCGCATTTGGGTGAACATAGCCTTTGTTCCTCAG
This sequence comes from Cyprinodon tularosa, assembly GCF_016077235.1. Classification (NCBI taxonomy): domain Eukaryota; kingdom Metazoa; phylum Chordata; class Actinopteri; order Cyprinodontiformes; family Cyprinodontidae; genus Cyprinodon; species Cyprinodon tularosa. The sequence continues at coordinate 2,614 of NW_024039355.1, forward strand.
GTCACGTTTGGTGTAAACGTAGCCTTTGTTGCTCAGGTCGCATTTGGTGTGAACGTAGCCTTTGTTGCTCAGGTCACATTTGGTGTGAACGTAGCCTTTGTTGCTCAGGTCGCGTTTGGTGTGAACGTAGCCTTTGTTGCTCAGGTCGCGTTTGGTGTGAACGTAGCCTTTGTTGCTCAGGTCGCATTTGGTGTGAACGTAGCCTTTGTTGCTCAGGTCACGTTTGGTGTGAACGTAGCCTTTGTTGCTCAGATCATGTTTGGTGTGAACGTAGCCTTTGTTGCTCAGGTCGCATTTGGTGTGAACGTAGCCTTTGTTGCTCAGGTCACGTTTGGTGTGAACGTAGCCTTTGTTGCTCAGGTCGCATTTGGTGTGAACGTAGCCTTTGTTGCTCAGGTCACGTTTGGTGTGAACGTAGCCTTTGTTGCTCAGGTCGCGTTTGGTGTCAACTTAGCCTTTGTTGCTCAGATGACATTTGGTCTGAACGTAGCCTTTGTTGCTCAGGTCACGTTTGGTGTGAACGTAGCCTTTGTTGCTCAGGTCATGTTTGGTGTGAACGTAGCCTTTGTTGCTCAGGTCGCGTTTGGTGTGAACGTAGCCTTTGTTGCTCAGGTCACATTTGGTGTGAACGTAGCCTTTGTTGCACAGGTCACGTTTGGTGTGAACGTAGCCTTTGTTGCTCAGGTCACGTTTGGTGTGAACGTAGCCTTTGTTGCTCAGGTCGCGTTTGGTGTGAACGTAGCCTTTGTTGCTCAGGTCACATTTGGTGTGAACGTAGCCTTTGTTGCTCAGGTCGCATTTGGTGTGAACGTAGCCTTTGTTGCTCAGGTCACGTTTGGTGTGAACGTAGCCTTTGTTGCTCAGGTCGCATTTGGTGTGAACGTAGCCTTTGTTGCTCAGGTCACATTTGGTGTGAACGTAGCCTTTGTTGCTCAGGTCGCATTTGGGTGAACGTAGCCTTTGTTGCTCAGGTCAAGGTTGGTGAATGGGAGAATTATCCTGCCATAATGCAAGAGCACATAATTTCAATTTGAGAAAAGAATTTCATCTTCTTGTACTCAAAACTTATAATGCTCACACTCAAAACATGCGTTCTCTCTCAAATATTTTCTCTTCTCTTTCAAATCTTTGCTTCTTCTCTCAGATTTAATGCATCTTGCACAGATATTTTTTCCTCTCGCTTGCCTCTTTCTCTTCGCGCACACACCGCGCTCTACTCGAGTCTCAGATACGCTCGCAAACCCGTAGGCTCTGCTTGCGGATTTTTTTTGCTCTCTCTCAGATTGCAGTCGGATCGTCGCCTAGCAACCTTTCCAGCCAATAGAATGACAGCCTCAGATAGGGTGCGCTTGTCTAACTCTACTGAGTGTGCCTGTTATAAACCTTACCGACAATAAAATGGCTTTTTTGTTTTTATATATATATATATATATATATATATATATATATATATATATATATATATATATATATACATATATATATATATATATATATATATACATATATATATATATATATATATATATATATATATATATATATATATATATATATATATATATATATATATATATATATATGTATATATATGTAGTGATGTTAACGTTTAATAAACTGCATTAAAACTTTTATAATATCTGCCAATAAGTGGCCTCGGTCGGCAGCGGGCACCAACGGCCTCTCCGATGGCCGGCAGAGCCAGCCATCGGAGAGGCCGGCAGAGCCTTATCCCCCATTTACACAATGGGGGATAAGGCTGACGATATCCTGAGTTCATTGCAATTAACAGAAGAAAAACAAAAGCACTATAAAGAGGTAAAAGAGGCTTTTGATGGACATTTTATCGGAGTGCATAATGTTATTGTCATGGACTGAGTGCCCAGCTAAAGATGTTGAGTGCAGAAAATGCCATAAAAGGGGACACTTTGCGAAAGTGTGCAGATCAGCTCAAAAGCTGGAATCTATTGAAGAGGATGCAGCTGGGGCTTATCTAGGAACTATTGACCATCTACATTTGTCGACATGGACAGAAATGCTTACCATAAACGGCAGACCGTTGCGTTTTAAAGTGGATACTGGCGCGTCCGTGACTGCCATAACAGAGACGGAATATGTACAGGATCGACATGGCAAATACACAGCGCCACAAAGACCACTGCTAGGGCCCACCAATCAACCTCTGGATGTTAAAGGGCAAGTGCATGCTGTTATTCAGAGAGGCAACAGAAAGATTGAGGAGGAGGTGTTCATTGTGAAGGACCTGAGCACACCCTTACTGGGCCTCCCTGCCATTCGCAGACTGCAGATGATTCCACAGCTCCATAGCATAGACGATGCAGAGGCATACTTTCGCTCAACCTACCCAGATGTCTTCACAGGGCTAGGTAAACTTAAAGGAGAGTACAAAATTAAGCTGAAAGACGATGCAACACCCTATGTTCTCTCTGCTCCACGTCGTGTAGCCATTCCTCTCCACAGCAAAGTGAAAGAGGAATTGGGCCGGATGGAGAAGATGGGGGTCATAGGCAGCGTGGAATAACCAACTGAATGGTGCGCAGGTATGGTCCCTATTGTGAAAACATCAGGGAAAATATGCATTTGTGTAGATTTAACACATCTGAATGAGAATGTCATCAGGGAGGCTCATCTTACCGGCAGTGGATGAGATGCTGGCCAAGCTAGAAGGAGCCAGGATCTTCACAAAGCTCGACGCGACATCAGGCTTCTGGCAGGTACCACTTCATAAAGATTCAATGCTGTTGACCACGTTCATCACACCAGAGGGACGCTACTACTTCAAGAGGCTCCCTTTTGGAATATCTTCGTCTCCAGAACATTTTCAGAAGAGGATTTCTCAGCTGATTGATGGTATTGATGGAGCCCTGTGCCATGCTGATGATGTCCTTGTCATGGGAAAGGATCGGGCAGAGCATGACGAACGACTGCACAAAGTGCTACAGAAATTCAGAGAAGCTGGACTCACTCTGAATGAGAAATGCCAGTTTGCTAAGGGTGAAATTCGATTCCTGGGCCATGTCATAAACTCAACAGGCATCAGAGCAGACCCAGATAAAATAAAAGCGATCCTTGACATGCCTGAGCCGAAGGATGTGGGGGACGTTCGCCGTTTCATGGGCATGGTGAATTATGTGGGCAAATTTTCACCACGTCTACCACAGAGAGCGTTCCTGGAGACGAAGAAGGAACTAGGGTCAGAGACTGTGTTAGCCCAATACAGCCCGAGTCACGAAACCATGGTATCAGATGATGCTTCTTCCTATGGACTAGGAGGGGTGTTGACACAAAAACAGCCTGACAGTGAATGGCGACCTGTAGTTTTCATTTCTAGAAGTCTGACCAAGGCCGAATCGCGGTACGCCCAAATAGAAAAAGAGGCTTTAGCTGTGACCTGGGCATGTGAGCGCCTGCGAAGATACTTGAGTGGGCAGGATTTTACTATAAGGACTGATCACAAGCCACTTATAACCCTCCTGAAGTCCAGAGCACTGGACGACCTCCCTCCGAGGATTATCAGATTCAGACTAGATTGCTCAGATTTAATTTCAACATAATCCATGTCCCAGGCAAAAACTTGATAACCGCTGATGCCCTGTCGAGAGCGCCTCTTCCAACCACAGCTACGGACGCAGAGCAAGACCTGGAAAAAGAATGTGAAGCATACCTGGACAGTGTAGTAGAAAACCGCCCAGCCACACCGACAAAGCTGGAACAGATTAAGAGGGCGCAAACCTCAGACAACACATGCAAACGTCTCAGTCACTACATTGCAAATGGCTGGCCTGAACACAGACGAGATGCACACGAGCTGCTGCTGCCCTACTGGCCGGACAGGTCAGTTCTGCACGATGGAGGATTACTCATGAAAGGTGAGAGACTCATAATACCTGAAAGCATGACCTGATATCCTGCAGAGACTTCACCAGGGACACCAATGCATCAACAAATGCCTAGCTAGAGCTAGAGAATCAGTCTGGTGGCCAGGCATTACGTCTGCTGTGAAACAGATGGTGGAGAGATGTAAGATTTGCGCACGGGAAGCTCACACAGCAGTCGAGCCCCTCGGTTAGCCTCTCAGGTTACATCCACTGATGATTATATTACAATGATTTGAAGCTCTGCCAAATCGGTTAAACGTTCATCTAAAAGAGGGAGATGTAATGGCATGATATGACCACTTGGTGGCACTCTGATAGTTTTTGAAAAAAATTAGAAGGAGAAGAAAAAGTTAATAAACATTATCTAGTTACATCCTGATGGTTGTATCCTTGGATACAGAGAATAGAGGAACAATACAGGGATAATGATCATCGTCCGACACTGAGGCTAATATTGCTATTTGCCTATTACATTTCTACCTCTATTTAGTTGTTAGCTCAACAAGTTGTTAGCTTGTTCAACACAGTCACACTTTCCTGTAAGTTTTGTTAACTGAAACTGACAGCTGCAGTATGTCTTTTTTCCACCCTCATATCTGTTTGTCTTTATGTTTTTAATTCTTTAAAATGTTTCAGCCATTTTTACCTATTTTGTGTGACACTACACATTTAGCTAAGTAAGCAACTTAGTGCTAGCAGGTTCCCAATGGGAAATTCCATTGGGACCAAGTAGCACTAAATTGGTGACTTAGAAACGACACTGTCAAGGAACGCTATGGACAGAGGAAACATGCAAGAGGAGGAGAGTTTAGTGTCGGAGGTCGTGGATGAGTCTCCTCCGTCATCCATTTTTTATTTAGAGGAGGAAAGCGGGGACGAAGATGTTGTGGAAGAGGACGCCAGGGCGGCAGAAGCTTGGTTTGGTGTAGAAGGCTTCCAGCCGTACATGTTTGAGCCCTTGCCTCGCAACGCTGCCAGTTCTGTTAGCTCTACCCCTGCCGAAGACACAGACGTCCATCCCTGTGAACACTGGGACGCAACTCAATGGGAAAGGAAAGGATTCTGGTTTCAACCGTATACGTATATTAGCTGCAACATATGAATCAAGATGCTATGACTGAAAAAATGTGATTGACAGATGACCATTGTTATATGATTGGCCAAATTTAGGTGTACAAGCTGACGTAGAACTAACTGGCCTGCATAAGATAAAGAATGAAATAAAAAAAAAACACCCCAAAGATTTTAAGACAGGATATATATATATATATATATATATATATATATATATATATATATATATATATATATATATATATATATATATATTTTTTTTTTTTTTATAGAAATTTTCTAACTTTTGGGACAACATTGTCTGATAAAGAGTAAATTTATATGTTTAAGCCAGAATGATTGGACATTTAAATGACTTCCTTTTGAAACTTCCCAGCCTTTGTATTTTTAAATGGTTTTATTCTGTGTTTTGACTTTGTTTCTGCCATTGTGTTTTTATCTTTTTCACAGTGACCTTGAGTGTCTAGAAAGGCGCCTTTGAATTAAAATCTATTATTATTATTTATTATTATGTAAGAATCGAATGCATTATTTTATGTGACTCCAAATAGTTCATAAACAAAACTCTGTGGGCTCCGGGTCCCCGCAGGCCCTCCCGGTGCTCCGCCCCTGCTCCGCCCCCGCACCACAGGCCCTCAGCGGGTCACACAGCAACATGATGGCGCCTGGAGGAGCCCTAGCTTCGGTCCAGTCGTAGTGTAAAGGACCGGTGTTGACCCGGCAGGATGAACCCCTGCGCCCAGTATCTGCGGTGAGTTGGGCCGCGTGCCCTGCGCCGGTGGTTCCGGTGGCCCAGGAAGGAGCGCTGCTGGATTGTTTTGCTAGGCTGCTAGCCTGGAGCTAGCTTAGCTAACAGTTGGTGTTGTTAGATTCCGATATATCAATAAGCAGTTGAAGCAGCAGATGTTACACTCTATAATAAATGATCGTTTATAAGCTAAGCCGGGTTTAGAACCAGCTAAGTGTTGTAAAATGTGTTTTTAAGGCTAATAAATGTGTTGTTTGTTGTTAGCTTAATTGTAGGGCTGTCAGGTTAGCATCGATACTGCTAAGCTAAGGGGGTAATAGTGGGTTTGGATGCTCTTCCAGGTGTGATTACTGGTTAACCTGCTGTGTGTGACTCCTCTACCGGATCATAGCTGCAGTTAATAACAGCTGGCAGGCAGGGGTTGATCTGCAGGAAGCTTCGCTGATTGAATAGTTGTGTTTTGGACGCAGGAAGTAGACGGAGCCGCAGGTTCTGGTGGACGTGTGATCAGAGCTGTTAAATGTTTGAAGGAGTTCAGGTCGAGCAGGAATGTTGATGAACTGAAAGCTGCCGTGTCTGACTAACCTCCCTCTCCTCTCTGTTTCCATCGGAGCAGCCAGGCGGAGGCCCTGAAGGCTGACATGACAGGTAGGTCTGCTCTGTCACACACACCTGCATGCTTATAGACACAGAAAGTCAGCAGATCAGCCTTCAAACCGCTGGAAGGAAGACAGCTGCAGCTAAACACCGTTCAAAGTCTGGACCTGAACTAGTTCTCCTGCTTCTAAAGGTCTGGATGTTGAGCTCAGACGGTCACTGCCAGATGTTTTCATTTACTGAGAAATAAAACAGCTTATGGAAAAATAAAGAGTCTGAGGTTCCAGACTCAGAGTAAAACCAATAAATGAGAGAACTAGAGATTCATTGATTGGGATTTCAAGAGCGGTACTGATGTTCTAGTTTAGTTTTTATTTGGACTTACTGGTTCTGACTGGCTTCAGATGCTTTGATTTGGATCGATTCCGTTATTTCTTTCCTCTTCTGGGGACTTAAACATAAAAGAAGCTCATGGCTAGAGATGGACATGGTTGCTTTTCCATTGTTTCATGAATGTTTTCTTTTTTCATTATGTGAGCGGATCTATTGGCTGGTTCTGGTTCCAGGTCTGGTAACGGGTCCACCTCCAGTGACTGGTTTCTGTTTTCCACAGTCTGCAGGATGATGCCTCTCCTCCCTGAAGGAGCAGAATGTTGACTTAAAATCAGGCTTATGTTACGTCCAGACCGCACTCTCTTTCAGCAGCAGAGGCAGCTAGCTTACATGCTGCTGGACGCGTCACATCAACCAATCAGAGAAGCTGATCTGGGAGCTGGCAGGGAGACAGACACAGCACTGCTGATGCAGAGCGCTATGATAACTCCTCTGAAACAGTTTAACGCCTAAATTAACTTAAAATATAGAAACCTGCTGGGAGAATATGTTTGATTTTATTATCTTGGTGCCTGCAGTTTGAAAAGTTGAAAAATGCTAACATCTACTTCCAGCCACTGCGAACAGTAGCAGCAAACCGTGAGGAGGCGAGTGGGCCTGAGGCAGCTGCTGCTGGGGATTCCCAGTGACAGCGCACAGCCGGTATGTGGGGGTCTGAGCAGCTCCCACAGAGAAGTAATCTTTGAAGGCAGAATATGGATGAACAGACTGATGATGTTTTCAGGAAGACTTTCTCACTTAGAAATAGATTCAAACTACTTTTTACCTGCTGATCACAGCAAATATGGCTGCCATAGTTCCAGGCAAAGAAAGGATAGGTTAGCCCAATGTGCATCAGACCCACTTTCCACCGCACAGCTAGAGCAGCAAAGATGCTTCAGCTGCGCATCAGAACCAAACACGTCTCTTAGAAGAAGCGGTGTGGGGCAGGTTTAGCCTGTTGGGAGGCATCCAGGTTCAGCCTTTAGGGGATTCATGTTAATTTTGATCAGCTAATGTTTCTATGTGTTTAATGTGCTTTTATGTCTGACCTCATCTATTAATTTAACTCCTAGACTTAAATGTCTGCAATGAACAGACTTTAGCTGCAGGCAGACAGGAGCCTCGGTTGACCTGATTTTTTTCCTTCATTCGGGTCGTTTCCCGACTTCATGCTGGTTTTTAAGTTTCATGGCGTTCAGAACCTGCTGCTCCATGTTTGACCCAATTCTAGATCCTTTTATTTTTCTGGCACTGATTCCATTCATACGGTCCCCTGTTAGATGAAAGGCCTAAATGGTTATGTTGTACTGGTTCTGTTCCGAAACGAAGCGGCTTCCGGCCTGACGCAGAGTCCAGTCTGATAGGTTCTGACTGGTTCTGGAATGATGTCACTGATGGGAACCATGAAACACTGTGGAGAGGTTCTGCTGACCGCAGCGGTGGATTTTATGGGTCTAAATCTGGATTGTTAATCATTAAGCAGAGCTTCTCCTGTTGGGGAACTAAGGTGTGAACAGGAGACGAGGTGTTGGTCCTCCTGCGGTCGGCGGAGAAGCAGAAGCTTGGAGGTTCTGGTCTGAACCTTTAGCTCCGGTCCGGATGGTTTATGACATTCAGACCGTCTCAAACCAGGGTCACAGCTGTTGCGTCCAACTTTCTAATCTCCGTTATGTTTTTGTTTTTTTGTTTACGTCACACTGACTGCAGTGTGTAGAGAGTCTGCTATGCTTAAAGCAAATGATCTGTGTAGATTTCTCACTGCTGTCTCTGTAAAAATTGGACAAATATCTCACATTTAGCTGAATCAGATTAATAAAAGTAGGGCTGGAAGAATTCATCACATTAATCAATAATATAATTTAATAATCGATTAATCATTAGCTGGATAATAGAGACTGTAAAACATGCCTTTAGCTGACAGAGCTACCCGCTAAGAGCAGGAATTATACCAACTTTGTGAATATATATGTGTTAATATTTTTCATTTAAAATAAGAAACTTTTATATTTGACTATGCTCTATATTCCAGAACTCCTCAAGTGGAAAAGTTTTAGTTTCGCCTCGTTTATTCCTGTGAAAAATCTACTTTAAGGAGATTTTACCATCCAAATGTTCATTGATTAATAAAAAAAAAAAGTGACAGATTAATCAATTAGTAAATGAATCGTTAGTTGCAGCCAGAAAATTTTTTAAAAAGAAAGTCAGGCAGTGAAACGGGGAAGCAAAGCCCAACTTTGCTTTACCGAGCAGGACCTGATGGACTGCCTGTGTACGTCGCTGAGCGGATCATGACCTCTGACCTGATTCAGGAGTCCACAGCCAGTAGAAGGGTTCCTTTCATCAGTGGAGTACAGGAGAAAGTCGATGATTAGACTTCATCATCAGATAAAATGAAAGCTTTAAATGTTTTATTAGAACTTCTCCTAAAGTTGTGAAGAAAGTTCCTCTGAGGAGGAACCCAGTAGATCTTTGTCTCCATTTCACTGCAGATTAATGCTACGTTCACACCGGACGCAGCAAAAGCAGCAAAATCGCGTCTGCTGCTTCCTTTTTGCTGCTTGTACCAGTTTAGTTCTGACGCGCGGCTGAAGCAGCTTTGCTGCTCTGGCTGCGCGGTGAAAAAGTGTGTCTGACGCGCGTTGGACGGTGCTACTCTATCCTTTCTCTGCCTTGCAGCTATATTTGCTGTGATCAGTGTGAATAAAGTAGTTTTAATATGTTTTTAAGTGAGAAAATCCACCTGAAAACTTCATCAGTGCAGTCAGTTCATCCAGATTACCATCCTGCCTTCCAATATTATTTCTGTCGGAGCCGCTCAGACCCCCACATACCAGCGGTGCGCCGACAGTAGGAATCCCTTCAACAGCAGTCTCTGGCCGGGTCGCCTCCTCGCGGTTCACCGCGGCAGCTGGTAGGTGCTTTTCATCTAAATAATCCGATCTGCAGGCACCAGGATAATAAAAGGGAACATATTCTGCCGGCAGATTTCTGCATTTTAAGTTAATTTAGGCGTCAATAAACTGTTTGAGAGGAGTGATCATAGCCTCTGATCATCAGCGATGTGTCTCTCTCCCTGCCAGCTCCCAGATCAGCTTCTCTGATTGGTTGACGCGGCGCGTCGAGCAGCAAAAATTCAAATTTTCCATCTCGTGCAACAGCGCGTTTGCAGCGCGCCCGACGCGCTGCTTCAGCTGCTCAGACGCGCTGCGGGACCTTTTGCTGCGCCTTGACGCGCGTCAACCATTGACTTTGCATGTAAACTCGCTGCTTCTGTCGTGCCAGCTGCATCCGGTGTAAACGCAGCATAAGACAGATTAGGATGATCAGAAACTATCAGGAACATTTCAGGTCCAGTTTGGTCTCAGAACTCATTTCTGCTGTAAAACATCCACCTGAGAGCAGAACCGGTACCATCTACCCTCCTCTTCTTCTGTCCCTCCTCTGCCAGACTCAAAGCTGGGGGCAGCAGAGGTGTGGACGTCCCGCCAGGCGCTGCAGGATCTCTACCAGAAGATGCTGGTGACGGACCTGGAGTACGCTCTGGACAAGAAGGTGGAGCAGGACCTGTAAGCTGCTGCACCCGGACACACCGCCTGGTTCTGATCAGGACCGGTTCTGATGATTGAACCTTTGACCTCCTGTTGCTCTGATCAAAAATGGAGTAGTCAGAGGAACAATCAGAACCAGATACTGAGTCTCTTTGGTTCTTGCTTACCTTTGACCCGTCTCTTTGGCTGCAGGTGGAACCACGCCTTTAAGAACCAGATTACCACCCTGCAGAGCCAGGCCAAGAACCGGGCCAACCCCAACCGGAGCGAGGTCCAGGCCAACCTGTCGCTGTTCCTGGAGGCCGCCAGCGGCTTCTACACTCAGGTACCACCCAGGAGCTCCACCTGCTGGTCGGGTCAGAACCCCTGCTGTTTGGGTTCAGGGTTCTGACAGACGGGTTAGAACCTGAAAGATGTTAAATTAGACCAGAACCAGGAGGGGAGGACGGTGTGTGACCCAGTGAGGTCCAGTCTACTGAGTGGTTCTGGTTTTGTGCTGCCTTCCAGCTGCTCCAGGAGCTCTGCACCGTCTTTAACGTAGACCTGCCCTGCCGCGTCCGGTCGTCTCAGCTCGGCATCATCAGCAGCAAGCAGAGCGGCGGCGGCGGCGGCATCATCACGCCTCAGCCCAGCTCCTGCTCCTACATCTGCCAGCACTGCCTGGTCCACCTGGGAGACATCGGTCAGAACCTGCCTTTCTGCTGCAGCCGGTCTGACCCGGTGGGACGGCTTTCCTCTGGTTCTGATCCAGATGGTGTTTCTGCTCCTCTTTCAGCTCGCTACCGGAACCAGACCAGCCAGGCAGAGTCGTACTACAGACACGCAGCCCAGCTGGTTCCATCCAACGGTGAGTCGGACCGCCTCTCTCTGCGTCCCTGCTGAGCCTCACCCGGCCTGACCCGGTGTCATATTCCTCACTGAAGGAAACAGGCTCAGAACCTGCTTCTGGACTCTCCAGGTTCTCTGCTAGAACACAGCTACAGGGTTCTGGTTCCGGTTCTGCTTGGAGTTTGTTCACCAAACCAGAACTGGTTGACCCAGCAGCACTTCAGAACCAGCTGTTTCCATGGCAATGAGAGCCGCAGCTCTGCCGGGACCATCTGTTGGTCCATCTGCCTGACGTTCATCTCAGTGGTTCTGGTTCTGCAGCAGTGGGTCAGAATCAGTTTGGATTCTAGTTTACTTGGATCTGGGTTTCACTTTAGTTCATTTGGTTCTATTTAGTTCTGATTGGTATGGGTCACTATTATTTTAATAAAGCCTGTGTTTAGTTTCCATTAGTTCAGGTTATAGTTTCAGTTGTTTTATCCTCAGGTTTTAGGAGCAGAACTAAAAGGTCAAATTGTTGATTTTATGAAACTAAATTAATAGTTTAATAATAGTTAAATAGTAATATAATAAATATAATAATTACATTATAATTTCAGAAATTACAGATAACTGTAAGCGAGTACTAAAGTGAACAAAAACACAAAAATAAGGATTATTAAAAGAATTGATCATCACAGCAATTAAGGGTCTATACTAGAGATGCTAGCTGATAACAGCCATTTGTCTAAAACCTAAAAGGTTTCTCTGGTAACCAGAGCATTTTCCAGAACATTTAAGGCTAAATATTTTTTTTATAAAGTGCTGAATTTAATGAATGTACTGCATCAATGTATTTTATCAGCTAACTTCAGCTGTAGTAGGTGGTACATAAACAGAGTTAGGCCGTTTCTCAATTCACAGGAACACAAGTTGGGACTGGTGTTCTTGCAGAGTCCGTTCTTAAGTAGAACACAGGAAAGTGCTAACTCGTCTAAATTATTCACAACACCCCAAAAACTGAGCTTAATATTGCTACACCTAGCATGCTACCTTAAATAATAAGGTAAATAATAAATAATAAGGTAACATGCATGGCTCCTATTTCACTAGACTTGGTGAAATAAGAGCCATTTAGGTCAGGGGTCTTTTCCAGGCCAAGGACCCCCAAACTGTTGGTGAGATGGAGCGGTGACCCCCTAATTATATATATTGTATGAAATTGCTTTCCATCAAACTGGTCCTATAGTCACTTTATTACAGATGGAGTAATGTAACTAAAGTAATTCCTCCCTGGGATTATTAAAGTATTTCTGATTCCTTGTTGATGGGACAGGTGTTGTGAATGAAACGGTGCCCAGTTTGAAAGAGCTCCTGTGTGTCGCTGAATGTGTGCATTGATGACTGAAAGACATCTTCTGCCTCCATTTATCTGTTTACTACAGTGTGTTGAATTCATGTTAATGTGGATTTAAAGACATTTCAATTAATGAAAAAATTACAGGGGGGAATATAAAAAAAAAAAAAGCCTAATCCACCCAAGCATTTGTGACCCCCATGCAGTACCTCTGGGGACCCCCTAGGGTTCGCAGTCCCCTGTTGAAGACCTGCGATTGAGGTGAAAACTATATCCAGTGTTTGTATTTACTAGAGCCGAACAATTTTGGTAAAAATCTAAATTGCCATTATATTTAGATTTTTTTTTTCCTTTTGCCCTATCCCCAAAGAACCATCAGCTCATCTGTGCAACCAGATATACATCCAGGTCACAGGACAAAAGACCTAAATTACTTTTTTTTAGCCTAAAAAACTAAGCGCACTAAACTATAATGTGTTAATAATGTATTTCCTGAGAAATTAAATGCATTAATGGGTCCTACGCTAACTCCAGGAGCTAACTGTTTCTGCTTTGGATCTAAACAAAAATCTAGTCTTTCTGAGTTTTATTCCAAAAAAAAAAAGAAAATTAAAAACAATCCACTGGACTTTGTTTTTAATTTCCATCTTTTGGAATGACTGTGACCTGGATGACTGAGAATCTTCAGCAGCTTTCTGAGTTTTGGTTTCTTCGGTGTTAATATTATGGTACATAGTGCGTAATCTATCTATCATCAGCTGAAGGTAGACCAGCTGATGGGCGGCCATGTTTGTAGTTTCCTGCTGTGCTGACCATCCTGTGGTCCCTCTGCAGGTCAGCCCTACAACCAGCTGGCCATCCTGGCCTCCTCCAAAGGAGACCACCTCACCACCATCTTCTACTATTGCCGCAGCATCGCCGTCAAGTTCCCCTTCCCTGCAGCCTCCACCAACCTGCAGAAGGCTTTGTCCAAGGCGCTGGAAAGGTAGCCGCTCCTCACCCAGCCAGGCAGCGCTGCGACCCCCCCAGACCACCGTCTAATGTCTTCTTCTGTGTCTGCAGCCGCGATGAGGTCCGAACCAAGTGGAGCGTCTCTGATTTCATCAAAGCCTTCATCAAGTTCCACGGCCACGTCTATCTGAGCAAGAGCCTGGATAAACTGGACCCCCTGAGGGAGAAGCTGGAGGAGCAGTTTCAGGTACATCGGTGTCACCTGCTGCCCGTCGGGTCCGGCCCGAGTTCCCGTCACCCAGCTCATCGTCTGTGTGTGTGTGTGTGCAGAGGCTGATCCTGCAGAAAGCCTTCAGCTCCCAGCAGCTGGTCCACATCACCGTCATCAACCTGTTCGAGCTGCATCACCTCAGAGACCTGACGGCCGACGGCGGCGAGCCCGGCTGCAGCGGCGAGCAGCAGCTCAGCTGGTTCCAGCTGCTCGGACTCTTCGGTAAGAACTGGGAAAGGAAGCCCAGACTGGTTCTGATCTGTTTCCCTCTGTCCTGTCAGACATACGCTTCTAAAAATGTCAACTTAAGTCATTTTTTCTTAAAATAACAATTTTTTTCCCTAGAATTAGGGAGGTAAGTGAGACACTTTGCCAATGGAATAAGATTATTTCCATTTATGATCAGAAAAACCAACTGTAGTCTCTTATTTCAAGTGTATATTATCTAATTATCATATAATACTCAAATACCCTGCCTTTACTGGCTGGTCATCATATTTACATACGCATTATTACATATTAAGGGTAGATGCACAGATTTAAAAAAATTACTCTTTTTAAGATAATTTTTGCAGCGTAGAGATTAGAGTATAGATCAGGGCAGAGAGCCCGACCCGAACCCAAAGGTAATCTAACGGGATTCATGGTTGTGCTGCTCGTTTAAACTTTAACAGCCATAAACTAATCCTGTGTTTCCAGAATCAGTCCATCCACAGTCCGTTTCCACTATGAATTCTAAATCTGAGGTTTTCATGATGCTGACATTTTAAGCTCAGGTCACAGCTACTTTTTAATCTCCGATTGTTCCTGGTCTCACTGACTCCACTGCTTTATAGATGGGTAGGAGGTAGGGGTGTAAATCACATCCATCATGGTGATTCGATTCAGTATCGATTTCCTGACCCAACGATTCGATTATTATTGATACTCAAGAATACACCACCATATGATTCGATTAATTGGTTCATTTTTTATTCATTTATTTTTTTATTTTTCATTCACTGAAAAATAATAATACCCCTGCGTTATCGATTCTGAAAGGCCTTGCCTCAAAAAATGCTGCACACAATCAGTGCAATGAGTTCAATGCGATACCTCGACTCCAGACGTCCCGCCCCCTCCACAGACGCTCCGCTGCTCCTCTCCCTAATTGTAGCTGACCGCAGACAGGAGGCCGACTTGTTTTGTTTTTATGACCGAAATTGCGGAAAACAACTCTTGAAGTTTGACCTGCTAGCAGAGCGAGGTGTGCGAGAATGCTGGGAGCCTTTTTCCACCTGGATCTCTGCTCTTTTTGGCCCTCATGTCCCTCCATCGTCGGACTAAACTTGCCCCCACTTCCTCACCGCCTCGGCGGTATAACCAGGAAGCGAGGTAGGAGGGCAAAATAGGTTTAGCGCCACCGCAGCACGGGAGGGAGAATTACGCAAATGGATAAAAATAGACCGGAGGAAAAAAAAACATGAATCGATTCTCTTGCAGACGTGTCGATGCATCGATACAAAACGATTATTATTTACACCCCTAGCTGCAACTAACCTTTATCTTGCACATCGATTAATGTCATTTACTTTTTCAATGAATAATCAGATAACCAAAGACTTCTTAAAGAAGATTTTTTCCAAAATTAAACCAGGTGAAATTAAATTGTTCCGTTCTGGTTAAAGCATAGTGACAGATGAAAACGTTTTCTTTTTATATTAAATGGTAAATGTTTTTTCCTGTTTTTTACAATTTAATTCCTGCTCTGTGCGCGCGTCTCGGTGGGCCGGGAAAGCGAGGCGCGCGTCTCGGTGGGCAGGGAAAGCGAGGCGCGCGTCTCGGTGGGCAGGGAAAGCGAGGCGCGCGTCTCGGTGGGCAGGGAAAGAGAGGCGCGCGTCTCGGTGGGCCGGGAAAGAGAGGCGCGCGTCTCGGTGGGCAGGGAAAGAGAGGCGCGCGTCTCGGTGGGCAGGGAAAGCGAGGCGCGCGTCTCGGTGGGCAGGGAAAGCGAGGCGCGCGTCTCGGTGGGCAGGGAAAGCGAGGCGCGCGTCTCGGTGGGCCGGGAAAGAGAGGCGCGCGTCTCGGTGGGCCGGGAAAGCGAGGCGCGCGTCTCGGTGGGCAGGGAAAGCGAGGCGCGCGTCTCGGTGGGCAGGGAAAGCGAGGCGCGCGTCTCGGTGGGCAGGGAAAGCGAGGCGCGCGTCTCGGTGGGCAGGGAAAGCGAGGCGCGCGTCTCGGTGGGCAGGGAAAGCGAGGCGCGCGTCTCGGTGGGCAGGGAAAGCGAGGCGCGCGTCTCGGTGGGCAGGGAAAGCGAGGCGCGCGTCTCGGTGGGCAGGGAAAGAGAGGCGCGCGTCTCGGTGGGCAGGGAAAGAGAGGCGCGCGTCTCGGTGGGCAGGGAAAGAGAGGCGCGCGTCCACCGAGACGCGCGTCTCGGTGGGCAGGGAAAGCGAGGCGCGCGTCTCGGTGGGCAGGGAAAGAGAGGCGCGCGTCTCGGTGGGCCGGGAAAGCGAGGCGCGCGTCTCGGTGGGCCGGGAAAGCGAGGCGCGCGTCTCGGTGGGCCGGGAAAGCGAGGCGCGCGTCTCGGTGGGCAGGGAAAGCGAGGCGCGCGTCTCGGTGGGCAGGGAAAGCGAGGCGCGCGTCTCGGTGGGCAGGGAAAGCGAGGCGCGCGTCTCGGTGGGCAGGGAAAGCGAGGCGCGCGTCTCGGTGGGCAGGGAAAGCGAGGCGCGCGTCTCGGTGGGCCGGGAAAGCGAGGCGCGCGTCTCGGTGGGCAGGGAAAGAGAGGCGCGCGTCTCGGTGGGCCGGGAAAGCGAGGCGCGCGTCTCGGTGGGCCGGGAAAGCGAGGCGCGCGTCTCGGTGGGCCGGGAAAGCGAGGCGCGCGTCTCGGTGGGCCGGGAAAGCGAGGCGCGCGTCTCGGTGGGCAGGGAAAGAGAGGCGCGCGTCTCGGTGGGCCGGGAAAGCGAGGCGCGCGTCTCGGTGGGCCGGGAAAGAGAGGCGCGCGTCTCGGTGGGCAGGGAAAGCGAGGCGCGCGTCTCGGTGGGCAGGGAAAGAGAGGCGCGCGTCTCGGTGGGCCGGGAAAGCGAGGCGCGCGTCTCGGTGGGCCGGGAAAGCGAGGCGCGCGTCTCGGTGGGCAGGGAAAGCGAGGCGCGCGTCTCGGTGGGCAGGGAAAGCGAGGCGCGCGTCTCGGTGGGCAGGGAAAGCGAGGCGCGCGTCTCTGTGGGCAGGGAAAGCGAGGCGCGCGTCTCGGTGGGCAGGGAAAGCGAGGCGCGCGTCTCGGTGGGCCGGGAAAGCGAGGCGCGCGTCTCGGTGGGCAGGGAAAGCGAGGCGCGCGTCTCGGTGGGCCGGGAAAGAGAGGCGCGCGTCTCGGTGGGCAGGGAAAGAGAGGCGCGCGTCTCGGTGGGCAGGGAAAGCGAGGCGCGCGTCTCGGTGGGCAGGGAAAGCGAGGCGCGCGTCTCGGTGGGCCGGGAAAGAGAGGCGCGCGTCTCGGTGGGCCGGGAAAGAGAGGCGCGCGTCTCGGTGGGCCGGGAAAGAGAGGCGCGCGTCTCGGTGGGCCGGGAAAGAGAGGCGCGCGTCTCGGTGGGCCGGGAAAGAGAGGCGCGCGTCTCGGTGGGCAGGGAAAGAGAGGCGCGCGTCTCGGTGGGCCGGGAAAGCGAGGCGCGCGTCTCGGTGGGCCGGGAAAGCGAGGCGCGCGTCTCGGTGGGCCGGGAAAGCGAGGCGCGCGTCTCGGTGGGCCGGGAAAGCGAGGCGCGCGTCTCGGTGGGCCGGGAAAGCGAGGCGCGCGTCTCGGTGGGCCGGGAAAGAGAGGCGCGCGTCTCGGTGGGCAGGGAAAGCGAGGCGCGCGTCTCGGTGGGCCGGGAAAGAGAGGCGCGCGTCTCGGTGGGCAGGGAAAGAGAGGCGCGCGTCTCGGTGGGCAGGGAAAGAGAGGCGCGCGTCTCGGTGGGCCGGGAAAGAGAGGCGCGCGTCTCGGTGGGCCGGGAAAGAGAGGCGCGCGTCTCGGTGGGCCGGGAAAGCGAGGCGCGCGTCTCGGTGGGCCGGGAAAGCGAGGCGCGCGTCTCGGTGGGCCCGGAAAGCGAGGCGCGCGTCTCGGTGGGCCCGGAAAGCGAGGCGCGCGTCTCGGTGGGCCCGGAAAGCGAGGCGCGCGTTGGGCCGGATCTGAATTAAACCCAGTCAGAAGCCTGATGTTCCTCTGAAAGCGGACCTGCCTTCCTCTCTTCTCAGTGTCCTTCCTGGGAGTGATGTGCAGCCGGGTTCTGCTCGACAAGAACCGAGGGGAGGAGCTGATGGGGGAGTGTCCTCTGCCGGCCATCAAGCTGTCCTTGGATTGGCTCAAACTGCGGAGCAGCATCTTCCAGGAAGCGGCCGTGGAGAACAGGAAGTAGTAAGTCCACCATCTTCCTCTTCCTGGTTCTGCAGCGAGAACCTTTGGGCCGTAACATTCTCTCCATCTCCGCAGCATCTGGCCGTGGCTGGTGTCCATCCTCAACAGCTTCCAGCCCAGAGAGGAAGACCTCTCCTCCTCCTCTTCCTCCTCAGGTTCTGCAAACACACCTCAGTAGCGCGGTTCAGGCCCGGTTCTGTCAGGTGTTTAACCAAAGGGTGCGTTTGTTTCGTCCACAGTGCTGCCGCTGCCAGAGGAGTTTGAGCTGCAGGGTTTCCTGGCGCTGCGACCGGCTCTCAGGTACAGAGCTCCTCTGGTTCTGTAGAACTGTTCTGGTGGGTGGGGGCGGGACTCATGGCGTCTGTGGATGTTTCAGGTGTTTGGACTTCACCAGAGGTCACCAGGGCATCCTTCTGGATCGGGAGGGGCTGCCGCTGCACGCTCGCCACCAGCGGCTGATCGCTCTGGGGAAATGGATGGCCGACAACCAGCCGGGGTGAGTTCTGCGCCGCCCCGCTTCGCCCCGTGAGTCTGTGACGAGTCCGGTCCCACACAACCAACTTCTCCATCTCTGCAGGCTGATCCGGTGCCGAGTCAACGAAGACGGGCTCCTCCTCTTCCTCACCGACATTCCAGAGGAGGCCATCCCGGAGCCTCAGGAGAAGGAGGCCCCGGTGCTGCAGGAGTCGTCCAACGGTGAGCAGAGCCAGAACGACGGCGGCACTGCGGGCCTGAAGTCGGTTCTGTCTGCCGGGAAGACGCAGAGCTCGTGGTCGGACAGCGGCGAGCGGCCCGTCGTCACCTTCAAGGAGAACATCAAGCCCAGAGAGCAGAGCCAGGAGCCCGCCAGGAACCTCCCACTGAAAGACCTCGGCAAGGAGCGCCGCGACTTATGCAAGGGCAACGGGACCGCCGCCGGCACCGCCGCCGCCATCGGGAAAGGAGAGCCCAAGAGGGACGGGAAGAGGAAGAGCGAGATGAAGAAGGCCGGCCACGAGAAGACGGCTGATGTAGGCAAACAGGTTAGGGTGGTCCCTGTGACCCGCTCAGAATAGTTCCCATCCAATCAGTAACCGCTCTTCTTCATCAGGTGAAGGCTCAGACGGAGCTGAGGAAGACTCCGGTCTCTGAGGCCAAGAAGACTCCGCCCACCCAGACTCAGACCACCTGCTCGTCCCAGTTCATCCCCATCCATCATCCCGGAGCGTTCCCCCCGCTGCCCAGCAGACCCGGTAGGTCCAGAACACGCCGGCCCACTTCCTGTCTGAGCTCCAAACATCAAACCCGTCTCTGCCTGGAAATCCTGGAAAAGCCTGGAAAGAGCTCCAGGAATTCTCCATCATTGGTTAGACATTAAAGGGAAGCGTGCCGCAGCTCGGCGCCACCGTCGTTACCGCCAGAGCCAAAAGGGTTAAACCTGCTCACCTTTGATTAATCAGTTATTGAGATAAAAAACAGCTTTTTAAATAACCAATAAATTGTTAAGCTGCAACTAACGATTGTTTTTGAAAATCGATTAATCCGTTGAGTATTTTTTGATTAATTGATTATTAATCGGATAGCCTTGAAGATTTTTACAGAATCAAACCAGGTGAAACTAAAACTTTTCTGGAAAGAGCAGAATGTCTCATGAAAACATATTTTATTTATTTATCTTAAATGCCAAATTTTTTATAAATTTTTTCACAATCTCTACTTAACTCCTGCTCTGTGTGGGTCACTCTGTCAGCTAATTTAATGATTAATGGATTACTGAATGATTCGATTATAATCTCAATCCTTAGCACAGCTGATTCTGATGGTTGCAGTTCAACAAAAGCCTGTAAATCAGCCATCAGTGAAAATCAGCTGTGCTGGAGCTGAGAAACCTCTAAAACCTGCAGGACAGCGGCCCCCCAGCGGCCCCCCCAGCGCCGACTTTAGTTAAACCTGGGGTAAAAGGTTAACATAAAAAATATATTTTCAGTGAAAACCTAAATGTCTCTTTAAGTTTGGAAATAAAAGAATTTAAAGAAAAAGATGAAAAATGAACCGACTTCTGTTACGGATTGTATCAAATGAAGGGCCCTGCAGGGGGGGGTCAATCTGTAGCTGTTAATCCCTGCTGGTCCGTTGTCGATGAAGAGGCCCAGATGACCCGTTTGCCTCCTCTGCAGGTTTCCCCCCCTCGGCCTATGTCATCCCCCCCCCTGTGGCGTTCCCAGGCCTGCAGGTGAGTCCAGGCTTCACCTTCCCCGCCGGAGTCTCGGTCCCCGCTCCTTTCCTCCAGTCTGCGGTCCACGGCGGGGCGGGCGGCCAGGCTGGGAAGCAGTCCCACATTCCCTACAGCCAGCAGAGACCGTCGGGGCCCGGCTCGGCGGGCCAGGGCCCGGGGCCCCTCAACCAGGTGCCCTCCCAGGCTCAGCAGCAGCAGCCGTCCCCCCAGCAGGCCCTGCAGCAGTCGGTGCAGCTGCAGGTCCAGGCCCTCAATCAGCAGCAGCAGTCGCCCACCAAACCGGTGCAGCAGGGGGGGATGGGTAAGAGCCCGCCCCACCACCCGGGCCTGCAGCAGGTAGGTCACATGACCCGCGGCTCGTCCCGTTGAGGCGGCGTCCCTGCTCACCTCCAGCTGTCCCTCTGCTCTGATCAGTACATCCAGGACCAGACGGCCCCCATGTGGAACCAGTCCCAGGCGGCGCTGCAGAAGATGTCCCCCCTGCAGATGTCCATGAAGCAGCAGCAGGCGTTCTTCCTGGGGGGCCAGGACCCCCTGAAGCTGTACGAGCAGCAGCTGCAGCCTCAGATCTCCAACATGGACAAGAAGATGAAGTTCCCTGACGTGAAGATCCAGGACTTCTACTGGGAGCCGTCGTACCGGATGGAGCGGACGGCGGAGGGGCTGGCCATGATGGGGGACAGGATGAAGAGGCCTCCTCCTGGTGGGATGTGTGTGGAGCAGGAGGTCCCTAGGGGGCCCCGAGGAGCCCCATTCGAGGTGAGCTGAAGGGAGACGGCGTTTCTCTGCCCACTTTGCTGCAGTTTCCTCCTTTTCCTTCCAGCAGCCGTCCTGCTGGAGCTGCAGCCCGTTCTGCTGGGCCTGGTTCTGCTCTTCTTACTGGCCTTCCTTCTTTCTTCTCTCCTTTTCCTCCTCTCCTTGCTTCCTCTCTCACTAGGACAAGAGCTCGCCTTTCCTTCCTCCTGACCTGTTAAAAACTCTAGCAGACTTTGAGGAGGACGAGGAGCTGATCTTTGCTAAGCCTCCTGATTTCTTCCAGGCGCTGGCCGGCCCCCTTAGCTCTGCTCCTGGACCCAATATCTTTGTATGTAGCCGCATGTTCCTCACCCCCACCCTCCTCATCCTGCCTCTGCTCATCCTGATCCCTTATCTTTGTCAGGGTTTGGGTCTGATCATGTCAGCTAAAGCATCAGCACATAGATCTGTGTTGGATAGATGATAGACTGAATGGTGTTTCCTTCGTGTGTTTAGCTGCCAAACCAGAGCAGGATGGAGAGCAGCCAGGAGGCGGTGGGCCAGCCGTCGTCTCTGCTGGCCATCAGCGGCTTCCCAGTGCAGGTCAGGACCGTCTGATCGCCCACAGGGCGTCGTGTTCCAGTCTGTTCCAGTCCTTCACTTTTCAGCTCAAATGGATCAAACCAGTATAAAGCAGAAGGTTTTCTACTTGAAATAAAACCAACTGGTTTAATTCATGATGGTTCTGATCTAATGTTATTATCCAGATTTAGTGTCATTTATAAAACACCCAGAACTGATTACAGCCAGACCCGTAGAACCAGTATGGAAACATGAAGTAGGCAGAAACGTCTCTTGCTCCAGTTTAAGCTTTTATAGGGCTGCCCAAAAAAAGTTAAAAATCAATCTACTGGAGTTTGTTTTCAAGTTTGAAGACATTTTGCTTCCCATCCAGGAAGATTTTTCAATTCAAAATGTCAGAAATAGCAACAAAGCCTTGTTTTTGTGCAAATAGAAACGGATAAACGGGCCTGCAATGCCCCATACCTGTCTACGTCCCTGAAAGGGGGGTCATTAAAGGTTGTTGGCCTGGATTAACAGGCAATGTCTTTTGTTCCCCTGTAGGGGGGTGGGGGGGTTATGATGATAGCGGGAAGGAATCAACTCAACCCCTTAATAGCGAAAGTTGGCGTTTTTGATCACTTTTGATCACAAGATCTATATCCATCCATTCAGCAAAGATGCTGCTACATGGCTGTACGTCTGATGTTGGTTTGACCAATTAGATGAGCCCCTGAATGATATATTACCCACTGGAAATTAGGTTAAAAAAATTTAACAATCAAGAAAAAAAAGGTAAACTAATTGAAAAATTAAAAAGTAAATTTAAAAAGTTAATAAGCCTAGTTAACAAATATATTTAGGTTTATGAACTATAGAATGTCAGTGCCAGTATCAGCATTAATGCCTCTAAGGTTATGTTGGACCAAAAAAAATGTGTTTCTTTCACTCTGAGTGTTTTTCATGAATTTCTTCTAGAAGCACTTTAGTTATTTTTCTTAATATCTAGGGGAAAGATGGCGTTTCTCGTTATTACATTGACACTAATTTCTGCCATTAAAATATCCAGATTTTTTTAATGTTCCAAAGTTAATAAGGTCTTGTCCTGAACTCCAATAATGCTATTAGCAGGAAATGTTGATTATCAAACCGTTTCACTGAGGGCCCTATAAACGGTTAAAGAAGAACAGATGTTTGAGAGACTTTGGACCCCAGAGAACCAGAGAAGCCGACCTACCAGAACTAATCCAGGAAGAACCTGGAACCAGATCTCTGCTGGCCTCACTGCCCCAGCTGAGGTCAGAGGTCAAGATTCAGCAGTGCGAGACGAACTGGATGCAGAACCAGAACCTCTGCTGTCCTGAAACGTCACAAAGATCCAGTTTATATTAGAAAATGGCGTAAAGAGTAGAAGGATGGCCGTTATGGACGGTTCCATTAGCTGTAAACCCAGCAGCTCTTCACAACCAGAATATCAGGCACGGCGCTGGTGGTGTGATGGTCTGGGCTGTAACTGGGGGTTCTGTAGCAGGAGGTCCGTTCTGGACCAGAACCGTGAACCAAAGCCCCTCAGCTGGTCTCTGTCTGTTTGGGTGGGGTGGATTAGAGGAAGGTCATGATTTTAAACCTGGACCTGCTGTTAAATCAGTTTACGAACGTCAGGTTTGTTCTGGAAGGCCTGACCAGCGGAACCAGAACCTGGCTGTAAGGTTGTAGAGCGGATTGTTTGGTCCCGGTGGATGATCAGAGTGCTCTGTTTCTGCAGGAGTTTAACCACAGCAGCATCTTCAGCCAGGCCTACGGGAAGAACCTGCCACCCAGCTCCAAACCCGACTCTCCCATGATGCAACAGGAGCCCTCCCTCTACTCGCTGTTCCAGGGGAACCCCTGGTCCCCCTCCCTCCCTGCCAGCTCAGGTAAGGAGCCCACCAAGCGGGGGCTGTTTCAGGAAGTGACATCACTAACCCTGCTGCTCTCTGATTGGCAGACCACTCCACCCCAGCCAGCCAGTCCCCCCACTCCTCCAACCCCAGCAGCCTGCCCTCCTCCCCTCCCACCCACAGCCACGGAGCCGTGCCCTTCTCCAACTTTGGCCCCATTGGAACCCCAGACAGCCGAGACCGGCGGGTCGTGGACCGCTGGAAAGCTGAGAAACCAGGTCAGTCTGGGTTTAAGCCTCACATAGGAACAGCTTCCAAGAGCTCAGAGGGGGGGAGGGGTGAAAGGAGAGATGGCGGAGAGGGGCGGAGCCTTGGAGGGAAACATCAGGGATCTAGAGCTTGTTTTGGAAGTCAGGAGTTTTTGCTTTGCTCCATTTTTTGATGTTTTTAAAATAAGCCCCTCAATCTGCTGCTGCGATGGTGACACCTGGTGGTTGGTTTAGGTTCTGCAGAGGATTTGATTATTTTACCTTTTAAAGTGAAAAAACTGAGATAATGAAGATTTTATTAAAGAGATAAAAGGAATCAAACAGTTACACTGCTGAACCCGTCCTCTCTGGTTCTGTTTCTCTGAACCCGTCCTCTCTGGTTCTGTTTCTCTGAACCCGTCCTCTCTGGTTCTGTTTCTCTGAACCCGTCCTCTCTGGTTCTGTTTCTCTGAACCCGTCCTCTCTGGTTCTGTTTCTCTGAACCCGTCCTCTCTGGTTCTGTTTCTCTGAACCCGTCCTCTCCGGTTCTGTTTCTCTGAATCTGAACCCGTCCTCTCGGTTCTGTTTCTCTGAATCTGAACCCGTCCTCTCTGGTTCTGTTTCTCTGAACCCGTCCTCTCTGGTTCTGTTTCTCTGAACCCGTCCTCTCTGGTTCTGTTTCTCTGAACCCGTCCTCTCTGGTTCTGTTTCTCTGAACCCGTCCTCTCTGGTTCTGTTTCTCTGAACCCGTCCTCTCTGGTTCTGTTTCTCTGAACCCGTCCTCTCTGGTTCTGTTTCTCTGAACCCGTCCTCTCTGGTTCTGTTTCCCTGAACCCGTCCTCTCTGGTTCTGTTTCCCTGAACCCGTCCTCTCTGGTTCTGTTTCTCTGAACCCGTCCTCTCTGGTTCTGTTTCTCTGAACCCGTCCTCTCTGGTTCTGTTTCTCTGAACCCGTCCTCTCTGGTTCTGTTTCTCTGAACCCGTCCTCTCTGGTTCTGTTTCTCTGAACCCGTCCTCTCTGGTTCTGTTTCTCTGAACCCGTCCTCTCTGGTTCTGTTTCTCTGAACCCGTCCTCTCTGGTTCTGTTTCTCTGAACCCGTCCTCTCTGGTTCTGTTTCTCTGAACCCGTCCTCTCTGGTTCTGTTTCTCTGAACCCGTCCTCTCTGGTTCTGTTTCTCTGAACCCGTCCTCTCTGGTTCTGTTTCTCTGAACCCGTCCTCTCTGGTTCTGTTTCTCTGATCTGAACCCGTCCTCTCCGGTTCTGTTTCTCTGAATCTGAACCCGTCCTCTCTGGTTCTGTTTCTCTGAACCCGTCCTCTCTGGTTCTGTTTCTCTGAACCCGTCCTCTCTGGTTCTGTTTCTCTGAACCCGTCCTCTCTGGTTCTGTTTCTCTGAACCCGTCCTCTCTGGTTCTGTTTCTCTGAACCCGTCCTCTCCGGTTCTGTTTCTCTGAACCCGTCCTCTCCGGTTCTGTTTCTCTGAACCCGTCCTCTCCGGTTCTGTTTCTCTGAACCCGTCCTCTCCGGTTCTGTTTCTCTGAACCCGTCCTCTCTGGTTCTGTTTCTCTGAACCCGTCCTCTCTGGTTCTGTTTCTCTGAACCCGTCCTCTCTGGTTCTGTTTCTCTGAACCCGTCCTCTCTGGTTCTGTTTCTCTGAATCCGTCCTCTCCGGTTCTGTTTCTCTGAATCTGAACCCGTCCTCTCCGGTTCTGTTTCTCTGAACCCGTCCTCTCTGGTTCTGTTTCTCTGAACCCGTCCTCTCTGGTTCTGTTTCTCTGAACCCGTCCTCTCTGGTTCTGTTTCTCTGAACCCGTCCTCTCTGGTTCTGTTTCTCTGAACCCGTCCTCTCTGGTTCTGTTTCCCTGAACCCGTCCTCTCTGGTTCTGTTTCTCTGAACCCGTCCTCTCTGGTTCTGTTTCTCTGAACCCGTCCTCTCTGGTTCTGTTTCTCTGAACCCGTCCTCTCCGGTTCTGTTTCTCTGAACCCGTCCTCTCTGGTTCTGTTTCTCTGAACCCGTCCTCTCTGGTTCTGTTTCTCTGAACCCGTCCTCTCTGGTTCTGTTTCCCTGAACCCGTCCTCTCTGGTTCTGTTTCTCTGAACCCGTCCTCTCTGGTTCTGTTTCTCTGAACCCGTCCTCTCTGGTTCTGTTTCTCTGAACCCGTCCTCTCTGGTTCTGTTTCTCTGAACCCGTCCTCTCTGGTTCTGTTTCTCTGAACCCGTCCTCTCTGGTTCTGTTTCTCTGAACCCGTCCTCTCTGGTTCTGTTTCTCTGAACCCGTCCTCTCTGGTTCTGTTTCTCTGAACCCGTCCTCTCTGGTTCTGTTTCTCTGAACCCGTCCTCTCTGGTTCTGTTTCTCTGAACCCGTCCTCTCCGGTTCTGTTTCTCTGAACCCGTCCTCTCTGGTTCTGTTTCTCTGAACCCGTCCTCTCCGGTTCTGTTTCTCTGAACCCGTCCTCTCCGGTTCTGTTTCTCTGAACCCGTCCTCTCTGGTTCTGTTTCTCTGAAGCCGTCCTCTCTGGTTCTGTTTCTCTGAACCCGTCCTCTCTGGTTCTGTTTCTCTGAACCCGTCCTCTCCGGTTCTGTTTCTCTGAATCTGAACCCGTCCTCTCCGGTTCTGTTTCTCTGAATCTGAACCCGTCCTCTCTGGTTCTGTTTCTCTGAACCCGTCCTCTCTGGTTCTGTTTCCCTGAACCCGTCCTCTCTGGTTCTGTTTCTCTGAACCCGTCCTCTCTGGTTCTGTTTCTCTGAACCCGTCCTCTCTGGTTCTGTTTCTCTGAACCCGTCCTCTCTGGTTCTGTTTCTCTGAACCCGTCCTCTCTGGTTCTGTTTCTCTGAACCCGTCCTCTCTGGTTCTGTTTCTCTGAACCCGTCCTCTCTGGTTCTGTTTCTCTGAACCCGTCCTCTCTGGTTCTGTTTCTCTGAACCCGTCCTCTCTGGTTCTGTTTCTCTGAACCCGTCCTCTCTGGTTCTGTTTCTCTGAACCCGTCCTCTCTGGTTCTGTTTCTCTGAACCCGTCCTCTCTGGTTCTGTTTCTCTGAACCCGTCCTCTCTGGTTCTGTTTCTCTGAACCCGTCCTCTCTGGTTCTGTTTCTCTGAACCCGTCCTCTCGGTTCTGTTTCTCTGAACCCGTCCTCTCTGGTTCTGTTTCTCTGAACCCGTCCTCTCCGGTTCTGTTTCTCTGAACCCGTCCTCTCCGGTTCTGTTTCTCTGAACCCGTCCTCTCTGGTTCTGTTTCTCTGAAGCCGTCCTCTCCGGTTCTGTTTCTCTGAACCCGTCCTCTCCGGTTCTGTTTCTCTGAACCCGTCCTCTCTGGTTCTGGTCTTACAGGAAGTGGCTTTGGTCTGGACTACCTCACAGCTGCAGCGTCCTCCTCAGGCCCTGAGCCCAGTTGGCACCAGGGCGGTTCCACAGGGAGTTCCTGGACCAATCAGGAGTCTCCGATGGACGAGTCGTCCTCCACTGTGCTGCTTGACAGCCTGAAGGTGATCCGATCGGCTCCGTTCTTCTGTAGAAGCGGGTCCTGTCTGCGTTCTAACCCGGTTTCTCCCCTGCAGTCCATCTGGTCCAGCTCCATGATGCAGCCGGGCCCGTCGGCGCTGGAGCAGCTCCTTCTGCAGCAGAAGCAGAAGCAGCAGAGAGGCCACGGCGCCATGAACCCGCCTCACTGAAGCGCAGCGCCAGGCGGCGCTTTGTGTCCGGACGAACCACCACCAGGAGGAACGGAGGAAAAAAAACACAAATCAATTAAACCGGCGAGAACCGGTGGAGGCCGGGGAGGCGAGGCAACCCCCCGATGAGGCTCAATCACACCCCCACCCCCACACCCCCCTCGGCTGTTCGAGGAGCGGCGACGCCCCTCCTGGATCGGAGGGAGCGGGATCTCTTGAACGGCGGCGCCGCGCTGCCGCCGTGTTTCCTTCAACCGGCTGAACTTTGAGGAACCCCCCCACCCCAACCAACACCCCGACCCCCGAACTCAGAACACCTGGACACCTCCACCTTTCTTCTTCATGGGAACAAGGAGGACGTCACTCTGAGGACGGGGTGGTTTAACAGGGAGGGGGGGCAGGTGGAGCGCAGGGGGCGGGACTTTCTGATCTCCTTTCATTTTCATCGGAGTGGGAGGAAGAGGAGGAGGAGGAAGGTTTTAAATACCTACTGATCATATATGGGCTTAGTTGGACCGGGGGAGGCTGGTGGACGGGACGGGACCTCCCAGCTGCAGACCGCAGGAGGTCGTGGGTCAGAAGCGGCGAGCCGGCCCATGGTAGGGGTAGTGCTACTGTTAGCGTGCTACTGTTAGCGTGCAGAGATTCCACATATTAACTCCTGAAGATTAACGTGTATTTAGTGATTTTGTTCGTAGCAGTTTTAGCTTCTCGCTGCTTCATCCAGGAGCTTCTTTCCTGAAGACTCACTGCCTCTACTTCCTGTACGGCTTTACTCCACGAAGAAGAAGAAAAAACCAAAACAAACGAACCTGAAGGTGTGACCCTGCCTGCTTAATGAACCTGCTTTTACTCTCTTCTGCTCTGCCTGGTGTTTGTAGCAGCTGCTGCTCTGAGGACAGGCAGCCGGGTCGGGCCAAACCCATCCCGGCGCCTTGCAGCTTTAATTTAGCATCTCATACAACCCCCCCACCCCTAAAAAAAAAGAACAGAAAATAATCTTAATGTCAGACAGAAGCTGGAGATCTTCCTGTTTGTTATAAAAAAAGTGAAATGAATTTGCAGGAAAAGCGTTTTGAAAAGCTTCACCGTCAGAAAGTTGATCAGATTCTGGTGTTTCAGCTGGAAAACTGTTCTGTGGTTCATCTTTGGCGACACCTGGTGGTCAGAGACGATCCCTGCGTCTCTCCTGATTGGATTAAAATCGGTCGCTCAGTCAGATTTTAGCGAACAGAACGGTTCTGGGTTCAGGCAGGTCGGTCCAAACGGGATCTAAGCAGGCTGCAGGTATTTGTTTAAAATCATGTCTTGTATTAAACCTATCAAAGTTTTTGTGAATGTTCATTTATGATGGAATAAACTGCAGATCTTTGTTTTAGAAAATAAATGGATTGATTACTGATGCTTTTATCTCTGTAGGGTTTTCCTGCTCTGCAGTCGATCTTCTTTTTATCCATTCTGACGGTTCTTTCTTTCACCTTCAGATCAAATAGAAGCAGAAAAGTTTGCTTGTGATCCTTCATAATGATCAGTTTGTTTCTGCTGTTTTTAAAGGCAGAAGCTCAGACCAGCAGAGGTTAGATCTAGCTTTGGTTCTGTACTTTCGCCGGCCAATCAGGACGCTGTGCGGCTGTAACAGGGCGGGAGCCACAGACGCCATGTTTGGATCAGAACCCTCCTCTGTCCAGATGTTTTCTCACCTTTAGAGGCGTGTCTATTTTCTGTGCTCGTGCTTTCCATGTGGCATTTAGAAGCCGTGTCTGGGGAAATAAAGGACAAGTTAATTCTGACGGAACCAAAAGTCACGTGTGGTCTGTTCTAGGCTCTGGTTCTGACTGTGATCTGTTGAGGTTTTGCTCTTTTAGATCCAGCTGTGACTTCCTGTGTTTCTCTGTAGACAGATTTGATGGAATAACCTTTTGAATAAATGTAATAAACTCTGTTCTCCTTCAGCTCCGCCTCTTTATTTTCATTAAACCTGAACTGCTTCCTGTCAGATTGTTTAGATCCATTTAGACTCAAACTTTGTCACGTGCAACAATATGACAATTAATTCATACAGCTTAATGCAACAGTGAAATGAACTTTATCATTGATAAAGTGATCACAATGTAACAGTGTAGAAGTAAAGGAAAACCAGTTTAAAGTCATTGTGCAAAAGGCATCAACATGGAAAGTGCAGTGTAAATAAATGTGCAAAATCCAGGAGAACACTGAGTTGTGTTTATTTAAGGGGATCATGGAAAAAGTCAATCACATTGGTAGTGCAAATATGTTTTTAAGTCTGATGCAGAGGCTTTATTCGAGTTCCATTAGCTCAGCAGTCTGATGGCGGTGGGGAAGAAGCTGTTGCAGAATCTGCTGTGAAG
Organism: Cyprinodon tularosa; assembly: GCF_016077235.1. Lineage (NCBI taxonomy): Eukaryota > Metazoa > Chordata > Actinopteri > Cyprinodontiformes > Cyprinodontidae > Cyprinodon > Cyprinodon tularosa. The sequence continues at coordinate 32,266 of NW_024039355.1, forward strand.
CCTCTTCCCAGAGGGCAGCAGGGAGAACAGTCCATGGTGGGGGGGGTGAGGGGTCATTGATGATGTCACGGGCTCGGGACATGCAGCGCTGGGATGAAATGTCTTTAAAGGAAAAGTCAGGTGAGCAAGAAATAATCAATGGATCATTATCTATACGTATAACTAATACGTTCCCGGTGATTTAATAAAGTTAGCATTAATCAGTAGAAAAATAAAAACTTCTGCAAGTACTTTAAATATGAAATTATAACATACTGTTCAATAAATGATCAGTGTTTTTAATTCAGAGTCATTTTCCTGTGAATGTGCTTTACTGGAGGCATCCATGTCTGTCAAAGAACACTACTGCCACCTACTGGTTTGTGACGTCACGGTGCGGTATCGGCTGTTGATCAAGTCCCAGTGCTGTATCTGGTGTTTGTCACAACGCGCTATTATCCAAGTCATCTTGAAAACATTCTTCTTCCAAATGTTGGCTACATATTACGGGTTTTTTCTCTGGCCAGAAGTTCGATGGCAAATCCTCCCTCTTCAAGTTGGCGATCCAACGACCAACCCGTCCGTGGAGGATCAGGAATCAGAAAGGTGGAATAACTCTTTTATTTTTTTTGCAATATAAATTCTTATTTCTTATATTTTTTATATAAATTCAATGGTGAAGTCCTCTGGAAATCTTCAATAATTGTTGTTGATTGCAGATGTGTCTAGTAGTTCCCATTGATTTAGCTTGGAAAGCGGGGAGAATGGCGCTAGGCTTACCGCACCGTGACGTCACTGCAGGAAGATGGCAGGAGGGAGGGGCTAGTATATGTGGGCAAAAATGGCCACTCCCAGATTCTGTGAAAATTATTATTATTTTTACCCTAAATTCATTAAATCATCATGAACCTATTAGTTTTAGGTATAAATAGTGATCCATTGCTTATTCCGTGATGAACAGACTTCTCATTTTAAAAGTGTCTGTGATGTCACCAGCCAGCTGATCTGCACGCTCCTTATACACCTGCCCAGGTACGTTATCAGGGCCTTCCTTGGGTTGACTCTCCTCAGAGTTTTTCACATGTCAGCGGTGTGGAGGCGTGGGGCCTCCTCTCCCTGATGTGGAACAGCTTTCACTGCTGGAGTGCTGATTAGTGCCATTTAGTGGCTGGTGTGGATCTTTAAACATAAATACTTTTTCTGATGCATAAACAGAAGGTTATAGAGAGCAGAAGCAGAGCTGTGTCCTCCTATAAATACTGCTGACATCTTCAGCATCTTTCCCACTTGTTAGCGTTGCCCTTAGTGTTTTCTTTTATCACTGAGGTTGTTGACAGAATAATGACCTGGTTCAACCTGTGACCAGGAAGGGAGAGTCTGGAGCTTTTCCTCTGATTGGATCCATGCTGTGAACTAGAAGCTCCTGTTCAGCCTCCTAACATGTGGCAGAGATCCTCCAGCTGAAGCTCCCTGCAGGTCCAGGAATATTTCTGCTGTTTTCTCTGTGACCTGATGCAGCGCCTCCATCGGTCTCCTGCCAGGACAGCCGTTAGATTCTCTTCCTGTGTGAATCCCGATTTAACCAGATGAAATTAAACGGGGGGGGGGGGGGGGGCAAGGGAGAGCCAGGGTTTTACAAATAAAGAAATATAATCAACAAATCGGGGGAAAAAGTGAGTCACAAAGCCAAGATAGCAGAATCCTGATCCAACATGGAAGCATTTCTGACTGAAGCTTAAAGCCGACTGTAAAGTTTAAAGGTTTACATATTAAATTGGTCTATTAGACAAATCAGTTAGGGTCTCTTCTCTCTGCTCCTATTAAAAATAAGACACTAGAAAAGTGAATCTAAAAACAGTAAACATTCCTTCAAATCTGTGTTTTTGCTCTTAAACTGAGCAGATAAAGATGATCTACCAGAGAGATGAATGCTTTGGACCTGAAAAAGAAATCATTTCATATTTTTCACTTTCAATAATGAAGCTGTTTCTTTTAATACTTAAATAAAAATTATTCTATCAGTAAATTGTCTTATTCCAAGAAAAGAAGTGACTTTGTCATGTATGCTTTTAGAACAGGGGCCATAGCAGGGCCCAGGACCAGTTCTAGAGGGGCGCTGGCCCCTGTTGGCCCCCGCCTAGAACCGCCCATGGCTGAGGACATCTACTGCAGGAATACAGACACCTGTTAGACCTCGAACCAGTACTGAGAGAGAGCTACTCCATCTAGACCTGATGATCCACCATGGCCCATATCATCACACTGCCACCACCGCCCTTCACTATAGCCATCACAGTTTTCCACCGACACACACCTCATATACCCTTTAGTAACAGAAGGAATAAGTCTAAGGTTTGAATGGGAGGTGGTCTCCCTCAATCTCATCGTTATCTGGTATTATTGTTTAATGGTGGAGCGGATCGATACGGGCTGAAGGAGAACCTGGATGTTTATCATCACATGTTTAATGTTAAAGGTGAAGAGTTTTTTCAGATTTAATGTAACTTATACATAATAATATTGATCAGTAATCAGACTTTTTAGGATAATTGTCATTAAACTTTCTCTACAGCAACATGATTAAACATAAACCTCCCATTGTTGGTGCTGAAGGAGAACATCCAGAAATAATCACTGTGACTCCATCCTGGAAAGAAACATCAGCTGTGCTGCTGCCATCAACACCTTTGTTTCTAGATGTTGGAGATCGGCCTGTTTTCCAGTGTAGTCCTGTTTCTCTGACTGTGACTAACTGGATGTGCTCTCTTCATCCTCTGACATGGGAGCTGGCTCGGAGCTCGTCTGCCTGGCTGTGTGTTTCCTGGACGGGGCCGCCTTTTATAGTTGCCTTTTGTATCTCTGCTTCTGTCTCCTTGAACCCCAGTCGGCCTCAGCAGATGGCCGCTCACACTGAGCCTGGTTCTGCTGGAGGTTTCTTCCTGTTAAAAGGGATTTTTTCCTCTCCATGGTCGCTACAAACATGCTTAGTGTGAGGGATTGCTGAAAAGTTAATGAGTCGATGCAATCAGCTGGTTTTCCTTAGATAGAAAACTTCAATCTGACTGGATGATCTGGTGAACTGTAAAGGGCCTTGAGATGATATGCGTTCAGAATTGGTGCTATAGAAATAAACTGAAATGAATTGAATTGGTGTCCTCCTCTCTCACATGCATCCACCTAAGAACACGTTAAGCTCTTTTACTGCTCTAGTGATAATGGAACAGACAGGCTGACTGGGTTTGGATAGAAACCAGCAGCTTTCAGCTCCAGATCCTCCTTTAAGTTCAGTTTTAGACACCAAATAAACTCAGTGTGGAGTCCAGCTGGTTCTGATCCATATTCACCTGCATGCGTTAAAGCAGGGGGATGGGTTCCTTCAGATTCTAATGGGCCCAGACGCTGCAGGTTCTGATAGATCTCTGTTAGCCTCCATCTGCCTGGTTCCTCTCCATCCTGTTTCACTCAGAACGGCAGCAACTTTCCTCCAGCCCACCAGGATCCACCCAGGGATCCCTTCTCGTTTTCTGCAGGGCAGGGGCAGAGCTAGAAGAACCACCTCTGTAGTTCCTCTCTAAAACAGAGGGTGGCAGCAGAGATACGCTAAGGTGGAATGTCCTGATTTTCCTTTTTTATAGACAAAACATAAGCTGACCACATTACGGTAATTAATTATGAGTCAGAAATGCTCTTTTCAGAACTAGGTTTCTACCTCATAGAGAAGGATATAACAATGAAGAATTCATTGTTATATTTATGTTTGCTTTAGCAGATGAAGTCCTGGATTGTCTATATCATCAGACTCACTAAAGCAGAGACAGGGAGAGCATCCTTCTCTGAAATTAGCGATGAAGAACCTCGACTCATTCAATGTGTGAATTATGCACAAGCATACAGTAACTGTTGCATTTAGGCAGCTTAGATGTAGAAACGTGATTATATTTCTTTGCAGGGACTTTCTGAAAATCTATTTTATCTTCTGTAATTTATTTAGAAATGTACAGTAGATGGTCCTAAACTGGTTGAGCTGAAGGCCTGATGGAACAAACAGCACCTGTTGACAGGGGGGAGCTAGTCAGTGTCTGAATCTAGATCTTCTGATTCTAGACAGGCTCTGAAATGTCTCTATTACTGAGATAGACCTTCAGCTGAAGCACCAAATGGTTTAAATACAAGAACTGAAGCCCAGCTGGTTTCAATCCTTTTTTTTATTTTAAACCCCAGATTAGATAATATTTATTTGATTAAAATAAAAATTAAAAAAACAGAGAGATTCCTAAAGAACTGAGAAATCATAACGGAGCAGCAGGCAGTTTCAGGATAGAAACTATTATAGAAGGAGAGGTTCTGTTCAGATGAAGAAACAAACGACTTTCCAAAGGTTTGAATCAGATGAAAGCAGGTGGAACAAACCAGAACCAGGCAGTGTGCAGAGCAATGGGCCACCAGATGATGTTCTTCAGAACCCCGGTCCAAACGCCTCCCGCGCCGCACCAGCAGTGAAAATGGGATTTAAAGCCACGATTCTGATGTGAAGGAAATAAAACAGCTTTAATGGTTTAAAGAGAAGTTTGATCATCTCAGCTTCACCATCATCTTCATCAGTAAACATTAAGATGCCTTTTAGAGCCAGTGATTAAAAAATCCCTGATCTCAGATTCTGTCAATATGTTTAATCAGTACTTTATTATGGTGCATTTTCTTCATACATTTATAACGATTTATTAAAAGGAAAGAAAAGTTGAGCTGTGTGATAAAAAGCTGCGATGATCCAAGATGGCCGACTGGGATCTGAGTAAAAAAAATAGGATTTTATCACAAATATTTCCTGTTTACCTGAACAGGAGGTTTTTGCTCAATGGATAACAGAAAATCTGCAAATAAATCAGAACTAAACCTCTTTTCTTTTCTCTTTTGAACCGTTTTAGAAGAAAACTGTTGATGTTAATGAAGCTGTTTTTTCAAAGCTGCTCAGACTTCGAAAATTCATCTCAATTTGTTTTTAACTTTGGATTTTTTTAAAATACAAAAAAATGTTATGATTTCAGATGAATTTGATAGAACTATTTAATTCTATTTAAATTGGTTTAAATTTGCATTCACTAAAAACAGATTTGATCTGATGCAATAAAAACCAACAAGTCTCAAGGAAAGTTTAACACATTCTTTGGATGAGGAAAATATCATCATCATCATCATCATCATCATCATCATCATCATCATCATCATCATCATCATCATCATCATCATCATCATCATCATCATCATCATCAACCAATATAATCAGACATAACATAATTGTGGATCCTAACTCTCTACAGTAATTTAATTCTGTAATATTAGATATTCTTCCAATCAGAACAGTGAGTTTAAACACCAGTGATGATTTTTTAGTGACAAGCTGAATCAGATATGTTCCTCCTCTCTTCAAAGCAGCCGCAGACGATGGATAAGGAAACCTCAAACCACCTTCAGTTGCTGCTGCTGCACTCCCATAGAGAAACTATTCAACGGTTTTTGTACGACTGTTTCTCACCGTGTTCAAGGACCACAGTGACTCCAGGCAGTCTGACACTTTGACAAAAACCTTCCAGGCTTTTCCAGCTGCTGACAGAACAGAGATGGACCTGGGGTTCTGCCCAAGTCCCAGATTCTTCCTCTGACCCGTCACACGTTCCTGCAGTCCGGTCCTCTTTATTTCGTAGCACATTTAAAGAACCAGAATCAGACAGCAAGACCTTCAAAGAGTAAAAAACTGGATTTTAGACACAGTAGAACCAACTGGGTCGGTTCTACTGGCTGATAAAACTAAACTATAACATTAAAGAGAGCAATTACTTTACAGTTAATTAAAATTCCCTTTAGAGGAAGAGGGAAGTTTCCCTTCTTCATCCCCCTTTTTAGACAATTCCATGAATGGATGTCATCTATGTGGCTGCAAACACCAACACGTCTATTTGGTGAAGGGTTTTGATTCTATTTATGTTCAAGTGAATTTAGTTGGTTAAATTGGTGTTTGGTTTGGTTTGATGTTCACTAGTCTATTTTTGTGTATATTTGGTTGATTTATTTATTGTTGTTTGTCAAATTGTCTGAAATAAATTTCTTTTAATTAATTTACAATCATTCATTCATTCATTCTAAAAAAAAATGTAGAAAAACATCAGTTCCTGAAGATCTGAGACCACACCATTGTTCATCTGCCCTCAACCGAAGTGCAAGCCAATGGCTCAGTCTGGCGCCTTTAAAATAATAACCTTCTCATGTTTTATGTATTAAGAACTCTGCTTTGTGTTCAAGACACACATGGATTTCCTTTTTAATTATGCCAAAACCCGATGCGACTGCAGGTTCTTAGTCCCAATTATCAGAATTCGGGACCCCCCCCCAACATGCACACAAGGTTTTGCTCTGTTAAACCTGTTTTTGCCTTGTAGGCTACTGCTGATGCTCCATAACAAAGCAGGTCTTAAGGGACTCCTTCGGCCTGAATGTTCGTTACCTCCAGTCTGTTCCAATCAGAAATATCTTAACACCACCACATGCACCAAGCAGCCAGTGGCTGCAACCCTGTGTAGTTATTTCAGGAAGGAGAACCTGGGGACATGGCTTCAGACTCCACCGCCTCTTTTGGGGTGCTGTGAAACCCACTAAAGGTAGGTTTATAATGTTCGGCACCGGAGCTCCTTCTGGTATTTCTCTGAAGTTAAAACTCTGTCCTCTAAGAACCCAGTTGACCCCCTGTTGCATGCCTACTAATCCAACAGATCCGCCTCCAACATCATCTCTGCTGGTTTCCATGAGAGATATAAATAATACTCTCCATCTTTAGTAGAAATATAGAAAGCTATGTAGAAAAAAGAATCAGGGAAAAGTGGATTACCTATTTAATTCCTTTATGTAAGTAAAACTAAGAAACGACTGCTCCTTTGACTAAGTCAAATTATAACTGGGTTTTCTGGATTCAAAAATTATAATATTTTAGATTTTAAAAAATACGGACTGTAGACTTTTGATCTAGATTAGAATTTGGGATAGGATGATCAACTGAAGTCCTGCATGAGCAGATTACATTTAGCATACTTTGAAATTGTTAAGTAAATAAACCAAGGCCTTCCAACATAACCATCCTGAAAACTAATAGGGTCTGTTCTTTGATATAAAATCGCTTATCTACTTAAGTCAAACAAAATATTGCAGGTTCTGATGCTCCATTCCAATTGTTTCTGAAATCTGAAATTTTGGGGTCGTAGTTCATTTATCTTTGAAATGCTGCCTATATCTGTCTCCATACAGCCCAAAGATAAAACAACTAGGACTCAGCTGTTCACCTACACCTGAAGGCTAAAGGACACTCATTTGGGGTCAACAACGTTAATATTTTGGCCAAGGAAGACAGAGGGTTTAAGTGAGGGGTTGAGGAAGCCATCTTTGTCAAGCTGGAAAAACCATCTCTCAACAGATGAGGTGGTTTTAGACATAACCTTTCACCTACTTACAAAGCACTTTTAGGAACAAAACCCAGAAGATTCACCTCTCACCTCACCTGACTCAGACTTCAAGGAGGGATGCGACCCAAACTACTCTGACGAGTGAGTTAATAACACATCAGAACCCCCTAACGACCATTGTGGCCAATCCAGGAGGAATTGAAGCCAACTTTTGTTCCCCCTAATTCTTTGTTAGACCTACTATATATTATAATCTGTGCTCCCCCCCACTAGTTTGAACTGAAGAAGCCTCTTGAACCATTTTACCATCGAAAACCCGGGTTTTTCAAAAACTGGGTTGACCTCCCAACAATCGGCTCTAGGCTCTTTTCCCATTTGACCGAAAAAGCCGAGTTTGACCCCCTGCTGGCAGCTGTGTGGCCAGCGCCCCCAGAAATCAGGAAAGTAAACAATGGAGATCAGCATTGACTGGCGTAGTCAGTATTCTTTATTTTTTCACTCTTTTATCTGTCTGAATCCCTCCCACCAGAGCAGATCCATGTTTACTGAATGTAAACTTAAAGTTGAAAGTTGTTTCTACTTGTTAGATCAGAAGTGACTGACGCTGTGTTGACGTCTGTATGTTGAGTTCAATGGTGTCACGTCATTTAACGGGTCAACCCACAGCATGCCCATCAGATTTTAACACGGGTTGCTTGCTGAGTCATTTGACCCGGGTAGACACGGGTCAGAGAGCTGTTCCCAAGGCCACTGAAAGCCGATTGTTCCCGATTGTTCAAACGTGTTCTTCGGCCACTGGGAATGGGGTATATGATGAGAGGCAAACTTTTCCAGAAAACTTCCCGTCCAGTTCCGTCCACCTAAACAGAACTTTCTAGCTTCACCATTGCCTGGATGGCTGAAAATCTTCACAGATATGTCAATCACATTTTACACCATTTTTGTTGTATTTAGAGGCTTAACCTTTTGATCTTTGAACTTTGGTTTTCAACTTTAAAACAAAGGCAGCCAATTTATTTATTTTTTGCTGCACAAATATAAGTACATTAATTGACCCAAAATTTTGTTTGACTTGAAGAGGCTGGCCTTCATCAGCTAAATCATTTCAACAACAAACTGAGCCTTTTATTATTCTGATTAGAAAACATCCAGATAAAAACATCCAATATGTATATAAATACTTTATTTATAATCTACTGACGTGAACAATTCCAATATAAATAATTATAAAAGTAGGAAAATATTAAATATGATCCTTCTGATGAAAAGTGGACTAAAACTTTAGATTCAAGGAAATTACTTAGTGCTGCATTTGATCCAGTTGACCATAATATTCTTTTAGAAAGACTTGAATATTTTGTTGGAATTAAAGGAACAACACTAGACTGGTTTAAATCTTATCTATCTGATCGATTTCAGTTTGTTCATGTTAATGATAGATCTTCAACACGCTCAAAGGTTACCTGTGGAGTACCACAGGGATCAGTGCTAGGACCAATTCTCTTTACTTTATACATGCTCCCAATCGGTAAAATTATTAGACAGCATGGGATTAATTTCCACTGTTATGCTGATGATACCCAGCTATATCTGTCTATAAATCCAGATGAAGCTAACCCATTACATAGATTACAGGCATGTCTTGAAGACATAAAAACCTGGATGACTCTTAACTTTCTGCTTCTGAATGCAGACAAAACAGAAGTTATAGTCTTTGGACCAGAGTCTCTGAAAAAGAAACTGATTAGCCAGTCACTTCATTTGGATGGGATTAAACTGATTTCAGATAATAAAGTAAAAAATCTTGGTGTTATTTTTGATCAGGACCTGTCATTTAAATCCCATATCAAAGAGGTTTCTAGAATTTCCTTCTTTCATCTGAGGAATATTGCAAAAATTAGAAATATCCTGTCCAGGGGTGATGCTGAGAAACTAGTCCATGCATTTGTTACTTCAAGGCTGGACTATTGTAATTCTTTACTATCAGGAAGTCCACAAACTGTAGTTAAAAGCCTTCAGCTGATCCAAAATGCTGCAGCCAGAGTTCTAATGAAAATGAAAAAGAGAGATCATATCTCTCCTATCCTGGCTTCTCTTCATTGGCTTCCTGTTAAATCAAGAATAGAATTTAAAATCCTCCTTCTCACATATAAAGCCTTAAATGGCCAAGCTCCATCTTATATCAGAGATCTGATTGTTCCTTATGTTCCTAACAGAGCACTTCGCTCTCAATCTGCAGGTTTACAAGTGGTTCCTAGAATTTCTAAAAGTAGAATGGGAGGCAGATCTTTTAGTTATCAGGCTCCTCTCCTGTGGAACCAACTACCAGTTTTAGTCCGTGAGGCAGACACCCTGCCTACTTTTAAGGCTAGGCTTAAAACTTTCATTTTTGATAAAGCTTATAGTTAGGGTGGCTCAGGTTATCCTGAGCTACACTATATTGCCAAAAGTATTTGCTCACCTGCCTTGACTCACATATGAGCTTAAGTGACATCCCGTTCCTAATCCATAGGGTTCAATATGACGTCGGTCCACCCTTTGCAGCTAGAACAGCTTCAACTCTTCTGGGAAGGCTGTCCACAAGGTTTAGGAGTGTGTTTATGGGAATTTTTGACCATTCTTCCAGAAGCGCATTTGTGAGGTCGCACACTGATGTTGGACGAGAAGGCCTGGCTCTCAGTCTCCGCTCTAATTCATCCCAAAGGTGTTCTATCGGGTTGAGGTCAGGACTCTGTGCAGGCCAGTCAAGTTCATCCACACCAGACTCTGTCATCCATGTCTTTATGGACCTTGCTTTGTGCACTGGTGCACAGTCATGTTGGAAGAGGAAGGGGCCAGCTCCAAACTGTTCCCACAAAGTTGGGAGCATGGAATTGTCCAAAATGTCTTGGTATGCTGAAGCATTCAGAGTTCCTTTCACTGGAACTAAGGGGCCAAGCCCAGCTCCTGAAAAACAACCCCACACCATAATCCCCCCTCCACCAAACTTTACACTTGGCACAATGCAGTCAGACAAGTACCGTTCTCCTGGCAACCGCCAAACCCAGACCCGTCCATCAGATTGCCAGATGGAGAAGCGCGATTCGTCACTCCAGAGAACGCGTCTCCACTGCTCTAGAGTCCAGTGGCGGCGTGCTTTACACCACCGCATCCGACGCTTTGCATTGCACTTGGTGATGTATGGCTTGGATGCAGCTGCTCGACCATGGAAACCCATTCCATGAAGCTCTCTGCGCACTGTTCTTGAGCTAATCTGAAGGCCACATGAAGTTTGGAGGTCTGTAGTGATTGACTCTGCAGAAAGTTGGCGACCTCTTCGCACTATGCGCGTCAGCATCCGCTGACCCCGCTCCGTCAGTTTACGTGGCCTACCACTTCGTGGCTGAGTTGCTGTCGTTCCCAAACACTTCCATTTTCTTATAATACAGCTGACAGTTGACTGTGGAATATTTAGGAGCGAGGAAATTTCACGACTGGATTTGTTGCACAGGTGGCATCCTATCACAGTTCCACGCTGGAATTCACTGAGCTCCTGAGAGCGACCCATTCTTTCACAAATGTTTGTAAAAACAGTCTGCATGCCTAGGTGCTTGAATTTATACACCTGTGGCCATGGAAGTGATTGGAACACCTGATTCCAATAATTTGGATGGGTGAGCAAATACTTTTGGCAATATAGTGTATCTCTATAGTTATGCTGCTATAGGCTTAGACTTTTGGAGGACATAGGGACCCCCATTTCATCATTCTGCTTCATTCTCTCTCTGTTCTCCTATTCTGCAGAATCTGTTAGTTCAATCTCTAACCTTCTGCTCTCTCTGCTTTTCCTCAGAGTAGCTTTGCCTCGTCTGTTCCTGTTTGGCTGTGACGTCATCCTGGAAAGAAACATCAGCTGTGCTGCTGCCATCAACACCCTCGTTTATAGATGTTGGAGATCGGCCTGTTTTCCAGTGTGGTCCTGTTTCTCTGACCGTGACTGAGTGGATGTGCTCTCTTCGTCCTCTGGAATGGGAGCTGCCTTGGAGCTCGTCTGCCTGGCTGTGTGTTTCCTGGACGGGGCCGCCTTTTACAGCTGCTTTTTGTATCTCTGCTTCTGTCTCCTTGAACCCCAGTCGACCTTGGCAGATGGCCGCTCACACTGAGCCTGGTTCTGCTGGAGGTTTCTTCCTGTTAAAAGGGAGTTTTTCCTCTCCACTGTCGCTACAAGCATGCTTAGTGTGGGGGATTGTATTTGAGTCAATGAGTCAATGCAATCAACTGGTTTTCCTTAGATAGAAAACTTTGTATCAATTTGACTGTATGATCTGGTTGAACTGTAAAGTGCCTTGAGATGACGTGTTGTGAATTTGGCGCTATATAAATAAACTGAATTGAATTGAATTGAATTGAAATTAGAGGATGTTTCTGGAACAGAAATACATTTCTGAAACATTTGCATCTTTTACAAATGTTTATATTCTAGCTTAAATAATGGAGTGAGGCATAACTTTGGTGTTTTTGTATCCAAATGTTGTTAGAAAGGTGTCATAAAGAGTTATTGTCTTGTGGCTTCAGCCGGTTTCCTGCAGCAGGTTTTTGTACGACGGTTTCTCACTGTGCTCGCTGGGGTATCACTCTGACTGAACTTTTAAGCTCAGCTCAACAAAAACCTCCAGGCTCTCCAACTCTAAAACTTTAACTCTAAAAACCATCCATGGACGTCGAATGCAGCCACACAGATGAAGATTGTTTTTGGGAAAACATCTGCCGATTTTTTTCCAATGAAAAACAGGATTTTTCTTGACTTCTCTTCTCCTTGTGTTTTCGCTCGGCTGCTGATCAAATCCTCCTTATTGTCAAATCCGGCCTTTAAAAGCCAACATGAAGCCTGAGTTTGAAGCTCCAGGTTTACCAGCCCACACTCTGCTGATGGAGGTGGATTTTTCTCCTTTTTCAGCGTCTCTGCAGGAATTTAGCAGCTGGCAGGTTTTTGTATGAAGCTGTGATGCTGTGATGCATTAATCTTCTCAAAGCCGATCCAACTCACCGTCACTCCGAAAGGTAAGAAAAATGCTTTTATCTGACTGATGCTGTAAGAAACAGAGACTTTTAAAGCTATGAGTTGGATTTAGAGTCAAATCTGCCTTTTTTTAAAGCTTTTAAGTAAAAACAAGTGGAGGAGAGTAAACCTCTGAGCTGCTGAGGATCCGACCTTCAGCTGTCTGTTTGCTGACTGGAAAGATGGAAAAAACAAACATATTTATAAATAAATGTTCACAAAAGCTAAATGAGTCTGATTTATGATTCCAATCCATAAAATGTAAAATAATCCAAATGAAACATTTTTCCTTTGTAATGCTGCACTAATACAAGGCAAAGGAATCCAGTTTCTAAACATAAACGTAGTCAAGTACGCATGAAGGTTAGACTGATGGTTCAACATTAAAGCTTTTTATTATAATATGTAGCTATTTTTTTATCCATTTAATGGATATAAGAAATAAGATAAAGTCTGAAACTCTCTGAAATGATTTCATCAAATGTTATTTTTGCAAATTTGAGCAGAAATTATTGTCAAGTTTGATCATTTATAACAAATGAAAATCTATAAATTTGATGTGAAATGTGCTGAGTGTAAGAAAAAAAACAACAAATTTAATCTGCACTGTAACTAAAACAGGATTTTTTATCCATGAAATAAAAATCCAAGAACTAAAACCTAAACTTGAGCTTCCTGAAAGTTATAAAAAAAAGCTAAAAAGTAAAATTCATATTCTTTATAAATTAAGTTCCTTCTGGCAAAAATTTGTCTTTTTGATCTAAATGATCTATAAAAAGATTTAAAGTGTCATAAATATATGATGTTGCTTTGTTGTAATAAAATTAAGACTTTTATTAAGAATTTGTAATAAAATACAGCTTTTAAATTTAATAAAAACACATTAATATTATAAATATTCAATATTATAAAACTCTATCAGTTAAAACTGGGATTTTATTATTTCTCCAAATGGAAAAAATGGATGAATGAATTTTAATATTTGATAAAATTGTTTCAACCAATAGGAGACGCTTTAAGACCATAAATATTTATAATAAATTAGGACAAAATTGTCAAGTTTGTTAGAATATAAATTAAAACTGCAATAAAATATTTGTTTTCTGTGAGATTTCTCTCAGATTCATGCAGAAACTGGATAAACAGAGAAAGGGAAGGAACCGCCGTTATTGTTCGGCTACTCATGAACAAAAAATAAAATAAAAGAAGTGATAGGAATAAAGTTTATGGTAAGGAAACCTCCAGAAGTTTCATAACTCTTGAGCTAAAATCAGATGTTTTCAGTTTTTAATGTTAAACGTCTCCTTTCTTCTATGCATTAAACCAAAGAAATCTAATCAAAGACTCAAAATTAACAACTAAAATAAAAAAAAAATCTGAAGATCTGCGGAAGATCCTACTTCTGTCAATACAAGGTCATAAAAAATTATTATGAGGAAAACATGACTTAATTCAGTATAAATCCCACCTTTATTAAACTAATGTGGAGTTTTATCAAAAGAATGAAACCTTTGTTTTTACTGTGGAGGAGAATCTGGGGTTTAATTTGGCCTCAGCTAAGAAATCCTGCAGGATGTGAAAACAGGAAGATCTGGAAAAACAAAAAAAACATTAGAAAAACTGCAGAAACAGTTTATGGATCCATACTTGCTAATTATTAGATATCATGTTATTATCATTATTATTTTATGAGTGATTAAAGTGATAACAAAATCCTTGAATTTCTGTGAACCAAATGTTTTAGGGTTTATTTGAACTGCAGTAAGAAGAGAAGAAAATGTAGTAATATTCAGTTTCTGCCCTAAAACCCTGATATGTTTTAATAAAAGCTTTCTGCAAACGTTTTGATCTCCAACCTGAATTTTACATCATTTCTCCAGCTGTTCAGGAGAAAACTCTTCTTCTGTGTTTTAATTGTTATGATCTGATTGTTATTTTTTTCTGGGTTCAGATAACGTCGCCGTCACTCCAAGCTTCTTCATCCTCAGGGACCTGAAAGATGCAGACCAATCACATGTCTGCCTGGCCACGAACCTCAGCAGGAAGCCAGAGCTGTTGGTTCTGAAAACGAAGGAAGATCTACAGCCTGTGAACACCTCCTCTGCTGTTTTGTCAACAAAGACCAAGAGTTATTATTACGCTGCTTTCCACCAGGGGCCGATCGAATCCTGCAGCCTGAAAGAGAAGTCCAGCAACAGCAAAGCTGGTAGGAAACATTTCCCTTCAGATTCTGGGTCAAAGAGCTGAAAGGAAACCTGAAACCTGCTGAGAGTTTGGATCAAAGTTCTACTTAGTTTGATCAGCAGATCAACACAGACTCTGATGAACCTTTTTCAGGAGTTTAAAGCCAGTTTTTCTGTTAAACAAATAAAAGTGACAAAATGTGTTCAGGCTCACGTCTGCAAGCACATCTGAACATTAGTGGACACACTGAGCATTTTGATTAACGCCTCCCCAAATGAAAATCTGTGCTGCTCGGAGCTCGTTAAGGTGGTCTGTAAACTCTGGGTTCTTGGTAAAGGAAACAACCTCTAGATTTTGCCTCTATCTAAAGATTAACTTAAGGTGGAACTAGAAAGTTTTGCCACAGCTAAGCACAGAAAAATACGATTTTTATCATTCTTGCCAGAATTTTCCTGTAAAATGAAGGATGGAAGAGCAGCAGCTGACAGGAAAGGGTTAAATAACATAATACAAGACTATTCTTTGGTCAGGATTGTTCACATTCAGTAGATTACAAAACAATAGCTTTATATTACATCTACTTTTATCTGACTCTGTTGTTTTTGTACAGAGACTATTTGGATCGCGATGAAAAAAGACCATAACCTTTGAGTGTAGCAACACAGACGCCTCAATGGGATCTATGGGAAGGTTTAAAGTCCACATGCAGGAAGATGAAATTAGTATTTTGTTACTCAGCTGAATGAAAAATACTGTGTGCCGCCCGTGCCGAAGGTTAAATAAAAACATCTGACAATGTGTGTTTTCTCTCTTTAACAGACGATAAACATAACGAGAGCATCTACCCAGGCAAGTGAACACATGCATGAACACATCATTAAACACACAGCTGATGGCTCCTACGCATGCAAAAACAAAGAGAAGATGTACATAAGTCTGCAAATCTGTTATGTGAAAGAAACTAAAGCACGCTGCACTGAAATGTTAAGAGAAGAGAGAAAAACTTTCCTGACTTTTGGCAGAGAAAGCTAAGTGTGGCAGCAAAATATAAGCCAGCTTTTGATTGTTTGGTTTTGGTCCTGATGGATCACAGCCTCCTTCAGGTGCAGCAGAGAGTCTGAAACTGTTTGTGTCCAGAGTGGGAGGGGCTGGCTGCAATAGTTCCTGCTCGCCTCAGAGTCCTGGAGGTGTACGCTTCCTGAACAGAGCTGGTGACAGCAGTGTAACGGATGGCGATGGAGGAATAGATATGTACCATCTTCTTCTTTAGCAGGCTCAACGTCTGCAGCTTCCACAGGACGTCCATCTTCTGCTGGGGCTCCTTGAGGATGAAGGGATGTTCAGCTCCCAGATAGGATCCTAAGCTCTGATGGTTCCCTGGAAGAGGAGGGAGAAGCTTTTATCATACCAGACAGCTGGTCAAACCTTTTCTAGCACAGAATCACTTTGAAGCCGTAATCCCTGCCTTTGTTACATCTCGGCTGGATTACTGTAACAGACTTTATTTTAAGCTGAGCCAGTCGTCCCTCGAACGTCTCCAGTTGGTGTAAAATGCAGCTCCATGCATTTTAACTGGAAGACGTCAGAGGCAGCACTTAACTCCCATCATGGCCTCCCTCCATTGGCTGCATTAGAGCTCATTTTAAGATGATTTCATTTGTCTTTAAATGGCTCCCCACCTGCTGCTCCTGGAGGTACGGAAGCTCAGAGGAGACACAGCTTTTTATGTTGCTGCTCCAAAAATGTGGAATGAGCTCCTCATTGGTCAGTCCTCTTTACTGTCTATTTTTAAACCTCGTTTGAAAACCTATTTTTATTCTTCGGCTCCTGAGACTCTCTTTGCTTTTTGTGCTTTGTTTTAGAGTTTTTTATGTGATTAATTTAATTGATTCTATTTGCTTATTTCTCTTAAATCATTGTAGATATATTTATAGAGCGTATACAAATAATTTTGTATAGACTCTTAAAGTTGTGGCAGGTGTGGTTGATTTAAAGGACTCTATAAATGTCCACAGTGGCGACTGAAGGGTCACACAGGATGATGGGGAGTTTGTTTTTCTAAGGAGTGAGCTCAGCCGTTGGTGGAGAGATCTGATTTCCCATCAGTTCTCCTTCCCATCCTATCAGTTATGGGAAAGTTGAGCTGCTGAATCCCAAAAATGGTTTAGGTAATTTCCAAAGTGAGTCCTTGTTTAGAGTTAGTCATCTTTTTAATCTCCCCTCCTGACAGATGTGGTATTACTTCTTTCCCAGAATGTCTGTTTATTTCCTTACATGTTGGTTCTTATTGATGTCCCTGTGACTGACATGTTAAAGTCACAGTGACACTGGAGGAGTCAGTGGGATCTATGAGAAGGTTTAAAGTCCACATGCAGGAAGATGAAATTTTCTGTTGAAGTATTTTGTTACTCAGCTGCATGAAAAATACTGTGTGCCGCCGGTGCCGAAGGTTAAATAAAAACATCTGAGACGCTAATGTGTGTTTTCTCTCTTTAACAGACGATAAACATAACGAGAGCATCTACCCAGGCAAGTCAACACATGCATGAACACATCATTAAACGCACAGCTGATGGCTCCTACGCATGGAGAAACAAAGAGAAGATGTACATAAGTCTGCAAATCTGTTATGTGAAAGAAACGAATGCACGCTGCACTGAAATGTTAAGAGAAGAGAGAAAAACTATCCTGACTTTTGGCAGAGGAAGCTAAGTGTGGCAGCGAAATATAAGCCAGCTTTTGATTGTTTGGTTTTGGTCCTGATGGATCACAGCCTCCTTCAGGTGCAGCGGAGAGTCTGAAACAGTTTGTGTCCAGAGTGGGAGGGGCTGGCTGCAATAGTTGAGCTGCTGAATCCCAAAATGGTTTAGGTCATTTCCAAAGTGAGTCCTTGTTCAGTTACACTGGAAAAAAATCGAAATCTAGATAAGTCATTTATTCTTAAAATAAGTGCATTTGTTCTTGGATTGAGGAGGTAAAAGAGACATTTTGCCAATGGAACAAGACAATTTACACTTAAAATAAGAAAACACAATTACATTGTCCTTTTTAAAGTGAATATTATCTAATTATCTTATTTTAAAAGTAATAATACTCATTCCATTGGCAAACAACCCCATTTACCTACTCAAATTAAGGGTAAATACGCTTAATTTAAGAAATATTTTACTTTTTTCTAGATCGTTTTTCCAGTGTAGTCATCTTTTCAATCTCCCCTCCTGACAGATGTGGTATTACTTCTTTTCCCAGGATGTCTGTTTATTTCCTTACATGTTGGTTCTTATTGATGTCCCTGTGACTGACAGGTTAATGTCACAGTGACACTGGAGGAGTCAGTGGGATCTATGGGAAGGTTTAAAGTCCACACGCAGGAAGATGAAATGATCTGTTGCAGTATTTTGTTTGTCTGTTTGACACTGGATGAGCTGTGGTTTCTGGTTGCTGATCTTCATACTTAGATCATCTCTGGGATTTTCTCTCTTTGAAGTTTTTCAATCAGAGTTTCATTCCTGGTTTCATCCTGAACTCTTTGTCCTTCCAGAAAAAGCCAGACTGAGATTCTACATGATGCTGAAGAATGGCATCCGGCTGATCTTCACCAAAGCCGTGGCCTTCAACACCATCCTGACCATCAGAGCCCTGACTGTCTGATCCTGAACCTTCGGGGCCACCGTCCGCATCATCATCTCAATAACATTTCTCCTCTAGATATGATCAGAATAAATCAGATGGAAGAAAAAAGGAATAAATGAAAAGCCTGAAAGGATCAATATTTAATCATTTATTTTTTATTCAGAGAAATTTAATCTAGAAGAATCCTAATGGTAAAACTAAAGGGGAGATTCTTGACCCAAATATAGAAAATTGTTGTTAAAAAAACACAAAGGTTTTAAGCTTTAGTTGATTTGAAATTTTAAACACATTCATTTTGTCCACATCTCAGAAAAGTACCTTAAAAAACTTCTAAAACAATATAAAAAATGCACAAAATATTTTCTTTTACATTTCAGATATAGGATAACTATTTTGTTTATGAAACCTAAATTTTTTGGACATATTTTTGTTATATTTGTCACTAAACCAAGCAACTTTCCATGGAAAAAAACATCTTGATCAGTTTTAAAGTTTGAATAAGTTTGAATAAAATTAATTATTCTGTTATGATTTAATCTGACTGGAAATAAGAAATCTAGACAACATTGGACTTCCATTAATCTACCCAGAGAAGGAAATTCTGATGAATGTTGAAACTGTTTTTTATAAACTTGTCACAGGAATGAATTTCCTTTTTTGTTATAAATTCTCGTTTAAAGCTTTTAAAAATTTAATTTAGACATTTTAAACATTTATCCAACAAATATCTATAATAAGCAAATATATCAAATTATCTTTTTGCATGAATTGAATCTGATTGTTTTTTTTGCTGATTGTTCTGCAGCATCAGTCTGTTTTTTAAGCTGATTCTTGTTTATTTTGCAGCCGATTGTTTTTCTTGTTTATTAACTCAGAGCTACGTCATGGATGTTTTGTCTGCAGAGTCTAGATCTGACCTGTATTTTCAGACTCACTCTGTCGTCAGTTTGATCAGTTTAAACCACATTTTAACAGGAAGCTGAAGCTGCAGATAAGAATCGGTGAAAAAGCAGCGGCTGAGTTCTTCTTCTTCTTCTTCTTATGGGATTTTATGGCGGTTGGCAGACTTGTGAATTGTGCATTACCGCCACCAACTGATATGGAGTAAAGCAAGAAAACAGGAAACGATTCACCCCCCCAAAAAAAAAAAAAAAAAAAAAAAAAAAAAAAAAACCTGTGTAACTTAAACCAACATAATACTAAATCACATTTGCCCATATAATTTTAATTTACTCTAGGTCATCTTAACTCTGCCAGTTTCTGATGGTCCCATCGGTCCTCCCATCATACTTCCAACCATCTCCCAGTTCAAATCTTTAATGTCCAGATATTTTTCTGCAGCCTTCACTATTATTTTGATTTTTTCCGTTTTTTTTGTTGTCTGTGCAGTACAATTAATAACTTCTACCATGAAAAGAACAAAATTTGTCTTTTTAACAATAAGTGAGTCTTCATCAATTTTTAGAGATTTCTCTAGAGGTTTGGAATTTGCTGTGTGTTGAACTGTAGGTTTGGGTTTTTCTGACTGAGATGGGATCCTTTTTGCAGCTTCAGCGTAGGTTATTCCGAGCTCAAATTTCATTTTTTTAATTTCCTCAGACCTTTTGCTTGCTTCACAGCCGCGATAGGCAGCAGTATGTTCTCCACCACAATTACAGCATTTTGTTTTAGCTTCTTTTCCACATTTTCCGTACTCATGTTCTCCTGCACACCTTCCACACCTCTGTTTCCCTTTACAAACTGCTGCAATGTGACCGAATTTTTGGCATTTGAAACATCTCAATGGTGGAGGATTGTAGATTTTGACATTATAGCTTATGTAACCGATGAATACTTTGCTTGGTAATTGCTCTTCTTCGAATTTAATTAGCACAGATAAACTGTCAGATCTTTCTCCGTTTCTTGTTGTTTTTAACCGTTTTACTTCTTTTACTTTTGCACCTCTTATGTTTTCCAGAATCTCTTTTTCAGAAATTTTTAGAGGAACTCCTCCAATGACTCCCCTGCTGAACTTTTTGTTCTCCATTAAGCTGCACTGAACTCTTATCCCGTCAATTTTGTTGATCCGTATTGCTTTGCCTTGCTGGGCGCTGTCTCTGCAGATAATTAGCAGGTCTCCACTGTACAGAATTCTGGCACCTCTGACTTCTCCGACAAGTTTATTGATGGTTTTTGTTAAGTGAACCGGATTCCAATTTGTAAAAGAGTCTGCCTGATTAACGACTTTGAATATGACTTTGAATTCATTTTGTTGTGCTGTGGAATGTATGGAATGATCATCACTGGATTGTTCTGAACTAGATTCCCCTTGAACTGATCTCTGTTTTTTCCGCTTTTTCTCATTTTTTGATGTTGCTATCTTCCAACCTTCATTGTCACTATTTCCCTCTTCCATCCCACAAGAATCGCTTCCTGTTTCCTCACTACTCACGGCCCAAGACATTTCTCCATAAGCAGCTTCAAAACACGCGCCATGCACCAAACGACCATCCACATGCAATCTTTCCGGCCTTCCACCTCCGACGTTTCTTCTTCGTGGGCGAAGCTCCCGCTCCGTCACCCTGCAAGCGTCTGGTTGGTTTGGGCCAGCGGCTGAGTTTCACATCAGCAGGAAACACTTTGGTTCAACATAAGCTCCGCCTCCTCCTGCTGTTTACTCAAACTGTTCATTATTATGCAACATGCTTTTTTCTTTTTGGCAGCTTAAATAAACTAAACAAAAAAACATATAAAACACAAAATGTCTTTGTTGCTTTTTTTCAGTTTTTTGATGAGAAGAAAATTTATTTGAATGAAAATGTTTATTTTTTAGGCCTGAAGATGAACTGAGAATCAACAGGAGACATCAGAGTAGATGGGATTTATGCAAAATGGACAAAAAGTTTTTACTTTATTATTAAATCATGTTTAGCTCACAGTTTAAACCAAAATTATTCATACAGCACTTTTTCATTGAATTAAGATGGTTGTTTCTGATAGAAAATAGGACAGATGTTTCCAAAGATCACAAACTAAACAAGAAGCTAAACAAATATAAACCTTTATCAAAGACATTTTTTTAACGCATGGAGGCTATAAGGCCTCCAAACCATTACCCTTATCTGTAGCTCCCTGCCCAGATTCTCAATCAGATCCCATTCAAGTCCCTCCCTGTTAAACTGCTTTAATATTAACTTCCATTTCAACCGATCCAAACCAGCTGATCCAAATGACCAGAACCTGCTCATCGTTCGTTCTCTTTATTTTTAATAAAGGTTTATTTTTAAAGTTTTTTTCTGCAATTTCAGGTTTGTTTATAGCTTTTTATCCCAACAAGGTTTTAATTTTATCTTTATCTGACTCCAAATTTGGACCAGAACCAGAATCCCCCTGGGTTTAAACTTCACACAGAGGATTTACTTACGGTTCTGAACCAGGACTTTAGTTCTCTGTCCAAACAGGGTTCTGTATCCTCCCTGAGCAGTCACACAGGGACTCAGGCCCCAATGAAAAACCCTTCTGGACCGGAACCACTTTAGAACTGAGTCAGACTTCTTTCTGTTCTTAGTTTTAATCCTCCAAAAAAAGACAAGACAAGAGAAGGACTTTTTCTTACTCTCTGTGTTTGTGTTCATTTTTAAAGCTGTTCATGTAAATGACTGACAGAAGGAAGCCTTAAAGGTTTTATTTGTTGATGATCAGGAGATTTGATCAAGTCATTGGGTCTCATCGAGGTCCTGATTGTGTTAAATTTGACTTTAAATAGTTCAGAACTACAAGCTTATCTTAAATCGATGTACTTTTTAAAACATTGTTTATATTTCACACTGCAGAGGTCAGTCACATATCTGAGCTCAGATCAGTTTAACAGCACTTCACTCTGATGCTCAGCTGAAGGGCGTTGAAAGATGCTGCCACCTGGTGGACGAAGGTGGAACCTCAGAGTTTCCTGGTAAATTATCACAAGGCTGAAAAGTGTTGAGAGAAAGAGGAGACATCAGATGTAAACAACTCGTTCTAGCAGCAGTAAACATTTAACCTAAAAGTGATACTCAGGGACTAAGTAGAGCATAAGGGTAATTATGGAAGTAAAAAAAAAAAAAAAAGGATTTTATTTCTGTGGAAAAGTCCTCACATATTTACACAAAAGAAACAAAGTAAAAAAAAAAAAAAAACACCAGTGGAAATTTTCTGATATAAAATGGTCAATAACTTTCCAAAACTCGAAAAATCTTTGCCTCAACACAAAAGTTTATCTATTGCAAGAAAATTGCAATAAATTAAAATGATCAAAAAGCCAGAAGAAAGACTGCAAGTCGGATGTTTCCAATAGAAAAAGCCATAAGGCCTCTGATATTGATTTAATGCACTTGATCTGTTGCAAGATATTTGGAAAGTAGCGTGCTTAAAGTGAGCTCTTTCCCTGCAGGAGAAAGACTTGACTTAGCTGTTATGCTGCAATTACTAATATTTGGGATTCATCTCTGCTCCTTTATCTCTGCTGCATAAACAACAGTTAGCATTGTTGGCCAGTCTGCACCTGGGAGAAGTCATTTTGATGCAGGGAAAGAGGATGCATGTAGCCACTTACTTCTGATTGTGAAGAACATTCAGAGATACATCCCATAAATCTGCCATGTAAATCTTAGAGTAATTATGTTAGAAAAATCTGATTAAAATTAATGACAAACTTTTGTGGTTTCTTCCTTTATATGTAGAAATATTCTTCCTTTGTCTTTTATTTTTACGTTATTCAACAAATGAAACATGAAAACAAAAAAACTAAGTCAGCTGAACACACATAGCAGGCTGTGTCACATTCAGCACCATGGACAGAGCCCAGCTTTAAACACTTCCCTCTCCTGAATCTATAAACAGAAAGCAAAAAGCAGCTTTTTTTTTTACTTGTCTCAAAATAAAGACAACCTGTTTTCTATTAATTGAGATGATCAGGATCAAACTGGTTCTGAGTATTTCTATCCTGTTTGCTAAACTCTGAGGAGACTTTAATAAGGACTCAGATCAATGAAGGTCAGCGATTAAACCATAACAAAGAAACAATCATTGGAAAAAGGAAACTTCTCCCCAGAACCTTTGAAACAGGGTTTTTTTTAATTTTTATTTTCTTGTTTTCCTTTGAGGCCCTCCTTTGTGTCGGGCGTGTTTCTGCTGTATTTGGACTTTCTGGGACATAAAGCTTGACTTATTCAGAACAATCAACATGTTTAGCAGCTGCAGTTTCCTCTGGTATATTCTTTTTAGGCCGCAGGTGAAATTTGCCTCAGAAATGGGTCACATGAGTTGAACAGTAACTAGAAATGTTCTCAGTCTTCAGTTTTTCTCTGAAACAAGAGGAGACCTGGACCCGATCCGCTCTGCAGGGATCAGAAGAGCTGGACAGAATTTTTTTTTCCTTTTTATGGTCTGTTTGCTGATACAGCAGCTGAGTTGATGGCTGCTCTCCGGTTCTGGTTCTATCAGTCCACCTTCAGGTCACACCCCTTAAAATGGAGGCGGAGCTTCTGACCTGAGAACAGACCAGCCTGATATGACTGTGGCTTCAGATATTCCAGGTTCTGTTTAGCCAGCGAGTCTTTGGACTTTAAGCACTGATGTTCTGGACTTTACAGGAAGTGGATCCTCTGATGGACAAACAGCAGGTCTGTGTTTTACATTTGAAAATTGAGCAAAAAGTTAAAGAAATAAGATATAAACCGACAGATAAAATAAATGAAGTCTTTATCAGACTATATAAATGATTAAAAATGGTTTCTAGAATCATTCAATTATGAAATATTAAATACTGAACATTTAAAAGATAAAAAGTTAAAATAATAACCAAAAATGTGATGACATGAACAAAGTTCACATTTAAATCTTAAATCAGAAAAAAGAATGAAAAAATAAAAGCCAGAAAGGAAGCTTTTGGCCCTTGGCTGTTACCGTAGTTTTTGTCACCATCTTTGATTCTGTGTGAATCGAGGAGCTGAAAAACTGTTCTTTGGAAAAGGAACCAGACTGATGGTTGCAAACGGTGAGGAAATGATTTCCTGTTTTCCCTGATTAGATGAAATAATTGAATCCTTAATTAGATGCTTTATGTTGGATAAATATTTAATAAAGTCATTTGAAACAAACCTGAGAAATTATCCCCAAAGAGAGAAACTGATCTCAAATGAAACCAAGAGTTCACGTTAAAAAGCTCAGGCTGCAGTTTTTGTCTTAGTCTGAGTTTCTGTGTGACTCAAGGAGGAAACTACAGACTTTATTTTGGAAAGGGAACCAAACTTACTGTAGAAGCAGGTAAGAGGAAGATTATTTCTGATATTCCTCTTAAAAGGTTTTTTTTTAATTCCCTTTTGTTTCAACTTATTTGTGAATTATTATTTTTTTTATGATGGAAACCAAACTACAGGCAGCAGAAGAATAAATAGCTGTGATTAATTAAATATAGTTTCTCTTTAAGATTAAAATAATTCCCATGATGAACCTTATAAAACCTTTTCAGAGGAAATCTGTAGGATTAAAGGACTTTGATCGGTCGTAGAACAGTGATATAAACGAAGGAGGAGACCTTTAAAGCGGCTCGGTTTCTGGTTCAGAGTTTCTCACTGTGTGAATAATCAGGGAGCGGGCAAACTTTACTTTGGTGGAGGAACCAGACTAACTGTTGAAGGAGGTGAGATTCAAACATTTTATTTTTCAAACATTTTTCAAACATTTTATTTTTCTATGAAACATTTCTACTAATTCCGTTTATTCAAGCTGATGATATTTCATCATGTTCTAATGAAGTTCCTGCTTCATTAGAACAAACCATCCTAAATGTGACACCAAAGCCAGATGGTTCTGTTGGGTCCTGAACCAGAACAAGAACATGGTGGAGATTTTGACCCAGTCTGAATCACTGTGTGAAGAACCAAGGAGGAAAACTGATCTTTGGAAAAGGAACCAGACTGACCGTAGAACCTGGTGAGAAAAACGGCTGTCAGATCCATTAGAACAGAAACCAGCAGCTGGGTTCAGTTTATAGGAGAAAGTTCTGCAGAAATTTAAAGATAAAAACTTTAAAAATAAGCAGAATTAAGTAGAACTGCAGCAGCTTCAGAACCAGGTGGTTATTGGAAATAAGAATTGGATCAGAATTCATTCAAAAAGTTAAATTAAGGTTATTGGATAAGATTAAAAAATCATAAGTTTAGGTTCTGTTAAGCTGCAGGCAGAACCGGACCCTGATGGATTTACAGTGGGACGGGAAAGTGACTCGGTTCTAAAGCGGTTCAGGTCCAGATGGGTTTTTTGTTGGGGCCTGAGTCCCTGTGTGACTGCTCAGGGAGGATACAGAACCCTGTTTGGACAGGGAACCAAAGTCCTGGTTCAGAACCGTGAGTAAATCCTCTGTTTGAAGTTTGGATTCTGGTTCCGATCCAAATTAATTAGCTAGGCAGCTAAAAGCAAACCTGAAATTTCAGAAAGAAAGCTTCAAATATAAACTTTGATTAGAAATATAGAGAACAAACTATCAACAGGTTCTGGTCATTTGGATCAGTTGGTTTGGACCGCGTACTGCCTGGATTCAGTTTATTTACTCATGAAGTAAAACAGAGTAAAGTTCTCCTTGGTTCCCATTCTGGATCTGCGTCTCTTTTCCCCCAAAACATTAAAACCAGGAGAGAAAAACAGCTGGAAGCTTTTTGCTCTCTTCTCAGTCACAGTGTGACCAGAACCAACGAAAAACTGATCTTTGGACCCGGATCTCTGCTCGTTGTTCAGTCTGGTGAGAAAAATCCAAAATCTTATCGTTCCTTTGGAAAAAAATACGCAGTTTCTGTGACCTTCAGATGTTTGGATCTTTATTAATAATAAGCAAAGATTTTTCTAGTAAAAATCTCCCAGTAAAAAAGTTCTGAAAACAGTTTCCCTCCAAAGGTAGAGCCTAAATAAAACACCTTCTCTATTTAAAAAGAATAAATAGATTATATAACAAAAATCCTTCCTCTATACAGAAATGTTAATATATTTAAAATGTTCTTTTAAAACTTCAAAATAAGTTCTACTGAAAAATGGTGGAATAAGAACAAGATTATTTTAGTTAATTTTCACTCAAACTGAACCATAAATTTAGATTTTCTGCTTTTATCTTTTTTCGATGACCAGATGTTTTATTTATGAACCGTAAGTTTCTGGCAGGTTTCCAGTAGAGCTAAAGTGTGACGGGTTTGGATCAGAACCCAGTGAGGCGGGTCTGTAGTTCTTGCTTTGGTCTCAGTCACGGTGTGAGAACATCGGCTGATAAGCTGCTCTTTGCAGCAGGAACTCCACTCTTTGTTGAAGCAAGTAAGAAAAAATTCCTCTAATTCTGCTTTAACCTTTCCGCCCCTCCGGACCCCTCTGTGTTTGAAGGTCGGTGTCGGTTCTGTAGAGTCCAAAACATTTCAAACCATCAAAGCGGTTCTGGTCCAGCTTTCAGTCACAGTGTGAAGGGAAATGCAGAGAAACTTCTGTTTGGTGGAAGAACGCAGCTCATCGTCCATTCAGGTCTGTTTTAGGTCCAAAATAATAAATGGTTCTGGTTCTGAGTAGAATGAAGGTTTCCAATCAGAACCTTTTATTAAAAAAGATCCTCAGAAACCTCAAAATCCTCAGAAACATTTAGTTCTTTTTAGGAAAAACCCTCCAGAGATCATTTTGATCATTTCAGCATCTGTAAGATACAAACAAGGAGCTCTTTGGGTCGGTTCTGCTTGGGTTCTGAGGTCCAGATGCAGACAGAGCCATTAATGATGCAGCAGAGAAAAAAAACTAAAGGTTTTTAGGTGTGGAAATGTTAAAAATATTTGTCCATTGGAGAGAATGTCTCTCTAATGATTGGTGGTTCTGATGGTTCTGAACCGTTTGGAAGCATCTGAACCTGGGTCGGTTTTTGTTCTGCTGGTTCCTGCTGTGTGAATACTGGAGCTGGTTACGGTAAACTGCTGTTTGGATCAGGAACCAGGCTGAGAGTCCAAACCCGTAAGTTCACTTCTGGACTCAGAACTTTGAAATCTTTTTAGAAGATTCTGTTTGGGTTCTGATTGATTTTACTGTAGAAGAACTGCAGAGCTGGAACCATTATTCTGAAAACAGAGGACCGGTTCTGGTGTTTTCACTGGGAAAAAGGTTCTTCTGCTGTCAGAACCGGTCCATCTGGGCTTGGTTTTTGGGTTCCGTTTTTACAGCAGGCAGCAGCAGAACCAGATATACTGTAATAATCCAAATGGTTCCGTTGGATCTCCGCTGTGAGTTCTGTTGGCTTCTGGTTCCTTTGGGTTTTGGTTCTGGAGCGGTTCTGGTCTGGACAGAATCCTGTTTGGATCTGGAACTAAACTCATCATAAACTCCAGTAAGTTTCAGCATCTCTGATCTGCTTGACCTCAGGAGAAATCGGACCTGATCCGGTTCTGATTGTGGTTCTGCAGGAATGTGGAAATAAACAGCTGAAGTTTTCAGAACATTTTCCATTTTGGGTCAGAACCAAAAAATGAGCATTTAACAAGTTCAGTCTGGCTGCTGTTTTTAATCTGTATGAAAAAAAAGAAAATCAGGTTTTATCAATGAGAACAGCTCCAGGATCGGATCAGAACCGGTGCTCCAGTTTCTGGTCCGGTTCAGTTCAGCAGTTTTTGTTCTGATGCTTTATGCTGTGTGAGATCTGGAGGCCTGGATAAACTGCTCTTTGGTTCTGGAACCAAACTGATCGTCGGGTCCAGTGAGTAAAATTGCCTTATTATTTATTCTGTTTTACCAGAACCACTGAAACAGAACCGGGTTCAGAACCACAATTTTCAAATTTTTAACATAAAACAAACCAGAGGGAAGATTTAGGATTAAAACATTCAGAATCCAGGTTCTGCTGAGTTCTGACTGAACAGAACCTCCAGTTTGTTTGTTTTTTTGGAGAAAAAGCTCAAAGTTCTGTTCTGTTCATCCAGACCCGTTTCCAGGATTAATTCTTAAGATTTAATCTCAGATTAAAGAAACTAATCTGGTTCCGACCAGACGAGCTGATCTGCTGTGAGCTGCTGCAGGATCGACTTTGGACCAGAACCAGTTTAACCGTCCAGACCCGTTTATTAGGATCAGAAGGAAAATGAATTATTATGAAACGAAAAAAAATATTCTTAAACATATTTTTTAATTCCCAAGATTATTCTTAATTAACATAAATAAATGATTTATGATATTAATGATGTTCTGATGTTCTGCCGGGTTCTGTAGAAGGTTTGGTTCTGATGGTTGTTGTCATGGGGCTTCATGCTGTGTGTATTCTGGAGCTCAAAAGATCCTCTTTGGTTCTGGAACCAGATTAACCATCGAAACCAGTAAGTTGATCAGAATCAGATCTAATTTAGATCCAGAATTTTATTGTTAGAAAACAACCAGAAATTTTTTTTTTATGATTTTCATGGGTCTGACGTAAAAACGGAGGAAGAACCGGGAGCTTTAGATCCCAGAGAATTCAAATAAAACCCAAACTTAGAACCTGGTTCTGTAAAAATAAATAATCTGACAGGATTACGAAAAATTATCACATTTAGGGGAATAAAAACTGAATCGTTAAACTGGTTCTGTTCTTTCTGAGTTTCTGTCATGAAGCTTCTCATTGTGTGAATGTGGGACAGAAGTTCATCTTTGGAGCCGGTACCAGATTAACCATCGGAACCAGTAAGTGATCAGAACTCAGGATTTAAAGCCTTAAAACAAGCAAATGGAGTTAAAATAGTCATCAGATCTAAAAAGAAAGGAATAATTCTAAAAAAAAGTCCAAACAGGTTTGGGTTCCAATGGTTGGATCATCAGTTTCTGTGAGATTCTGTTCAGAACCGAAGACAAAAACTGGATCATAAATAAAATAATTCTTAAAACATCAGATTAAGAAAAACTTCAGGTTTTTCTGAGACTTTAATCTGAGATGTAATAACTTAATAACTTTGAAATTCTGAACAGAACTGGTTCTGGTTCTGTTTATGAACTGAGCAGCTTTTTTGTTCTGAGACGTCCTGATGTGTGAAAGATGGAGGTTTGCAGAAGATCCTCTTTGGATCCGGCACCAGTCTAACCATCAGAACCAGTAAGTTAAATCAATGGAACAGGTTTAATCCCATCAGCTGTGATGGATGCTGGAAATGTTGCTGATAATCTGGAGATTAGTTTAAAGATTTTCATTAGTCTGATGAGTCCAAGTTCTGCAGAACTTCAGCTGATATTAAACCAGAAGATTCTGGTTCTGAACATTTAACTGAATATGTGACTGCAGGTGCTGATCGGACCGGTTTGATCACAGTTGGAAGTGATTCTGATAGTTTTCTGGTTCTGTTGGGTCGATTGGGTTAGTGGTTCTGATTGGGTCAGAAATGGTCTTATAGATTAGAACAGAAATCTTTAATGGATCTGGTCTCTTCTGCTGTTTGGGTTCTCCTGTAATAAAGTTCTGATTGGAATTCTGAGGAGTGAAGCATAAAGGAAAGTTCTGCTCCGTGGAGCTCTGAGCTGCATCGGGTCGGGTTTTTGTTCTGCTGGTTCTGACTGTGTGACATATTCTACTGGAGGGGACAAGGTGGTTTTCGGAGCCGGAACCAGGCTGGTCATAAACAAAAGTAAGTCCAGTTCAGTTGGTTTAGGGTCAGGATCAGAACCTGGTTCCAGCCCGTTTACGTGAGTCAGAACCATTTCAGTTCTGATTATAAGCTGCTGTCTGGTACCGGAACCAGACTCACTTTTTTAAACCAGTAAGACCAGAACCAAAAAATTAAGTTAGAAAAAAAAATGTTTCTTTAAAAGTCAGAAATGAGGAATCTGCTGGAAAAACCTGGTTTGATCCAAAAAGATCAGAACCAGAACCGATAGTGACCAATGTTAGGAAGCGAAGCAGAAAAGGTTCTGATCGAGTTTCTGTTGAGGAGCTTCATGCTGTGTGAATGACGGCAGAAAGATGATCTTTGGATCCGGAACCAGACTAACCATCGAACCCAGTAAGTAAGAATGATTCTGTTCCAGAACTTTAGACCCAAAGGTGATCCGATTCATTCCATATAAGATGTTCAGTCCGGATGATTGTGGTACTGATTCTGTTTGCCGGGTAGAACATTGAACCAGAACCGATCAGAACTATTCAAACACTTTTCATCTGACCCAGAACAGAACCATACGTTTTAAACTGTGAATTATTGAATAAATCCAAGAAAATAAAAATCTTGCAGATTAAGGATGAAGACCAGATTAAAGCATTGATCCTAATCTGGACCTTCAGTTTATGTTCTGGAGCCGCATGCTGTGTGAAGCAGAACCAGTATAAGATGCTTTTTGGATCCGGAACCAAACTGACCATAGAAACCAGTAAGTTCAAATGTTATCCATAAAACATCTTTAAAAAGTTTAATTCAAAGTTTACAGATAATCTGAGATTATTACTTTAATGAACAGAATCTTAAATTTCCCCCAAAGATAAAAACGTTTTAAAAGGATTTTAGATTTTCAGACAGATTTATGAGATTATTATTGTTTAGGGTGAAATTTTTTACAGAAATATTAACATGATAAACCTTTTAGTTTGTGTTCTGAACCTTCATGATGTGTGACTGGAAGTTCTGTTAAACTGATCTTTGGACCCGGAACCAGATTAACCATTGAAACCAGTAAGTGTTGATTTAAAAATCCTCTCAGTAAACAGTGAGATTCAGACACTTATATAAAAATATAAAGTTTTAAGGTTTATAAAGGGAAACTCGGTTCAGCTGCTGTCCGGTTCTGGACCCGGTTCTATTGGAACCAGTCAGTAAAAAGTCTGATTTATTGAAGGATTAAAAATAATCTACGTGGAATAATTTATAAAAATACTTTGAAACATTAAGAAATATTTGATTTTAATCGGATTCTATTAGACTGATAATGAACCGGATCAAACTGGAATAATTTGGGTTTGTAAATGACGAAACAAACCGGATCAGAACCAGAATAACCTGATAAAATGATTAACTGGTTAAAGCATCAGACTGATGATGGTTCTTAACGGTTCTGTCAAAGTTGGGTTCTGTTCACTGGTACCGGGTTTATGCAGCGGACCCTCATATTGTGTGACTGGAAGCAATGTGAACAAGCTGATCTTCGGAACCGGAACCAGATTAACCATTGAAACCAGTAAGAACCTAACATTTTATTACCAGCACAGATCCTTGCAGAAGAATCCAAACACTTTGGTTCTGATTCTGGTTTAAATGTTGGTTCTGTTCTGTTGGACCTAAAACTTCCATCATCATTTCAAGTTTTTCTAAAATGCTTGAAAAAAAATAAGAATAAACAAA
Organism: Cyprinodon tularosa; assembly: GCF_016077235.1. Classification (NCBI taxonomy): domain Eukaryota; kingdom Metazoa; phylum Chordata; class Actinopteri; order Cyprinodontiformes; family Cyprinodontidae; genus Cyprinodon; species Cyprinodon tularosa. The sequence continues at coordinate 63,867 of NW_024039355.1, forward strand.
AACTGGTTCTGAAAAGTTGGTTTCCAGCAGAACCGGGCCGGTTCAGAACAGCACGGTTTTTGGTGTCAGCTTTAACGTTGTGTGAATTATGGAGGAGGTGCAGCTAAACTGATCTTTGGTACCGGAACCAGATTAACCATCAGAACCAGTAAGACTGTTTTTATGGATTTTATATATTTTAAAATGTTTGTCTAATTTGATGCAGATTTTAAATCTATTTAATTTAATGATTATTTTACCAAACAAATTGAAATGATTAATCTGGTAATAAAAAAATAAAATATTTTTTATTTAAATATATTCATGATTTATTTGAAATTAGGAAACAGAAATTATATCTTCTGATTAAAAACATGAAATTGTTTGTAATGAATGTTTTGGTTCTGAAGCAGAAAACATTGATCTGAATTATGAAGATAATCTCAAATCATTTTAGAATAAATATAGTCAAATAATCTCGAAGCATGTTTCTATTAAAGCAGAACCAGAAAGAGCAGAAAGAACCAATTATTCCGTCCCGCTCAGTCGGGTTCTGGGTTCTGTTGGTCTTCATCAGAATCTGCCTAAAATTCTAATCTTAATCCGTCTGATTCTGATTCTGTTTTGAGGTCCGTTTTGGTCCAATTATTCCCCTGATGTTTATGTTCTGAAGCTTCATGTTGTGTGAACGATGCAACAAGGAAGCTGCTGTTCGGAACCAGAACCCGTTTGACTGTAGAACCCAGTAAGTTCTGGTTGGAATTGTTTTTAATTTCTGGTTTAGACAGAACTAGATTAGTTTGGATTAAATGTTGTTTCAGAACCACTAGATCAGAAAGTTATTGGACCTTTATTCTAACTGGACCTTTATCAGAACCATGTAAATTTTAGTAAATTCTGCTTTAATAGCAGAACCAAAGAGAGAGAAAATCATCTTTAGCAAAAGAAGCAGATTTTGGACCTGGAGGCAGATATTCTATAGAACCTGGTTCTGTTCCTCCTGAACCCGTTTGTGTTCTGGGTCGTCATGCTGTGTGACTGACAGCAGTGGATTTAAGATCTTCTTTGGATCCGGAACCAGACTAACCATTGAACCCAGTAAGTTCTGCTAGAATTTGTTTAATGGACTCTTTCCAGAACCGGGTGTTTTTTCAACATTGTTATTTCAGAACCTGTAGATCTGAGAGTTATTGGATCTTAATTTAAGCTGGATTGGAGTCAGAACCAAACGGGTTTCATCAAATTCTGTTTCAGAACAAGAACTGAAGCTAAAGATCCATTTTTAAAACCATGATATAAAACAAAATAACAAAAAAACAGTTTGGACCTGGAACCGATTGTTCTACAGAACCTGGTTCTGGTTCTTGTTGTGGGTCATCATGCTGTGTGACTGCTACTGGTGGATATAAGATGTTCTTTGGATCCGGAACCAGACTCACCGTAGAACCTAGTAAGTTCTGGTTGGAAAAGTTTTCTGGTCTCTTTCAGAACCGGATCAGATTTATAAAATGTTTTTTCAGAACCTGTAGATCAGAGAGTTATTGGACCTACATTCCAGCATTACCGGTCCCAGAACTTAACAAGTTTTATTAAATTCTGTATCAGTATCGGAACCAAAGTGTAAAAACAACAAATTTTCAGCTTTAAAATCAAAATTAACTGATAAAAAACCAAAGATCGGACCTGGAACCAGTTTTTCTGTAGAACCTGGTTCTGTTTCTGTTAAACCCGTTTATGTTCTGGGTCGTCATGCTGTGTGACTGCTGGCAGTAATTATAAGCTCTTCTTTGGATCTGGAACCAGACTCATCGTAGAACCCAGTAAGTTCTGATCTTATTCTCACTGGTTCTGGTTTTTGTTTTTTGTTACTAAAAATGTTTTGATGCTAAAGCAAAAATAAAAGAATAAAATTCAGACCCGACCTGATGATGTAGATCATCTGTTTCAGAACAAAACATTATCAGGTCTGTTGAAATGGACCAGAACCGGGTTCTAATCTGCAGCTATTTAGGTTCTCCTCTTGAGTTCTTTAGAATCAGGCTCGGTTCTAGGATGAGGTCTATGAGACGGACCCGGTTCCAATTGCTGAGTTTTTGTTGTGGACCTTCATGCTGTGTGAATGTTGGGGACAAGATCTTCTTTGGATCCGGAACCAGACTCACTGTAGAACCCAGTAAGTTCTGGTTGAATCGTTAATGGTTTCAGTTAAAGATGTATTCTTAGGTCTATACTCTGCTCATCAGACACAATAAAACCAGAACCGGTTCTGTTATGGAATCAGTTTAAAATCTAAATTGATTTCAAACAAAGAATCTTCAGACAGAAGAAATTCTGGCCCGGTTACTACTTGCTGATTTGTAATCGATGCTTCATGTGTGAATGTTGGGAATCAGATGATTTTTGGACCCAGAACCAGACTGACTATAGAACCCAGTAAGTTCAGGTTCTAATTGTTTTCTGGTCTCTTTCAGAACCAGATCAGTTTTATAAGATGTTTTTCTCAGAACCTGTAGATTATTGGATCTTTATTCCAACTGAACTGGTCCCGGAACCAGGTGGTTTATATTAAATTCAGTTTCAATAATAGAATCAAAGTAGAAAAAAAAAAAAAAAAAAACGTTCTAAAATCAGAATTAGAAAATTAAAGAACCAGAGTTTCAACCTGGAACCAGTTTATGTTCTTGGTCGTCTTGCTGTGTGACTACTAGCAGTACTTATAAGATCTTCTTTGGATCCGGAACCAGACTCACCATTGAACCCAGTAAGTTCTGGTTTTATTCTCAGTTGGGTCTAAAAGGTTTGTAACTTAAAATAAAGGAGAAAATAAAACAATTAAACTCAGAACCTGTTTGATAAATTTTGGCCCAATAAGAAAAATGAAACCGGTAAACTAAAGTATCTGTTTCAGAACAAAACATCAACAAACTGTATAAATGGAACAGAACCAAATTTTAATCAGTAACTAATACAAAGTTCTGCTCAGTAGTTCTTTAGAATCAGGCTCGGTTCTAGAATGAGTTTTTATCTGATGGACCTGGTTCTGATAGTTATTGTTGTGGACCCTCATGTTGTGTGAATGAAGGCTACAAGATGTTCTTTGGTTCCGGAACCAGACTCACCATAGAACCCAGTAAGTTCTGATGGAATTCACTAATGTTTGAAAAGAAGAACAGGGTCAGAAAAACCCGGTTGAACTGGACCTTCCTCAGGTTCAGACAGATTTATTTTTTTATTTTTCATCATGTCGAGATAAATAAAATATAGAACCAGATGAGCAGAACCTGAAGAACCAAAATACTTTGATCAAATTCTCTTTCAGTGACAGAACCAAAGCCAGAAACCAGAAAACAATATTTTAAAGATAAAAAAAACAAAAAAAAAACAGAGTTTGGACCTGGAAGCAGTTATTCTGTAGAACTTGTTCCGTTTCATGAACCCGTTCTTGCTGTGGGTCGTCATGCTGTGTGACTGGTGGTGGTGTTTATAAGATCTTCTTTGGATCCGGAACCAGACTCACCATAGAACCCAGTAAGTTCTGATAGAACTAATATTCTTTGATAAGAAGTGTGACAGAAAAGCCCAGTTAAATCGGACTTTCTTCAGGTTCTGAACATTGCGATGTTTTTCGCTTCTTTTTGGCATCATGTGAAGATGATGTCATTAGCATAGAAACATTACCATAGTGTCCAAATTTATTTTCTGTGTTTAAATTATTTATTTCAAACCAAGACAGAAAAAGTTCTGGTCCAGATTCTACCTGCTGAGTTGTTGTTAAGGCGCTTCTTGTTGTGTGAATACTGGGGCTAAGATGATCTTTGGGTCCAGGACTAAACTCACCATAGAACCCAGTAAGTTCTGGATTTATTTATTTATTTTCTGTAACCAGATAGTTTTTATAAAATGGTGTTTCAGAACCTGTAGATCAGAAAGGTTTTGGATCTTTATTCCAGCTGAATTGGTCTCAGGATCAAATGAGTTTGACCAAATTCTGTTTTAGTAGCAAAACTGAAAAAAAAAAAAAAATGTTTTTGAAATCATGATAAAAAAATTGCATAAAGAAATTTTGGACTTGGAATAATTTATTGGATGGAAGCTAGTTCTGTTTCTGCTGAACCGTTTATGTTCTGGGTCGTCATGCTGTGTGAATAGTGGCGGTGGAGTTAAGATTTTTTTTGGATCTGGAACCAGACTCACCATCGAAGCCAGTAAGTTCTGATCAGATCTTTTATTGGTCCAGTTGGAGGTTCTGGACATTTAGTCGTTGGCCCATTTTTCTGTTCATTAGAACATTGTTTGAATTAAGCAGCTTTTAAAAACTTTGACCCAAACAACACAGAACAATGAAATAAGTCCAGAAAAGGCTCTGATGGAAAAGAAATTAGATGAAACTAGAAAGCACAGATATTGACCTTTCAAAGTAAAAGTGTTGGTTTAAAAGCTGGATTTTTGGTTCTGATTCCCTCCTTCCTGGGTCAAAAATGTCTTATCATCTGAAACTTGAAAATCAGATGTAGGAAAATTACAGAGTTATAAAAACAACAGTTTATTTAATTCTGTCATGAAATCAATTGAAAGTCTAAATTTATTTTAAAATCGTCAGACCGAAAAATTTCTGGTCCGGTTTCTTTCTTCTGCTTTATTGAGGCTTCATGTTGTGTCAATGTTGGAAATAAGATTATGTTTGGATTCAGAACCAGACTCGCCATAGAACCCGTCTCATTCCAGAACCAGGTCCATTTAGAGTCATATAGTCATTCTGAACTGGTTTTGGCACAAAATGGCCTTCATCAATTTCTGTTTCAGGAACAGAACCAAAGTTAAAAATCCGAAAAATATCACCTTTAAAAATCCGATATGAAGTTTGGATCTGGAACCAGTTATTCTGTAGAACCTGGTTCTGTTTCTCTTAAACCTGTTTATGTTGTGGGTCGTCATGCTGTGTGACTAGTGGTACCAGCGCATATAAGATGTTCTTTGGATCCGGAACCAGACTCACTATTGAACCCAGTAAGTTATTATTATTATCTATAAAAACCAGATTTGATCAAATTATTTCATACAAATGATTTATTGGTTCTGATCTTAATGGACCTTTTGATTAGTTCATAATCTTTGTGTTCAGGTCATGCTTTTACATTCAGTCCAATGTCTGTTTACTGCAGCAGTGAAAAAAGAACCAGAGCTGATCAGAACCATTCAGAAACATTGTTTATTAGTTTGTTAGCTGGTTCGCTTATATTAAGAAGTTCTTTTTTCCAATTTTAGAATTTTTCTTAATTTTTCTGACTAATTTATGAATTTATTTGTTTTAAGTTGACATATGTCGTATAAATGTTCCAAGGAAAAACTTGCCTTTGTTGCCTTGTTGTTAGTTTTCACACAGCATGATCCGGTTAGTTTGTGTTCTGAACCTTCATGATGTGTGACTGGAAGTTCTGATAATATGATCTTTGGAACCGGAACCAGACTAACCATTGAAACCAGTAAGTGCTGATCCAATAAAACCATCTTTATAAATAGTTAAACTCAGAGGCTAATTTTAAATCATATATTTACGGGTTTTATGAACGGACCTTCAGTTCAGCTGCTGGACCTGCAGGTTCTGTTCTTTAAACATCAGAACCAACTGGACCAGGTTTAGAACTCATCCAGACAATAATAACAGAACTAACGTCTTAGAAACCCTGAAACCACAGAGAGACACCAGAAATAATATTAATGCCTTTAAGCTTCTAGAAGGATTTTAGATGTTTTCATAAAAATGTCCCGATATAACAGATGTTTTATTGGAGAGACAATGAACCGGATCAAACCAGAACTCTTTAGTTTTCTTCATGGACTGTTTGGACTGATTCTGCTGAGTTTCTGTTCCCTGGTTCTGTGGGTTTGTGTTGGGAACCTTCATGCTGTGTGACTGGAACTAATAGAAATAAGCTGATCTTTGCCAGTGGAACCAGATTAACCATTCAAACCAGTAAGTAACAGATCAGAACTACTTTTTATCTGTATATTAGAACACAGAAATAAATAAATATAAGCAAAATAAATATCTTGAAATGAATCTATAACCTGAAACTGAAGGTAAAATGTCTAAATTTACAGATAATGTAGATTTTTATCATTAAAACATCTGGATTTTGGTTGAACGGGTTGGTACTGGTTTATGTAGGATAACTTCATGCTGTGTGACTGGTACCAGTCAGTATAAGCTGATCTTTGCCAGTGGGACCAGACTAACCATTCAAACCAGTAAGTAATGAAACAGAACCACTTTTTATCTAAAGATGTTTTTAAATTAGTGGACAGAATTAAATAAAGATGAAAAAAAATAAGTAATCTGGATTAAAAAAAAACTTAACCTGAGGGTAAAAAGTCTAAATCTATAGATTAGGAATCATGTTTGTGATTTACCAACCCAGGTTTCTGGTTGAACGGGTCGGTGCTGGTTTAGGTCTTAGAATTTCATGTTGTGTGACTCTTGGCAATCAGAATAAGCTGATGTTTGCCAGTCGAACCAGACTAACCATTCAAACCAGTAAGTAATGGATCAGAAAAGGTAAAAAAAAAAAAAAAAAAGAAACTTATTAAATATTTCTGAACCAAAATTTAAAATAATTTTTCATTCTGTCAAACAAGTAAATAAAAAAGTTGCTTTTAGTTTGCAGTAAAAAAAAAACATCAAAATTTGGAGCAAATTCTTAATAAATGTTGAAAATTTTGGGATTTTAAACTCTAAATTCAGGAGGACTTTAATTAGGGCAGAAACAATTAATCAGATTAATTATGGAAATAATCGTGAACTACTTTAGTAATGGATTAATTGTTACCTGGACATCTAAAAGACTCTAAAACATGACAGAGCGACCCACTTAGAGCAGCAATTATACCAAAATCTGGTTATTTATTGAAAATATAATCGACAGTTGAATCGATTTACAAAATAATCGTTTGTTTTAATGACAATCGGGTCTCTGCTGGGTTTGTGTTCTAGAGCTTCAGGTTGTGTGACTGGTACCAGTCAGAGAAAGATTCTATTTGCCAGTGGAACCAGACTAACCATTAATCCCAGTAAGTAATGATTCTGCTACATATTTTTAATCAGAATAAAACGGATAATGCTTAAAGACAAAGACTATTTTACATTGCTGTTTTACTTTTATTCCATTAAAAGCAGAAAAAAAATGCTTTTTTTTAAACATAAATAATTAAAGTAATTAGAACGATCAGTTATTTATGTTTTATATCTTTAATCCACATTTCCTTTGATCCAAAACATTCGAATATTATCTGAAAGTTTTCGCTTTAGTTTCTTCGTGTTCTCCTCAGTTTATGTTCTGGAGGTTCTGGTTGTGCGAATGTTGGATCTGCAGAAAGACTCATGTTTGCAAAGGGAACCAGATTAACCATCGATACCAGTAAGAATAAAAGTTCTAACAGAATCTAAATACTTTGATTTTGTCATGTATCCGTTAAAATGTTGGTTCTGTTTTATTGGACCTAAAACTTTAAAAAACATTTAAAGTTTGTTTAAAACATTTGATGGTAAAAAAAAAAAACAACAACAACAAAAAAAACAACAACAAAAACAAAAAAACTGGTTCTGAAACGCTAAAGTTATCTTTGATCCCGGAACCAGATTAAATGTCAGAACCAGTAAGACTGTTTTTATGGTTTTAATATTTTCAAAAATGTTTCATTGTTTATTTTGGTGCAAATTTGAAATTTATTTAATTCAATATGTATTTTAACAAACAAGCAAAAATAATAAATCTGCTAAAAATAGAATACTAAAAAAAAGTATTCTAAATAAAATTAATTTAATTCAAATATAATAAATATTTAACTTAAATAAGGAAACATTAAGATGATGAAATTTCTTTCAATTTTTTGATCCAATAAAGAGGAAAAAATGATTCGGATGATTTGGATTTTAAAGCAGAATTTCAGTTAATAAACTAAACATTATAATCCGGATTAGAAATAAACTAAATATAAAAAGATTTATGTGGTTTTAAAATCTCATAGTTACAAAAGAATCTGCAGAGTTCTGGTTCCGGTCCGGTTTATGTTCTGGAGGTTCTTGTTGTGTGAATGCTGGAGCAGCAGCCAGGATGGTGTTTGGTTCTGGAACCAGATTAACCGTTCATACCAGTAAGTACACGTAAAAAGACTTCACTTTTTTACAGTAAACATTTCCCAAAGATTTAATCAATTCAAATCATTTCTAATCTGACAGATTATACATTTTGTTTTTAATTTGTCATTATTACAATCCTGATTGCGTTTTATATAACTTATTCATATAAAAAATGAACTTTAATTTGAAGCTAAATCGTAATCCTAATTAATATTTTTTCCACAACATAATTAAGCCAAAAACATAAATTAATCTGGGCTATAAAAAATTTCAGATTAATAATATTTCCAGAACCAAATGAAGCAAATGTTTCAGGCAGAACCCTAAAATATGTATATATATGAAACGGTTGTTTTGGGTCCAGTCATGTTGTGATGCGTTTCTGTTGTGGAGCTCCATGTTGTGTGAATGCTGGAGGTGGTTCTAGAACCTTTTTTGGTTCTGGAACCAGATTAACTGTTCAAAACCGTAAGTTCTCATATTTATCATCATCGTTTTGTCAAAATAATTTCAATTTGGAATCAAAACTATGACAGTCAGCAAAAAATCCAAAATTTTAAAAATAATATTTTTCTTAAAAATTAAAAACTGAACTTATTTAAAAATATTAAAATTATTCAGAAATGTTTAGAAAAATATGTCAACATGGATCTGAAAAGAATCCTGGTCCAGTTTGGTTGGGCCCAGTTTGTGCTATGGAGCTTCATGCTGTGTGAATTCAGGCTATAAGATTTTCTTTGGATCCGGAACCAGACTGACTGTAGAACCTGGTAAGTTCTAACAAATATCACTAATATGAGAAAATAGGGAATAATCAAAGTTTCTGCTCTTTATTAATGAGAATATGTTTCGTGTTGAAGTTCTGTTAATTTATCTACAGAACAATAAAAAATTTAAAATATTTCTAAATTAAATTTCACCTCCAGTCAAAAATAATCCGACAGATCAAACTTTAAACTTTAAAAAAACAAAAACAGACCAGTTATTCTGTAGAACCTGGTTCTGTTCCTGTTAAACCCGTTTATGTTCTGGGTCGTCATGCTGTGTGACTAGTAGCAATAGTTTTAAAATCTTCTTTGGATCCGGAACCAGACTCACCATTGAACCCAGTAAGTTTTGATCTTATTCTCACTGGTTCTGATTCTTCGGTCTTTTGATCCTGAAAGTTTTTTAATTCTAAAATTAAAAATAAGAATAAAATCCCTCACGACTCCACATGTGATTAAGCGTGTAAAGAAAATGGATGGATGGAATAAAATCCAGAACCAACCTGGTCATCTGTCTTAAAACAAAACTCTCACAGGTCTGTAGAAATGGACCAGAACCAAGTTTTAATCAGCAGTTTTTAGTTCTTTAGAATCAGGCTCGGTTCTAGGATCAGTGTCTATAAATGGACCTGGTTCTGATTGTTTCTGCTGAGTTATTGTCATGGACCCTCATGTTGTGTGAAAACTGCAAATAAGATCTTCTTTGGATCCGGAACCAGTTTAACCGTAGAACCCGGTAAGTTCTGGTTCGTTTTTTTCCTGGAGTCTTTCCAGAACCGGATCAGATTTATTTCCAGAACCTGTAAATGAAAGCGTTATTTAATCTTTGTTACAGCTGAACTGGTCTCAGAACCAAACAGGTTTTTATTAAATTAAATTCTGTTTGAGTGACAGAACCAAAGTAAAAAAAAAATCTTTTAAAAACAGAATTTAGAAAGTAAAGAACAGACAGAGTTTGGACCTGGAACCAGTTATTCTGTAGAACCTGGTTCTGGTTCTTGTTTTGGGTCATCATGCTGTGTGACTGGCTCTGGTATAGAAAGGATCTTCTTTGGATCTGGAACCAGACTCACCGTAGAACCCAGTAAGTTCTGATAGAATTAAATAATGTTTGGTAAAAAGAACCGGGTCAGAAAAGTCCAGTTAAACCGGACCTCCTTCAGGTTCCGAATCAACGATAGAATTCTGCTTCTTGTTCATATTTTTGATGCGATAATTTAATGACGATAAAACTGTTTATAGAACCAGATCCGTTCTAAACATGTTTCAGAACCTGAACATCAGAAAGTTACTGGATCTTTCTTCCAGCTGAACCGGTCCGAGAACCAAACTGTTTATGTTTATTTAAGTTTTAGTATCAGAACTAATGTTAAGCAAAAAGAAAAAATATATATATATAGAGAAATAGAGATTGGACCTGGAACCAGCTATTCTGTAGAACCTGGTTCTGGTTCTTGTTGCGGGTCGTTATGCTGTGTGACTGCTACTGGTGGAGATAGGATCTTCTTTGGATCTGGAACCAGACTCATCATTGAACCCAGTAAGTTCTGGTAACTAAATAATGTTTGGAAAAAAGAACCGGGACAGAAAAACCCAGTTAAACCGGACCCTCTTCAGGATCTGGAAGAAATAGTTTAATTATGTCACATAAAATAGTCTATAGAACCAGGTCAGTAGAACCAGGAGCAAGAATCTGGTTCTTTATCTCAGATCAGATAATGTTATGGACCTTCCTGCTGTGTGGGAACTGGATCATCTGCTCGGCTCATATTTGGATCTGGTTCTAAATTAATCATCGAATCCAGTAAGTTCTGATCAGATCTTTCATTGGTCCAGTTAGAGGATCTGGACATGTAAACTTTGGCCTGTTTTTCTGTTCATCAAAATAAAACTTCAGATCCAAACAAAACAGAACAATGAAAATGGGTCTAGAAAAGATTCTGATAGAATAGAAATGAGATAAAACTAGAAAGCAGAGAAATTTACCTTTCAGAGTAAAAGTTCTGTTTTAAAAGCTGTATTTTTTAAAAGGACTCTGGTTCTGATTCGCTCCATCCAGGAGGGAAAATTCAATTATCAGAACATTTAACATCAGATGTGGGAAAATGTTTTAACTAGAACCGGTTCTGTTGTGGAATCAATTAAAAGTCCATATTTATTTAAAAAAATAGTTTTTACAAAGAAAAAGTTCTGGTCCGTTTTTTTTCCTGCTGACTTGTTGTTGAGGCTTCATGTTGTGTGAATGTTTGAAATAAAATGATCTTTGGATCCAGAACCAGACTGATCATAAAACCCGGCAGGTTCTGGTTTTAAGTGTTTACTGGACTCTGTTCAGAACCAGATCTGCTGTAAACATGTTTCAGAATCTGAATGTCAGATTCTTTATTCCACCTAAACGGGTCTCAGAACCAAATGTGATTTTATTAGTTCATAATTCAGTAACGGAACCAAAGTTAAAAAAAATATTTTATAAGTCAGAAATAAAGAATATTGAGAAGCAGAATTTGGACCTGGAAGCATTTATTCTGTAGAACCTGGTTCTGTTTGTCCTGAACCTGTTTGTGCTGAGGGTCGTAATTCTGTGTGACTAGCAGTGGTGGTGGTTATAAGATGTTCTTTGGATCCGGAACCAGACTCAGCATAGAACCCAGTAAGTTCTGATCTTATTCTCAGTGGTTCTGGTTGGAGATCATGTGGTTCTGATTTTTTGGTCTTTTTTACTGAAAATGTTTTGATGTTAAAATTAAAAATAAAGAATAAAATCCAGAACCAACATCTGTCTTAAAACAAAACTCTAACAGGTCTGTAGAAATGGACCAGAACCAAGTTTTAATCAGCAGTTTTTAGTTCTTTAGAATCAGGCTCGGTTCTAGGATCAGTGTCTATGAATGAACCTGGTTCTGATTGTTTCTACTGAGTTATTGTCATGGACCCTCATGTTGTGTGAAAACTGCGAACAAGATCTTCTTTGGATCCGGAACCAGTTTAACCGTAGAACCCAGTAAGTTCTGGTTAGTCTTTCGGATAGAACCGGATCAGATTTATTTCCAGAACTTGTAGATGAGAGCGTTATTTAATCTGTGTTACAGCTGAACTGGTCTCAGAACCAAACTGGTTTATATTCAATTCTGTTTCAGTAACTAAAAAAGAAAAAAAATCATTTTAAATCAGAATTTAGAAAATATAAAACAAAACAGAGTTTGGACCTGGAACCAGCTATTCTGTAGAACCTGGTTCTGTTTCTTGTTGTGGGTTGTCATGGTGTGTGACTACTACTGGTGTAAATAGGATCTTCTTTGGATCTGGAACCAGACTCACCGTAGAACCCAGTAAGTTCTGATAGAATTAAATAATGTTTGGTAAAAAGAACCGGGTCAGAAAAGTCCAGTTAAACCGGACCTTGTTCATAATTTTGATGCGATCATTTTATGACAATAAAACGCTTTATAGAACCTGATCCGTTCTAAACATGTTTCAGAACCTGAACATCAGAAAGTTACTGGATCTTTCTTCCAGCTGAACCGGTCTGAGAACCAAACTGTTTATATTTATTTACCTTTTAGAACCAGAACTAATGTGAAGCAGAAATAAAGAATAAAGAGAAATAGAGTTTGGACCTGGAACCAGTTATTCTATAGAACCCGGTTCTGTTCCTGTTAAACCCGTTTGTGTTCTGGGTCGTCATGCTGTGTGACTACTGGCAGTGGTTATAAGATCTTCTTTGGATCTGGAACCAGACTCACCGTAGAACTCAGTAAGTTCTGATCTCGTTGTCAGTTTGTTCTGGTGAAAATGAAGAAGAAATTAATAGATTTAAACTTAGAACTTGTTCAGATTTTAACCCAAAAAGAAAAAATCGAACCAGTCCGATAATTCAACTGTTTCAGAACGAAACGCCAACAAACTGTATAAATGGACCAGAACCAGCAGTACTCGATCCAAAGTTCTGCTCAGTAGTTCTTTAGAATCAGGCTCGGTTCTACAGTGAGTTTGTATCAGATGGACCTGGTTCTGATAGTTATTGTTGTGGACCCTCATGTTGTGTGAATGATGGCTTCAAGATGTTCTTTGGATCCGGAACCAGACTCACAATAGAACCCAGTAAGTTCTGATAGAATTCACTAATGTTTGAAAAGAAGAACCAGGACAGAAAAACCAGGTTGAACTGGACCTTCCTCAGGTTTCAAAACAGACAGAATTATTCTTCTAGTTTTCATCGTGTAGAAATGAAAAAATGATAGAACCAGATCAGTAGAACTTGAAGAAAAGAACCAAAATAACTGTATTAAATTCTCTTTCAGCAACAGAACCAAAGACATAAATCAAGAAAAAAATATTTTTATGTAAAAAAAAATATATATATATATATATATATATTTTTTTTTTCTATTGTTGATTCTGAATCAACGATAGAATTTTGCTTCTTGTTCATATTTTTGATCCGATAATTTTATGACGATAAAACAATTTATAGAACCAGATTCATTGTTTCAGAACCTGAACATCAGAAAGTTACTGGATCTTTCCTTCTGCTGAACCGGTCTGAGAACAAAACTGTTTATATTTATTTACGTTTTAGTACCAGAACTAATGTTGAGCAAAGAAAAAAATATATAAAGAACCAGAGTTTGGACCTGGAACCAGCTATTCTATAGAACCTGGTTCTGTTCCTGTTAAACCCGTTTGCGTTATGGGTCGTCATGCTGTGTGACTACTGGTACCGGTGTTAATAAGATCTTCTTTGGATCCGGAACCAGACTCACCATAGAACCCAGTAAGTAATAATAATTAATGTTTCAGAATTTTAACCCAAAGTTTATTTAATTCAGTCATTAAAAGCTAATCTTTGTTGGTTCCGAGCTAAATGGACCTCATAGATTATTCCAGAACCTTTTTGTTTGGATCTTTAAAAATAATAGTTCCGCTAATTTTGTTCAGTGTTGATGAAAAGAAAAGGAACCAAAACTTATCAGGACTATTAAAGGCAAGAACTTTAATTTTTCATTCTAACCCAATCAGAACCAGAACCTTTAATATCTTTATATTAGAACCGGACTCCTTTAAAATTAAAATAACAATAGATTCATATCTCTAGTGTTGATGCAGATGATGTTAATTTGAGCTGCTGGAGCTCCGGGTTTTGGTTCTGGAGCCTCATGCTGTGTGAATCGGAACCAGAACCAGTTTATCTTTGGAACTGGAACCAAACTGATCGTAGAAACCAGTAAGTTTAACAATATTGCATATTAAATATTGGTCAGTAACCAAAGTTTACCGGCAGTTTGCATCGTGGAAAAATGTATTTTGGTCAATTCTAAAAAAACTAACATTTTGAAGAAATCTGAAGTAATTTAAATTGTATTTTCTGAACGATTTATGAATTTATTTCTGTTTAAGGTGATATATTTAACTTAAAAATGAATTACCTGCTTATGACATCCTGTTGCATTTGGTTTCTGTTCTGAACTTTCTTATTGTGTGACTGGAAATTCTGAAAAAATGATCTTTGGTACCGGAACCAGTCTAACCATCATAACCAGTAAGACTGTTTTTATGGATTTCATATTTTTAAACAACTGTTTATTGTCTCACTTGATGCAGATTTCTAATTGTCTTAATTTAAAAACATATTTTAACAAAGAAATTAAATAATAAAATAAAAACTAAGGCTTTTATTTAAAATTCAATCAATAAATTTAAACCCATTAAATCTTAACTTTAAACAGGGAAACATTCTGTAGATTAAATTTCCTCTAAGTGTTTTCTGCTGGATCCATTATAGATTTAAAACAATTAGAAAAGGCATCAATAAAAATAGATGAAAAAAGAGGAACACAAACAGTTGAGTTTTGATCCGATTCGGAGGAAAAAATCCATCTGATGTTTTGGACTTTTTACCCAAAATTCAGTAAATTGAATAAAGAGTAAAAACATGATGAAAAAAAAACATACCGTAATTAGTTTCTATAGTTTTAAAATCTCATGGTTAATAAATGTGCTGAGTTCTGTTCCGATCCAGTTTATGTTCTGGAAGTTCTTGGTGTGTGAATGTTGGAGCAGCAACCAGGATGCTGTTTGGTTCTGGAACCAGATTAACTGTTCACACCCGTAAGTAAATACAGATACATTTAAAAAATCAATCAAAAATTCCTTTTTACAGACAAAACGTTCCTCAAACTTTGACTAAACCAAATAATTTCTAAATTGACAAATTATCAAATATTTTAAGTCAGTAGATTATAATCCAGCTTAGATTTTATCTAAACTGATTTTCATCACTTTTTTTTGGTGTCTTCAAATATTATTTCTAATATTTTTTTCGTTCTTCATCTTTAAATCTGCAGAAAACAAACAAAAGAAATTCTGAATTGTGAAAATATCCCTTGATAAATCCCATTTCTGTAATTTAAATTATTGGCCAGAACCATAATTCCATCACAGCAGAACCGGGTTATATAGAAAAAGTCGCACTGGGTCCAATCGGGTTCTGCTGAGTTTTTGCTCTGGAGTTTCATGTTGTGTGAATTCTGGTGGCGCTAAAATGATCTTTGGTTCTGGAACCAGATTAACTGTTCGTACCGGTAAGTTCTCATATTTATTATCATCATTCTGTTAAAATAATCTCTGGAAACAAACGGACATCGACTTTAGATCAGAACAATGTTCGGTTCTGACAGTCAGCACAAAATAAAAAAATCTAAAATCTGTTATTCCTCTGAAAAAGTCCAAACAAGCAGAATTTATTTGTATTTATGGATATTTTACATAGAAAATCAGAAACAAGTTTCAGTCATGATGATAACACAGATCTGAAAAGAGTTCTGGTCCAGTTTGTCTTGACCTGGTTTCTGCTGTGGAGCTTAATGCTGTGTGAATTCTGGCATGAAGATGCTCTTTGGACCCGGAACCAGACTGACGGTAGAACCCGGTAAGTTCTGGTCAATAAATTCATTCACAGACCGGTTCAATCAAAGACTGAGCTCGATA
This sequence comes from Cyprinodon tularosa, assembly GCF_016077235.1. Lineage (NCBI taxonomy): Eukaryota > Metazoa > Chordata > Actinopteri > Cyprinodontiformes > Cyprinodontidae > Cyprinodon > Cyprinodon tularosa. The sequence continues at coordinate 79,737 of NW_024039355.1, forward strand.
TAAATCTGAATATGATGCCGTTTGGCCCAAAACCAGAACTTACCGTTGCTGAATCTAAAAATTGTAAAATTGTCTAAATATTCATTAAGTGATTTATCAATTGTTTTATTCATTAACCTTTAACCTGAAGAACAATAAAATGAAAATAAAAATTCATAAAAAATTCATAAAAATTCTAACTCTGCTAAATCATCGTAAATGATTCTGTTGATATCATATTTGTGGAGGAAAATCAAACATAAAGTCAGAATTGTTCAGTTTGATGAGAGACTTCATGTTGTTCAGAAACCAGTTTAGAAACGAGAACCATTAGGTTCCCATTCTGATCCTCAATAATATTCAAATGCATGAATTTGTTTTTAGAAACAAACAGACCAAAAGCAAAAAATAAAATACATAAAATAAACTTAATAATAAAGACTTTTCTGCACCCTGATAAAGCATAAATCCGATTTTTCATTCTGGTTAGAATATTTGCTGTGGAAGAATCGGGTTTCGGTTCTGGTGTTTCACACAGTGTGAATGCGAATCAGAACAAGATTTTTTTCGGAACCGGAACCAGACTCAGCATAGAACCCAGTAAGTTCTGAAAACAACCAATTATTCTTCCAGCTTGTTTTTTTTACTAAATTAACCCGTCTTACTGAATCGGGTTGTGTTGGACTTCATCAGAATCTTCATCGGATTGTTATTTTAATCTGTTGGTTCTGATCTTTTTCTATAAAAGTTCAGCAGAAGTTATTCTGGTTTGAGGTTTCGGTTCGGTCCAGTTAGTCCTCTGCTGTTTGTTTAATTAGGCTTCATGTTGTGTGAACGACGCAAAATGAAAACTGCTTTTTGGATCCGGAACCAGATTGACCATAGAACTTAGAAAGTTCTGATAAGATCTTTGATGGGTCCAGTTGGTGGTTCTGGAGATCAGATTTTTTTTTTTTTTTATTAGAAGATTAAACATCAGATGTAGGAACATTTCATTAAACCAGATTTTCAACCTGAACCAGTTCTGATAGAATCCATTAAAAGTCCAAATTCATTTAGTTTGTTTTAATGTTTATTTTCAACCAAAGATTCTTGAACAGAAACAGGTTCTGGTTCTGGTTTCTGTCTGCTGAGTTGTTGTTGAGGTCCTTCATGCTGTGTGAATGCTGGTAATAAGATGTTCTTTGGATCCGGAACCAGACTCACCGTAGAACCAAGTAAGTTCTGGTTTTAATTGTTTTCTGGACTCTTTCATGACAAAAACAATTTTTTTAAAAATGTTTCAGAACCTGCAGATCAGACAGTTATTGGATTTTTATGATAACTAAACTGGTCTCAGAACCAAAGGAGTTGATCAAATAACATTTCAGTAACAGAACAGAGATAGAAATCTAAAAAATAAACAGAATTTGGACCTAGAAGCAGTTATTCAAATGAACCTGGTTGAATAATATTTTTTTACTCTTTCCAGAACCCAATTAGCTTCAGAACCACTTGTTTCAGAACCTGTAGCTCAGAGAGTTACTGGATCTTAAACTATTCAATACCTTTTTCAGAACCAAGCAGGTTTTATTAAATTCTGTTTCGGTACCAGAACCAAAGTTAAAAATAATGTTTTAAATCAGAATTAGAATTTGGACCTGGAAGCAGTTTTTCTGTAGAACCTGGTTCTGGTTTTCTAGAACCTGTTAATGTTCTGGGTCATCATGCTGTGTGACTGGAAATAAGATCTTCTTTGGATCCGGAACTAGTTTAACCGTAGAACCCAGTAAGTTCTGATCCCATTCTTAGAGGTTCTGGGTAAGATTAGTTGGTTCTGATTTTTTGACTTTAGCTCTAAAATTGTTTTAATGCTAAAAAAAACCCAAAAAAACAAAAACTCAGAACCTGTTTGATACTGTTTATTAAGTAGAAAAAAAATTACCCAGTAATTAGTCTTTTTCAGAACAAAATCTGATGAAATGGACCAGAACCATTATAAAATAAGTGGCTACTGATCCAAAGTTATCCTTTAGACTTCTTTAGAATCTGATCCGGTTCTACAATGAGTGTCTATTATACTGGTTCTGATTGTGTCTGTTGGGTTATTGTTGTGGACCTTTACATTGTGTGAATGGTGTGAACAAGATCTTCTTTGGATCCGGAACCAGTTTAACCGTAGAACCCAGTAAGTTCTGATTTAAATATTTTCTGAACTCTTTCCAGAGTCCAATTAACTTCAGAACATCTTGTTTCAGAACCTGTAGCTCAGAGAGTTATTGGATCTTAAATTCTTCTGGACCTTTTTCAGAACCAAACAGGTTTTATTAAATTCTGTACCAGAACCAAAGTTAATAATTATGTTTTAAATCAGAATTAGAATTTGGACCAGGAAGCAGTTATTCTACAGAACCTGGTTCTGGTTCTTGTTATGGGTCGTCATGCTGTGTGACTGGTGCTGGTTTAAACAAAATGTTTTTTGGATCCGGAACCAGACTCATCGTAGAACCCAGTAAGTTCTGATAGAATTTCTTAATCTTTAATGAGATTCTTCTCACCTTACAGAGCAACCTGGTTAAACCGGACCTTTTTCAGGTTCTGAAACAGTCCGATGATTCCTCCTCTCTTCATGTGACGTTTACATTACAGAACCAGAAAACAGAACCTGATCAGCAGAACCATCTATGAGAGTCTGGTTCTGAAGTTCTGACTGGTTTATGGTTCCGGTTGAATGTTCTGGTGACATAAAATTTGGTCCATATTTCAGTTAGACCATCGAACATTAGATGTAGGATAATTAGAGATAAAGAAAGAATCCGGATTTGGTACCAGAACCAGTTCTATTAATGACTAAAAATCCAAATTTATTTTCTTCATTTTAAAAACTGATTTCATGCAAAGATTCTTCATACAGAAAAAGTTCTGGTCCAGTTTCTACAGAAACAGGTTCGGGTTCTGGTTTCTACCTGCTGAGTTTTTTTTGATGGGTTTCATGTTGTGTGTTTGCTGGAAACAAGATTATCTTTGGATCCGGAACCAGACTCACCGTAGAACCCAGTAAGTTCTGATCGCATTCTTAGAGGTTCTGGGTGTAGATTAGTTGGTTCTGATTTTTGGACTTTTGTTCTAAAATTGTTTTAAAGCAGAACCTGTTTAATAAGTTATTGGATCTTAAATTCTTCTGGACTTTTTCAGAACCAAGCAGGTTTTTTAAAATTCTGTTTCGGTACTAGAACCAAAGTTAATAATGTTTTCAATCAGTATTAGAATTTGGACCTAGAAGCAGTAATTCTACAGAACCTGGTTCTGTTTTTTGTTGTGGGTTGTCATGCGGTGTGACTGTTGCTGGTGCAAACAAAATGTTTTTTGGATCCGGAACCAGACTCATCGTAGAACCCAGTAAGTTCTGATAGAATTCCTCACCTTTGGTTCTGGATCTTGGTGTTTACCAGCTGCTCAGGTGGATAGAACCAAACTCATTGGGTCTTAGATGCAAACAGAACCGCATTAAATGAAGGATAAGGGTCAGAACTGTTTGGTCCAATTAGAACCTCCTCAGGATGAACCCAGAACTTCATACATTTAGGTCCAAAAGAATATGTCTGAAGAGCAGAACCTCTAAACCAACTGGGCTGTGAGGTTCTGGTTCTGGACTTAATGTGAAGGAGCTTCCTGATGTGTGACTTCTGGAGGAAATCAGTTCAAGATATTCTTTGGTTCTGGAACCAAACTCTTCGTTGAAACCAGTAAGTTCTGAATTCACAGATAAACCGGGTTTTAGATGTTCAGGTTTAAACACGGCTAGTTTTGGGTCAGGCTTTGGTGGCACAGATGGACCTGGAACCAGTTCAACCACAGAGTCCACTAAAGTTCTGGTTTGAAATGCTTTCTGGACTTTATCCAGAACCAGTTCAGGTTTTTTTCAGAACCTGCATATCAGAAAGTTTTCTGATCTTTGTTCTGCTCGGCTCGTTTCAGAACCAGATTCTGTTTTAAAAACAGAACTGAAGTTTAAGATCAGAAAAATCATATTTTGAAACCAAAACCAAACCTGGTTCTGTTTCTCTTGAACCGGTTCCTGTTGTGGGTCATCCTGCTGTGTGACTGGTTCTGGTGGATTCAAGATGTTCTTTGGATCCGGAACCAAACTTACCATTGAACCCGGTAAGCCTGATTAATATTAATCAGAACCTTGACTAATAGTTCTGATAAAGTTCTGGGTTTTAAATCAAAGGTTCCGTTCTTCATATAAGAACTAAAATTAGACAAACTGGATCTGCTTGTTCTGGTTGATCCGTGGAACCAGCTGCTGAGTTTTTGGTTCTGATCTTCCTGCTGTGTGACTGATGGTGGATTTAAGATGTTCTTTGGATCCGGAACCAGTTTAACCATTGAACCCAGTAAGTTCTGACAGAAAACCTGAATCTGTATCAAAGATCGACCAAAAACTTTTTCAGCTTCATTGATTATTTTTCTGTCAAAACATGACAAACAAAAAGAGGTTCTAAATAATTAGACAGAGAACATCGGCAGAACCAGGTAGTAGAACCCTGGGCTGGTTCTGTTGAACTCATCCTAGTTAGCGCTATGGAGCCTCAGGCTGTGTGAAAGCTGGAGGTTCTGTTCGGCTCATATTTGGACCTGGTTCTAGATTAACCATCAAACCTGGTAAGTTCTGATTAGGATCTCTCATGGTTCCAGTTTGAGGTTCTGATCATGAACCAGTCTAGATATTCAAATGTTTTAGCAGAGGCTCAATTGATTCTGGTTCTGTTTGTCCGATAGATGTTCTGGGTTCCTACAGTGATCTAGAACTGGTCCGACCAGTGAACACAGGAGGTTCTGGTACCTAACCAACAACAATCTGATCTTAGCTAAACGTTCAGAACCTCAGAGGTCCAAAATAATTCAGATCTATTCAGCCTTATGTTGGGCTTTGATGGAACCAGAACAGTGAAGCTTCGATTTGGACCTGGAACCAGTTTAAACACCAAACCTCTCTGTTTCTGATGGTTCTGATCCAAAGTTTTAGGACCGTTCTTGTTTTGTGTTTTCATAAAATTATCTTAAAATAGAATCAAATAAAACCATAAAAATATAACAGAATGTAAAAATAATAGTTTATGAAATGAAATTTAATCCTTTAAAATAATCCGTCTGCCATAAAACGACTGTTCTGTTCTGATTGGACCCGCTCAGTCTGTGCCCAGGAGCTCCTGCTGGGTTTTTACTGGTTCTGGAACCAGACCAGCCATTGAAACCAGTGAGTTCTGGTGGAGATCCGATATTTTGAACCCGTTTCTCAGGAAAATGTTTCATCATAACTGAATCATTTCTGTTTGAATCAAACTCTGACTCAATATTTCAGTTCTTCTAGTTTTTATGATCAGCTTTAAAATTCAAAACAACAAATGAAAAATAATTTAAGTTCTTGTATTTCTTTTCCTCTAAACATGAAAACAGAATTAAAAATGAAAAAAGGAAACAGATTTCTGGCTGAAACAAGGCAAACAGGTTGTGATGCTTCTGAACAGAACTTCTTGTTGAGGAGCTTCATTCTGTGCGACTGGTTCTGGTGGAGTTAAGCTCATCTTTGGACCAGGAACCAGTTTAACCATCGAAACCAGTAAGTTCTGCTGAATATATTTAAAAAACCTTTCATTTAAACCCAAAAAACGGCTGAATGTGACCAGATGATAAAAGTTTACTAATTAATTGTCTGAATCATCCAGAAATTTTCCACCTTTAGGTCCAATTCACTGAAAACCATCCCAGAAATTATTTTAGTCATAAAACCCGATTCATCTTGAGGTTGTGTTTCCAGAGCCAGAACCACCTCCAGTATGGGTTCAAGTGGATCAGATGTCAGAACCAAACTATTAAAATTTAATTCTTTTCACTCCAAAATGTTGGATTTATTGCCGGAAGTTAAAACAGAACCGTTTAGACATTTAAACAGGAGTGAATTAGTTCTGATTGGAGTCGGGCCGGTCCGACTCGGTTTGCGTCGCTGAGCTTCATGCTGTGTGGATGTTGGTAGAAACAGGATGATCTTTGGAACCGGAACCAGTCTGACCATTGAACCCAGTAAGTTCTGATGCGGATCAGAACCTTTGTGTTTTATTTTACAGAATCATAATAACTTTAGAATTTAAGTTTTTTTTTTCACACGGTTCTGATGAGTTTGTTTAGAGAAATAAAAATGAAAACTTTTTGCTTTTATTTAGATAAGAAATAATAAATTATTGATGAAAATTCTGTGGTTTAAAATCATGGGATTGAAATGAGTTCTGGTTCTGGTTCTGGTTCTAACTGCTGGGTTTGTGTCACTGGGTTTCATGCTGTGTGAATACTGAAGGCAGAAAAATGCTCTTTGGAACCGGAACCAGTGTGACCATTGAAACCAGTAAGTTCTGATGCGGATCAGAACCTTTATGTTTTATTTTACAGAAACATAATAAATTTAGAATTTAATTTTTTTTCCCACACGGTTCTGATGAGTTTGTTTAGAGAAATAAAAATGAAAACTTTTTGGTTTTATTTACCGGTAGATAAGAAATCATAAATTATTGATGAAAATTATGTGGTTTAAAATCATGGGATTGAAATGGGTTCTGGTTCTGGTTCTACCTGCTGGGTTTGTGTCACTGGGCTTCATGCTGTGTGAATACTGGAGGCAGTAAAATGCTCTTTGGAACCGGAACCAGTGTGACCATTGAAACCAGTAAGTTCTGATGGACTCCATAATAATCTTCCTCCACTGGAAAAATTATCTAGAAATTAGAAAAACAATTTAAATGAAGTGTTTTTACCACTGATTCCAATAGGTAAATCAGATAATTTGTCAATGAAATCAGTATTTTTACTCTTAAAATAAGATAATTAGATAAAATGGTTTAGACAGATATTGACTGTTTTATCCAGGGTGTTTCTATAAGAGCAAAAAAAAAACAAAAAAAAAGGAACTAAAGAAAATAGAAACAACTAAAAGCAAACAGTTTAACAGAGATATTTAATAATAAATAGACAAAAAGATGTTTCTGTTATTTTCTAAAGCGGCTCTAAAGAAATAATAATTCGATCTTTGCTTTAAACAAAACCAAATCTTTAATGGTTCCCAGTTCAGAAGGGAACCAGTTCAACCATTTTGGACCTTTGGACCAAATAAACAATTAACAGAATTATTCTAAAAATCTAAAATCCTTTCACATATTTATTAGTAGAAGCAGTAAAATGTTCAGAAGTTGTTCTGATGAATTGTTTAATAAAATAAAAACTAATTTATATTCTAATTCATCCGTTTTTTTCTGAGCATGAAAATAAATTGTATAATTGGGTTCTGGTTCTGGTTCTGGTAGCTGGGTTTGTGTCACTGAGCTTCCTGCAGTGTGAATACTGGAGGAATCAATAAGATCATCTTTGGACCTGGAACCAGACTGACCATAGAACCCAGTAAGACCTGAACTCTTCTAACTGGTTTAAACACATTTTGGTTCTAACAGATTTTTATTATTATTTTTTTTTCAACCAATCGAACTTTATTTGACCAGAATGTTTCTATAACAGAAAAAAAAAATTTAACAGAGATATTTAATAATAAATAGACAAAAAGATGTTTCTGATATTTTCTAAAGCGGCTCTAAAGAAATAATAATTAGATCTTTGCTTTAAACAAAACCAAATCTTTAATGGTTCCCAGTTCAGAAGGGAACCAGTTCAACCAGTTTGGATCAAATAAACAATTAAAAGAATTATTCTAAAAATCTAAAATCATTTCAATTGTTCATTAAAAAAATTATATATATATTGTAATTGATCAGTTTTTTCTAAGCATTAAAATAAATTATATAAATGGGTTCTGGTTCTGGTTCTGGTAGCTGGGTTTGTGTCACTGAGCTTCCTGCAGTGTGAATACTGGAGGAATCAATAAGATCCTCTTTGGACCTGGAACCAGACTGACCATAGAACCCAGTAAGACCTGAACTCTTCTAACTGGTTTAAACACATTTTGGTTCTAACAGATTTTTATTATTTTTTTTATCAACCAATCGAACTTTATTTGACCAGAATGTTTCTATAACAGTAAAAACAGAAAAGCAGTCGGAATAGAAACAACTAAAAGAAAACAGTTTAATGGAAATATTTTCTAAGAGCGGCTCTAAAGAAATGATAATTAGATCTTTGCTTTAAACAAAACCAAATCTTTAATGGTTCCCAGTTCAGAAGGGAACCAGTTCAACCATTTTGGACCAAATAAACAAGATTTAACAGAATAATTCTAAAAGTATAAAATAATTTCACATAATTATTAGTAGAACCAGTAAAAGATGCAGGAGTTCTGATCCAATCAGCAGAAATGCATTTAAATTGTTCACATTGTTCTGATAAATGTTTTAATAAAATAAAAACTAAGTTAGCTTTTAATTGATCAGTTTGTTCTGAGCATTAAAATCAGTTAAATAAATGAGTTCTGGTTCTGGTTCTGCCAGCTGGGTTTGTGTCACTGAGCTTCCTGCAGTGTGAATACTGGAGGTTTCAATAAGATCATCTTTGGACCTGGAACCAGTCTGACCATAGAATCCAGTAAGTTCAGAATTTAAATGATTTTTGTTCATAGACTTTTAGTTTCGGGTTCACATGAACAAAGACCCGGTTTAACAGATAAAGACAGATGACCGTCTCTAATAAACAGTTCTGCTGCTTCTTATGTTCTGTTTGACTCAATTAGATCTATAAAACCATAAAGTTAAAGTAAACTGGAACTTATTCTTCAAGACTTTTAAAAATAACCCAGAAATTATTTAAATTCACAAGATATTTGATCATAAAATGCAATAAAAAAGTAATAATTAAATTTATAGATCAGATCAGAAAAAAAAAAAATCCCAAGCTGAGGAAACGGCCTCATTAAAAAAAGCTTTAAAAAAATTTCTGAATTCTTCAGAAGCCTAACAGAATTTAAATATAAATAAAACCACATTAAGCCACATTATGAAAACGTGTTTATGAAGAATCAGTCTGATCAGAACCGGCTCCATTTAGTCCGTTTTGGGTTTTTGTTCTGAATCTTCATGCTGTGTGAATTCTGCTACCAATAAGATCTTCTTTGGAGCCGGAACCAGACTGACCGTAGAACCCAGTAAGTTCTGATATTCACCTTTTATTGATTGTTACAGAACAATAATCTTTTTGTAACGATTGACATCGGTAATAAGACCCATCTGATAGAACAGAGCAGAACCTTCTGATAAACAGAGTTTATTAGAATCACTTTCACCAGAACCTTTGATTCCGGATCAGTTTAATGTTCAGAGATCAAATGTGACCCGATTAGGTTCCCTCATGTTCAGACAGAACCTCGTTCAGTTCTAGAGAGGCCCAAATGTTGCCCATCCTGATAGGAAGTTCTTGTTCTGGAGCTTCATGCTGTGTGAATTCTGTTAAGATCATCTTTGGTTCTGGAACCAGACTGACCATAGAACACAGTAAGTTCTGAATTCTAAAGATTTTTTAAAATAATCTATAAGTTTCAGGTTCACAGGGACAAAGATCTGGTTTTACAGTTAAAAGTTAAACACATCAGAATTGATCTTTATTAATCTTTCCGGGTCAGCGGCTCTGTTCGTCTTCTAGCTGCTGACTTTATGCTGTTAAGAAGTTTGGTTCTGGAACCAGACGAAGCGCTGGACCCAGTTAGTATTTGATTAGATGGAGTTTCATTTTATTTTCTTGTTAAAAGTTAAGAGTTGATTCTGGTTCTGTCCTGATGTTCACTAAGGCAAAGCATCAGAACTCCAGTCCTCTTCTGAATTCATATGTTTTGAATTATTTTAGTGGAACCATTTTAATAATTCTCTGAGTTTCGGGTTTATTTAGGAAAAATGAAAAATATTCCACTTTATTGAAACTTAAATCATGTTTGGGATCTGCTAGCAGCTCCTCCACTTTATGCTCTGGAGCTGAATACTGTGTGACAACTGGAGCGAACCAGAACAAGATCTTCTTTGGTTCTGGAACCAGATTAACGGTTCAACTCAGTAAGTTCCTCATTATTTTAAAAGATTTTTAAAACCTAAATTGATGCTAATTTATCTTCAAAGATCGATAATATAAGAATAAAGTTTAGAACAAAAATCTTTATAATCTGTTTAACAAAGAAGTTCGTCCTAAACATTAAAAACCCGTTCATGAAGCTGCAATAATTAAAAATCTATATTTTTTTTTACTAAAGTTTGTTAATTTGGAAAATAAGGAAATATCACTGTTTTGGGTGTAAAAATGTTTATTTATATTTACATTAAAAATAAAAACAAATGTAACCATTACAATTTGTTACTTAAAAACAACTAACATTTCAAAGCAGCTTGGAAACGTTTTTAATGTAAACTGGTTGGAACCCGATCCGGGTTTCTGTTCTGGACTTTAATGCTGTGTGAATGTCGGAGCCCAACGGATCCTCTTTGGAGGTGGAACAAAACTCAGTGTTGAAAATAGTGAGTTTTAAACCATATAATAATTATTCTAATATTTAGTTTTAATTGTTACAAAATGTCGGTTCATGTTGGTGTATGGGAGCACAGTTTAGTTTGCTCTGTGGGGAATTCTGGTTCTGCTGCCGGATAGAAACTGGTTCTTGGACAAGATTAAGAAATAAACCAAAGTATTTCATTTATGATAATATTCTATGAAAGATGTCAGAACTTCTGAGGTCTTCTGTGGTCCACTTATTCAACATCTGGTTGAACAGCTGGACCTGTTGATTAATTCTTTATTGAATTAACAGCTGAATTCAGACACTAGTTTGGAAACTAAATCAAATGCTAAAAAGAAACAAAAAACTAGGCTTGAACTTGAGTGATCCAAACTTTTCAAACTCTGGATGCCTCTAAAATGCCCGTTTTGTGATGTCGTGACCCGGATACTGAAAATTTAAACAGACATACTGATCAGAAATTTGAAGAAAAATAAGAGTGAAAACAGTTTCTTCTGTGGAGTCCAGAGCCATAAAGTCAGAAAAATATAGTCTTTAATAATTGGAAGTGAAGTGAGCTGGTTTTGGTCAAAGGAGAAACGTCTCTGTTTCTGCAGTCAGTTAATGAACTGGCTTTCTTCACTGTGTGAATGTTAACAAGATTATCTTTGGAAAAGGAACCAAACTACTAGTTTCTACCAGTAAGTGGAACCATTTCTGATCTTTCTGCTAATACAAGGTTATGTTCTATCTAATAACTTTAAATAAATCTGGATAAAACCTGATCAAGAGAAAAATAATCTTAGTTTAACACCCTGATTGCTCTCTGACCTTCACGTCCAGCTAAGCTTGAAAACATCTTTGATCAGAAACACATTTAGAGGAATGTCGGTTTGACTAAAATTATTTTCAAATCAATTTCAATTTCAAACACACAAACATTTTATTCTCTCCATCTGTAAAAACATAAATGGAAATGAACCAAATTAGGCAAAATGCAGGTTATACTGTCAGTCTGATGGTTCAATGACATAATCAGTATCTCACACTTTATTATCATCTGGAAGTTTTTCAAGCTGCAGATCAAACTAATAAAGTTTTCTGATTGATTTAGACAAAACAGACTTAAGTTTTTAGTTTATGTCATTAATAAAGCAAAACCAATAGATTTACTCCTTCTTCATTGAATAACAATTAGTTCAGATAATTAATTCATCCAAACCACTTTTAAAGCACAAACATCAGAGACAAACTGTAAAAATCAAACCATCAATTTAATCCTGAAAGTTTAGATTTCCACAGCAGCTTCTGTTCTCGTAGTTCTTGTTGGGTTCTGATCTGCTGTGTGAAGAACACTGGAAACTACAAACTGCTGTTTGGATCAGGAACCAGACTGACTGTAGAGAGCAGTGAGTACTTTGGTCCAAAATATGATTTTTAATGTTCAAATAATGTACTTCCCTTTAGATCAAAGTTTTCCTAAATTAATTATCAATCCATTGAACATAAAGGAAAGTTTATATAAAGAATTAAAGTTATTGTTAAACAAAAAGTTTTTCCGTGACTAAAAGTCTAAGCATTGAAAAATAAATCTAGTTTGTTTTATAAAAAATCTGATTTTAAATTAGTTTTCATGACATATTCTACTCCAGCTTATAAAATGCTAACTGTTCATCCTCTTTTACGCACTGTAATAAATTGCTCATTAAAAGCCTATCAATTCATTAGAAAAAATTAATTATAATTGAATTACACTATTTAAAAACCGTTTATGCAACCAAATGTTTAAAAAGCATTTTTTTTAAAGAATTATTTGTGATTATGAACTGGGCGTCGGAGCGTTAGATATTGTTCAGGACATACAGACTGTGTGACATCTTCAAACTGGAAAATAATTTTTGGAAACGGAATCAAACTGGTGGTAGAGAGCAGTGAGTATTAAAGGTGAAATCATTCATACGATCACCGACCCGCTGCTCAGCAAATGACCCGCTAAGCATCCTTATTGATTACCTTTGTTAATTATTTATCATACTGGGTAAAAATATTTACTAAAAGTAGACAAACATGGATTATTTTTAAGAGACAATTTATTGTATTTATCCTTGAAGTTCCTGTTTTGGATCTGAACTGGTTCTGGTTCCAACCAGAGGCAGGCGGTTCTGGTTTGTGATGTTGTGTTAATCACAGTGTGTCTCTTTCTAACAACAAACTCATCTTTGGTACCGGAACCAAACTTAATGTTCTCCTAAGTAAGTTTGACCGTTTCTTTCACAATAATTTGATTTACGGAGACAATTATCACAAATAAACATAAAATTTTCATATTGAATCATGTACAATAATCAACAGTTAAATCGTTTGTTTTAGTTTAGTAAAGAACTTAGTAAAGAAGTAAAGAATCTAATTTTATAAACATACACCAATTTATTAGTTTACTCTCAGAAATGTATGTAGGATTGAAATCTTTAAAATGTGAACACTTTAAAGTTGAATGATGTGTTTAGCCTGATGTAGTTAATGTGAGGAACTGATGTTCTGTGTGACTGGAAACTACAAAGTTCAGTTTGGGACCGGAACCCGACTGATCGTTAACAGAAGTGAGTTTCATATTTATCTTTACGTAAAAGTTTGGATATCAGAATAATTTAGTCTGCAATGGAATAAAATTAAAATGGTATCTATAAGATCTTCAAAAAATGCACATAGTTTCAGTAAATCTAGAAATGATCACCTTACTGTATGTCAACGGCTTCTTTAATACAAACAGATTAACTCTGATTTAATTTATTACTTTATAAATCTATCTAATCATATAAAATCATATAAACTTAACTATAATATAACATTGTATTTGGTTAACAATGATTCAGATTAAGCAGAATAATCTGCTGATCATCAGTTAATTTAACTTAATTTACTAAACTATTAATCCAGCAGCATTACATGGAACCAGGAGCAGCTCGGTTCTGCTGGGTTCTGCTGGTTTTTGCTGAGAACATCCCTGCTGTGTGACTGGAACTGGAAACAGGAAAATGCTTTTTGGAGAAGGAACAAAGTTAAACGTTGAAACTAGTAAGTTTATAAGTTTATCTGATCTCTTCATAAAGTTAGAACAATAAAATCTCCCTGAATCCCCCCCGCCACTTACCATGTGCAATTTCCGTTACATCTGGCATTAAGGCTGTTAAAAGTCAAAAGAAAGTTTTGAGATATCTTTATAATTTATTTTCTTGTAGTATCTTTTTTCAAATTGAAGCCAGAGTTATCCCTGGCGTCTGTTAGTTTAGTAAACGGTTAATGTTTACATCCTACTGACTGTGTGACTTCGTCTGGAAACTTTAAACTTTTCTTTGGTGATGGGACCAAACTGACTGTAGAAAGCAGTGAGTATCAATGATCAACAGTGTTAAATAGAAATGTTTATAGATATGGATTTAGTGAGCTTTCAGTAAAAAAACTGATTATAAGAGTAATGTTTGAAAAACGTTCCTAATATGCAGACAATGTGATTCACTATGTGTCCATTTAATGAGCTCAACTAAAGAGTGTAAATATAGAAACCTGTAAGTAGTTTGTTGTCTTTTGCTCCATTTGTTGCTCAAAATAATCGTATACTGGAAAATAAGGTTAAATAGAGAATAATGAACATCATGAACACATTTACAGCTTGATTCACAATAAGAAAATCCTTTAATGATAGAAAATGCTTTTCTAAATTTTAAACATATTGTTTTTTATGAAAGACTAAGAACATTTTCCGAATAAAACTAACTTGGAAAATTTTACAATTAATACCTTTGAAAATGTAGAATTATTTTTACTTAACGATAAGAACAACATTTACATGAGTGACTTTATGTGGATGAATTTCTCAGAGTGTGAAGAACTCTGGCTTTGGTAAACTCACCTTCGGTTCTGGAACTAAACTAACTGTTTTCACCAGTAAGTTTAAACTCCTACTTAAAATACTAACCTGACTGCTCTGTTTGTTTTTGAAAATTTCTCTTTAAATTAAAGAATTAAAATAGGAAAAAATGTGGATAATTAGAGCCATTTGAGTTAAAAACTATTATTTATGTTAGTTATGGCTTATTTAAGCTCTATTGAAAATACTTTGATCAGTAAAATACACAATTTAATTTAGACCCTCTTTCTATAAAATGACCTTACAGCTTTAGAATGATACTTTTAAAAATAAAAATGTTTATATGGAGCTGTTATAGTAAGAGAGATGAAAAATAAGCAAATCAACAGCAATGCAGTGAACTGGCAGTAATTGTTTGGATCTGACTGATTGTGTGTCTGGAGCAGGAAACTATAAAATTATTTTTGGAAAAGGAACCAAACTCTTCATAGGAACCAGTAAGTTTTTCAAATCATATTTTGATAAATATTTATTTGATGAAGTCTAATTACATCTTTTATTACTTAAGAGAAAAAAATCCTGCTTCATAAAACTGAAATGCAGAAAGTTTGACTTCGTTTTATGATCTTTGACATTGGAAATGTCTTATCTGAAATTTGTAAGGAATTTTCTTCTTTTAATGATACAATTATTCTGCTTCAAAAAAACCTAAAAGTTTGATTTTACCTTCAAATGTAGCCACAGTTTTAGTTAAGTCCTGAGTTATTGTGTGACATCATCAGGAGCCAGAAAGCTAATCTTTGGAAAAGGAATCAAGCTAATGACAGAAAGTAGTGAGTAATGAAAAAATGTTCCGTTTATCAGCTAATTTGAGTTTTTTAAACTCAAATATATTTCTCTCAATTTTGAACTGTTGTAAAGAACTTAATTGGAAACTTTTTCCAGTGTTAAATTAACACCTATTTATTTTATTGCGTAAAATACATCAAAACAATAGTTATTTAACAAAGTTTGCTAATTAGCTGATGATGTGAGGGTATTTGTCTCAGTCTAGTTAAAGCAAATGTGTTTTTTCTTAAATTGGGCCTACTAAATCTGTTCTTGTTTAACTTAAACACCAACCTGAATTTAAATCATGTTGATCCCGTGTTGATTATAACATATAATTAGAAATGAAGTTTTCTGTTATCTTTAAAACACAATAACACATAAACACGATCACCTTCACACACTTTGTCCCAAAACATTGCAGAATTGAATTGTTGAAAAAAAAAATTCAGTAGTTCAAATGCAGCAGTTTTAGTGCAGAGCTCAGACTCAGTGTGACTGGAAGTGGAAACTGGAAAATCCTCTTTGGGAAAGGAACCAAACTGACCATCGAAAAGCGTGAGTAGATAATAGATTTTTAAATGGTCCTAAACTGAAGGTCTGGATTTAATGCTAATTTTAATAAAACAGTCTAAAAAAAAAAAACACGTTCATTCAGGAAAATAAACATGGCGGCTAATATTTAGGGTGAAAATTGAAATTGAATAAACTGAATCAGTATTTTGTTAATTTATTTAAACCAGATTAGATAATAATAGTTTAGATAAAGTCTAAACTAGCTGATGCTCAGAGTTACTGCTAGGGTTGTTCCTGCTGTGTGAACGATTATGGAAATAAACTCATCTTTGCTTCTGGTACCAAACTGCTGGTTCCCACAAGTAAGTTTTAACACTTTAACTGTATATATGACAAACCTTATGAATTTTATAGAAGCAAAAACTTAACCTTTGACCTTTATGGATGTGTTAAGATTAAAAACAATATTTTTACCAAATATCTTTAACTTATAAATCAATTTTAATTAAAACAGGGGAGCGTCCCTTCTGTTACAGGATAAAGAAAATATTGTTGAACTTTAGAATTATTTCTGTCACCATTCGGGTCATTATGAGGAGAACCCGACTGGATTCTGGTTCTGGAAGAAAGAAAACCACCTCTGGTTCTGGAACCACATAAATTATTCAGACCAATTAGTTTTAGTTTTGCTTTTCTAAACAAAACCAAACACAATTACAATTTAACCGTAATTATGTAAATCTGATATCATATCATGTTTTAAACATAGATTCAATATTATGTGCAGCAATAAATATATTAACAATAACTCGAAGAATAAAAATCTAAAATATTTAGTTAGATATTCAACATTAGATCTAATCAATAAGTAGACGTGTTTCCTGTCAGAGTTTATGCTGATGACTCTCTGACTGTGTGTCTGGTTACGGAAACTCAAAAACCATCTTTGGTTCTGGTACCAAACTGACGGTTCAGTCCGGTAAGTTTTTCCCTGTTATATAATTAATGTTTCAGACAAACTTTCTCTGACCTGGAAGGTCAGACGTTATTTACATTTTATTCTACACCAGATCACAATGTCCTTTAATAACTATCAGAGTATTATTGTTATTTTTAATTAGTAATAAAGATAGTTTAGAACTCTGTGAGTTTATCAAAGCAGCCAAAGGTTCCTGTTAGTTTAGGGCTCAGAGTTTATGCTGATGACTGTCTGACTGTGAGGCTGCTTATGGAAATACAAAACTCATTTTTGGTCCAGGAACCAAACTGACGGTTGAATCAAGTGAGTTCTTTATCTTTTTGTACAAAGATATTTAGTTTGACACGTTTATTGAGATTAAAACTTCCAATCTTCCTCCCTTTGGACCAAATGTTGTCATAAATAGTAAAAACCATGGTAATATCTGGGTTATTACACTTTCTTAAACCTGTTCCATAGGAATCTGATGGTTAATTGAACTGAACAGGTAGATATGCGGAAAATAAGTTCAAAATAATTCAACAAAAATATTTAGTAGCTTATTTTTATCCTATTTATTTTAGCTTCTTCTAAGAAATACTATAAAATGAACCTGAAGTTTTTTTTTAACATTCATAATTCACAGCCAGTTTGCATCGCCATGTTTTCTGCTGTGTGAATAGCTTCAGCAGCGATAAACTCCTGTTTGCTTCTGGAACCAAACTAATCATTGAACAGAGTAAGTTCTTCTATTAGTCTATGGGAGAAAATATTCAACTCCATCAAATTACTTTAGAAAAGCAGCTAAACTTTCAGCTGAAGTGACAAGTTGTATTTTTTTTATCAAAATATTACATCTCAATAGCTGCAGTTCAGAATTTGATATAACTTAATACACAATTAAATTACAATTAAACCTGGTTAGATGATTTGTTTCTGATCAGCTGTAATCGTGTCAGAAGAAGAATCGGGTTCAGTCTCAGCTAAACCTTTTTAGGAATTAGAGTTGCCATGCTTTCTATATTGATAAAGATGAGATTAATCCTGGTTCCTCTGGTTCCTCTGGGTTCTTGTCATTGAGGCTCTGACTGTGTGAATGGATACTCAAACGACAAAATGATGTTTGGTTCTGGAGCAAAACTAATGGTGGAGCAAAGTAAGCAAAGAGAACAATGTTTGGGTCAATATCTGTGTCTACAGCTGCTATCTTAGATCGGTTATCTGGACCAATGTAGTTTTATTCCATGTTTTATCCATGTTAACACTGAGTGAAGTCACTAAATCAGCAGCTTCTTCCTGCTGGGTTCTCCTGGGTTCTCGTGTTGACCCGATCCACAGTGTGACTGGTTCTGCAGCAGGATGGAAGCTGCTGTTTGGGAAAGGGACCAATCTGGTCATAGGAAGCAGTGAGTATTAAATGATTCAACGGGAAACTTTCTAACGGGTCGGAACAAGAAAGATTTAAAGTTAATTACGGGTTTTTATTTTAGGGACAGAACTCTGCAGCCAGAACAGATTAACTAAAGATGATATCCTGATTAGTTATTGATGACGAGTTTCATCATAAATGTCATAAAATGTCATAAATGGAAAAAAGTTTATTAGTGAAAGATTGTTGAACATTTAGCCGGTTTGTAGAATAGATTTACAATTCAGACTGAAAATTGTCTCAAAAAAGAGCCAAAAGTTATTTTTCTATTAAGCAAATGATTTTTTTCTCCAGAAACTGTAAGTTTGTTGTTAAATGTTACGGTGTTTGTAAAGTCAGAGTAAAAGCGTCTCATTCAGCTGAGCTCAGGTTGTTGCTAAGGTCAGATGAAGTGTGCGTCTGCTTCCGGAAGCAGCTGGAAACTTTTCTTTGGAGAAGGAACCAAACTGTTCATAGAGAGCCGTGAGTTCAATTTAATGTTCAATTTAATGTTTAATGAAGACATTTATTTAAAGCTTTGGAAAATAATTATAACATCGCAGGGAAACATCAGAGATTTCAAATCAAACCAAATTAAATAATGTAATATATAAGAATTCTAATAGAAAATAACATTTTAAGTCCCTTTAATGTGTCGTTTATATTACATTAGGCAGGTAAACCTAGCAAAAGATGGTTCAGATGGTTCTGGTTCTGTCGGGTCGTTGGGTTTTTGTTGGGTCGGTTTCCATGGTGTGAATAACGGAGTTAAAATCAGCTTCGGTTCTGGAACGACTCTCCAGGTGGAACCCAGTAAGACCAGATAAGACTTATTTGATATTGAGTTTGCATGATTTTAACATGTTTATATTCACTGATGCTAACCAGTCACACACCAGTCTAACCAGTGACACACCACTCTAACTAGTGACACACCAGTCTAACCAGTCACACACCAGTCTAACCAGTGTTTTAAACTACCTTTAGGTAAAGATATAAAGTCTGGTTGGATGGTAGGTGATTGTGAATAATTTCTTTCTATAACATCTTAACAGTTTATACCTTTATCATTTTTATTGTTATGAACAATTCATTCCTGATAAGCTGGAGATTATTTCTGCTTAATCAAACCAATTCATTTCAATTCAGTTTATTTCTATAGCGCCAATTCACATCACATGTCATCTCAAGGCACTTTACAGTTCAACCAGATCATCCAGTCAGATTGATTCAAAGTTTTCTATATTACTTTAATATTTTATAAATGCCATGTAGTGGTTCTGTAGGGAATCCTATTCAGCTGCTCTGATAGTTCATGTTATTTAATGTCTCAGTGGGTGAATGATGGAGTTAGGAGACTGATATTTGGACCTGGAACTGTGCTGAAGATAAACAACAGTAAGATTATTAAACATTTAGCGACACAAACCTTCAACTGAATTTAAACAGTTTGGCTTTATGGAAATAGATCAGATATTGATGCTGGATTTATTCTTGAACTTTTAACACACAAACACACACACAAAAAAATCCCAACAGATTAATGTTTCATAAATAGAAAATATATAATTTTCTTAATCAGAAATGATGCAGTGAATATCTTCTATAAAAAACAACAAACTAGAAAATGTTTCCATCTGCTCTAAGTTAAAGTCTACAAAGATGCTTTAACCTTTAAAGCTTAAATGTAAAAATATTTCCAATCAATGTTAAGATGAATAATTACATAAAGCGTTAAACATTAAAATGAAAGCAGATATACAGTATATGTGGGATTTATTGTTATTTTAATACATGGAGAGAAAAGTTGCGTCTTTGTGAGGACGTAGAGGTTTTTGAGTGGATGGTTTGATCTGTGTGAATACTGCTGATAGAAAGATCATCTTTGGCAAAGGAACTAAACTTTACATCCAGTCCGGTAAGAAGAGATTATTCTCATTCATATTCACATGAGTTTTGAATTTATAAATTCTGCGCGATCAAATTCTCTGTAATATTTTAATCATTAAAACACAGAAAACAGAATTGTTAAAAGACAAAATCAATTCAAGTGGAAATCTTTACTCAATTTACATAAAAAAAATGATTTTATATTAGTTTATATTAGTCATTTGAAGAGGCTTGTCATTGATTGGTTAACGAACAGCTGCATGCAAAGACTTCAGGGTCACTTTAGATCTTTCAACATTTAAAGATTCTGAAAATCAGAAAAAAAAAAATTAACTGATCTAAATCTTTAATTTGTTTTAATCTCAGAAGCCTAATCCACATTTTGGATCATAGATAATCTGGTTTAGATGAAACCTAGCCGAGTTTTTCTGCGCTGAGTTTATGCAGAGCAGTGAACTGATGTGTGACTGGAGGGAGAGAGAAGATCCTCTTTGGACCCGGAACTCTGCTGAAAATTCAAAACCGTAAGATTGATATTCAATAGAAATTACATTTAGACTCAACAACAGAACATTTAATTAGTCTGTCATAGAAAGACGCTTAATGCTGCAGTTTTCAGGAAATGAAGCTTCTATAACCATTAATTAACATCAAACGTCTGGAGAAAATCTAAAGGACTTCAGCTACAAAATCCGTTTAACATCAACAAACCAGATCAGCTCCAGATTAAATCTTCTTAGTAAAATCAGCAGGTGATTAATTTTAAACTTTTAAAAGCAGCTGAAACCAGCAGAACCCTGGCTGAAAGGGTTCTGGTCTGAGTTTGTCAGATGGTTCTGGTTCTGTTGCGTCGTTGAGTTTTCGTTGAGTCGGTTTCCATGGTGTGAAGGATGGACTGAAAATCCTCTTTGGTTCTGGAACGACTCTCCGCGTGGAACCCAGTAAGACCAGATTTAATGGTTTTAATAAAGTAGGATATAAATAAGATTATTTTAGTTTTTAACAGAATTAATACAGAAAACCAGTTTAACCAGGGACTCAGATATTTTACAGTGTTTTAAACCAGTAGGGTTAAAGTTGATTAACTTGTTCAACTGAGAACTGATTTTAACGAACTTTCTTTGGCTCTGATCTTAAACTTTAATGATTTATTCCTAAAACCTGATTAACTGCAGAGTTTAGACCTAAACTCGATTGATTTATTTTAACTTTAAACCATTATTCTGTTTGGTAACATGTTTACCATCTGTTCATTATTAATGCTTAAAAAAACAACTTTATATTAAACCCAAATAAAACTAGTAACATGTTTGCGTTTTATACCTAAAAATTGGAAGCTGAACTATTTAAAACAACAAAAAAACAAAAAAAAATATTAAAACCTTCTTAGAACAGAACCTGGGAGATAATCCAGGTTTAAAGCTGAGGTTCATGTTTAATCTCTGACTGCTGTGTGACTGAATCTGGAATCAGAAAGCTCCACTTTGGATCTGGAACCAACCTAATGATCACATCCAGTGAGTCTGCGCTCCGTTTTCCTTCGTAGCTCAGAAGTTAAATGCTAGTAGATCAGATTTAAACAAATAAAAAGATCATTTCCATCCAGGACAAATAATAAGATCAGATTCAACGAAAAATCTGCAAAAAACAATTTTATCACCAAACATCATGAACATCTTAGGAGACAAATCATTTACAGAAAATAAAAAAAACAAAAACATAAAAAATACAACTAAACTGTTTAGCATTAATGGAAATGAAACATTGATGCTATAAATTCAGACTTTCTCATTAAATAAATAATTTTAACTTCAAACATGAACGACAGAAGTTATTGATCAGCCATCCTGAACTGTGTGACTGGGAATAACCAGAAACTCCTGTTTGGTTCTGGAGTTAAACTCTTCATCCACAGCAGTGAGTCAATCACACCTTCTACTATTACTAAAATAATAGAATAATAATTGATTTAAAGCTGTTCTTATTCTTAGTTCACAATATTTATTTGTTTTAATACATTTCTTATTAGAATATATGATTCTACTGTCTGCATACAGTTTGACTTAGTGTTGCATTATTCTGAGTAAACTTTGAGGTCAATAACAGAATATTTAACACAGATTGACAATAATGCAGCTATAATTATATATTTATAGTGTTTTAATAACGGAGCAGCAAAGTTCTGTCTCTGTGTTTGAAGTTCGGAGGTTTTTGAGTTGATGATGTGAGCTGTGTGACTGCTAATGATAGAAAAATCATCTTTGGAAAAGGAACTCAAATGTTCATCCAGTCCGGTAAGATTAAATCATTTTGCATTAACATTTATATGGCATTTGTATTTTTATCTTTACGCTTTATGATTAAACTTCTAGGAATTAAATCATTACCAATGTATATAGTTTTTTTATAGCAGCACAGTCTGGTTGAACTGATGTAAAATATTCTTTTTTAACTTAAAAAGTAAAATCATTTTGTTTCTTAGTCTCCAGACCATGTTTTCCCTTCAGTTTGACTGTAATCTAGAAAACATAAATCATTAGCTGATCAAATATTCATAGAAATACTTACACTTAACCCTTTAAAGCCTGATCCAAGAATAAAACAAAACAGAAAATTATTATTTTTGGGTTTGAATTCCTTATTTCGCCTTTTAACAAAATATGCAAAAAGAAAAAACAGAAATACATTTTTGATATTAATAATTTATTACTATGCGATATGTCAAGTTTATTTTTTGTGTAGTCTTCTGCCCTCTGTTATCAGGTATATCTGATTGTGTACAATAGGATTTTGAGCAAAGTTTTTACCATTAAATTATGCAAAAGGTGTCAGACGCAAAACATTTCAGAAACCGTATGTATCAAATATGATACATTTGGCATTACAGGGTTAAATATAAAAAAAAATGAAGAGGATTTGTGTTTAAAAATTCAGAATCCTTAGGTTCTTTTTAGATTGTTTTAAATTCAAAGACCCAGAGAGATAGAGAAAGAACCAAACACGCTGCTCTGAATCTGTAAATATTCTTATTCAAACCCTTTGGGTCATAGATGTTCTGGCTCAGGGTGAATCTAGGCAGTGTTTTCTGCGGTGAGTTTGCGCTGAGCAATGTATTGATGTGTGAATGGAGGGATGGGAAAGATCATCTTTGGACCAGGAACTCAGCTCACAATTCAGAACAGTAAGAAAATTCATATTTAATCAGTTCAGAACATTATTATTATTCATTTATAAAAACGCACTTATTGCTGCAATTTACTATAAATCAAGCTTCCATAACAACATGAAGTATCAGAGACTAGAGTTAAGATCACAGCATCACAACAATAACTATCAGTTATTCATATTGACTCATTAAAATACTGATTTCAGAGCAAAACTTAAGAGAAAATGTTTCACATTCTGATTAGATAATCTGTGATTTTCATTACAAACCAGATTAGCTCCACATCAGATGTTTCATAAACCTAGAAAATAATGAATTAATTTTGAATTATTATTTTCCACAACATAAACATAAACAATATTTTTTCACATTATAAAGCTTCAACCAGTTCATTCCTGGTAATTTTCTGGTATGAGCATCAAATATAATCTGAATTAAACCTGAATTAAACTTAAACTGCAGTCGGAAATCCTCCCCCAGCTGAGTTGGTTGTTGTTCATGCTGCTGGCACTGTGTGACTCAGGGCCAAACCAAAATGCAGTTTGGCCGTGGAGTCGATCTGTTCGTCCTAAACAGTGAGTTTTATAACATAAACCTGATCATCTGTTTACTTTTACTATTTCAGAAAAAAAAAATCTATTATTCATTTCTGTAAAAATCTAAATTTTTACACCTCACCCCTAAAAAAAACTATTTAAAGCTAAATAAACTGTTAAAATCTGTTATGCAAATCTAATATTGTTTAAACATGAGCTGGAAGATAATCCAGGCTTAAAGCTGAGGTTCATGTTTAGTCTTTGACTGCTGTGTGACTGAATCTGGAAGCAGAAAACTTTACTTTGGATCCGGAACCAACCTAATGATCACATCCAGTGAGTCTAAGCTCAGTTATCTTTTACCGCTAAATCCTAAATCAGGTGGTTTTCTGACCAAAGATTTTGGCTCTGAGGATAAAAGATAGTTAAACAAATTAAAACCAAAAATATAAATATTTTCCTCCAGGATCAACACTATATTAAACGATAAATGTTTAAATGATTTAATGATAAACTTGATGTACGGAGTAGAAAACAAACTAGATGACTATGAACCATTAAGAACCTGTAAAGATTCTGATAAAGTCCAGAAATAAATCCTGCAAAATCAGCTAAATTAATAACATATATGTATCATTGGGGATATCTGTGTTCATCCAAAAAATATTCTTATTCATTTAGATCTTTTTTTCAGTCCATGTAGTAAAATTATAGAAACTATAGTTACTGAATTTCATTTAACTCTAAGTTATTTTATTAACTTAGGTAAATTGACATGAATTCAATGTGATTTAATTAAAACCCACATTCAGCCGCTCTGGTCGTTAATGTTAGGATCCATCTCAGTGGGTGAATGATGGGACTAAAAGACTGATGTTTGGACCAGGAACTCAGCTTAAAGTACAAAAAAGTAAGATCATAAAACATTAAGCAACATAAAGTGTAACAAACCATTCTGAATATAATAATTTAACAAAAAAATAAATGAATAAAAATCAGCAGCTAAATAAACAACTAAATGGTTAAATAGCTAAAGAGATAAAATATAGATAGCAATTCTTATTAATCAAAAATTAATCAATCGATTCTTGCATTTGAACTAAAATATGTAAAACAAATACCTTTAAAGATTTTGAATAAGAGCAAAAGACGTTATTGATCAGCCACCCTGAACTGTATGACTGTGAATAATCAGAAACTCCTGTTTGGTTCTGGAGTTAAACTCTTTATCTACAGCAGTGAGTAAAAATACTGTTTATTATTTATCACATTTATAAACTACATTAGTAAATAGTTTCCATGGGTTATAGATCTATAATCACATCATCAGCATATAGTTTGATTTAGTGTTACCTCGTTCTGACTCGGTGTTAGAAGTTAGAACTGAGCCGTTTGAATAATGTTGGTATAAAACTGATCTTTGGCAAATTTATGAACACGTTTATCTAAGAACTGACCAATTATTGCTAAAATTCATGTCATTTAAATTTATAAAAATGTTTGCGGCTACAACCACAGAGTCATTCCAAAGAGAACAAAATTATCTATAAATACAATAATTATTTTGGTTCCAGTTATTTCTTTACTAAATATAATAATTATTATGAAATCAAACATTTATAGACACATTTCAATTAACTCTTTCTGTTGGTTAAATGTTATTTTTCTGTTTTCCAAGAGAAAATAACAGATTTCCATGTTGAAGGGCTTTAAATTCACTAATGAACAGTTGCATGCGGATACTTCAGTTTATTCAGTTTAGATCTTTTAATGTTTGAATTCACAGAGAAAATCACCATCAAAAAGACCTGATTCCCTAAATCTCTAAATCATCCTAATCATCTGGCTCCTAATTGACTGTAAAACATGACTGGGTCATAAAAGTTCTGGTTTAGCTGGAAGTAAGCCAGGTTTTTCTGTGCTGAGTTTGTGCTGAGCCGTTTGTTGATGTGTGAATGACGGAACATGGAAGCTGATCTTTGGACCAGGAACTGAGCTGAAAATCCAAAACAGTAAGAAAAGACATTTTTAAAGAACGCAACAAAGTCAGCTCTCAAAACTGCACATTAGCATCGTGTTTTATAAAATCCTGATTAACCAGTACTACAGTAATTTTAATCTGCTCTCCAACGGAGATAAAGTCACTGAACTGGTTGAACTGGGAGTTAATTTACTTTAACTAGGCCAGAATAAATGAATCCTGATAAACTGCAGATTACATTTGCTTAAACTTGTTGACTTGAACTTGCTCTCCTGTGGAAATCCTCCACCCGCTGGGTGGGATGTTGTTTATCTCGTTGCTACTGTGTGAATCTTGGTGGAAGTAAAGTTCTGTTTGGCAATGGAGTTGCTCTACTCGTCGAAAACAGTGAGACGTTTCGTTATTTTCAGGCAGCGATTGTAATTTTTACCTGTTGCATCTGTTGATTGTTATTGTTTTTAGGAAAAAGAAATCACTTGAAAGCCATAGGTTTTTTAAAATAAATTGTAACATTTTGGCATTGCTTTAAAAAATGCTTATGGAGATAAACTATTTAAAACAAATGGAGCCTTAAACATTGTTTAAATCTCACATTTTCTGAGCAGAATTGAAAGATAATCCAGGCTTAAAGCTGAGGTTCATGTTTAGTCTCTGACTGCTGTGTGACTGATTCTGGAGGCAGAAAACTTTACTTTGGATCCGGAACCAACTTACTGATCACATCCAGTGAGTCCAGTTATATTTTGTAGTTAATAATGAACCAGGTCAGATTCTGACTGAAGGTTCAGTAGAGAATTGAGAATTGAGTTTCTGATCTTGGATCCTGTCAGTAAAATTCCTGTAATTATGGCTATGAGGATAAATGTTACTGGATCAGATTTAAACATATAATACAGTTATTCCCCCCATGATCAACAATAAACTATATTCAAATATATAATTTTTTTATTATTACAAATATTACTTTAAATATTTTTCTAGTTGTCATATAGACGCTGGTTTTTAGGCTAAATCTGGTCGGTCGTTAAAAGTCTTGATTTAGTCCAGAAATAGTTCCTGAAACCTGGGCTGTGTTTGGTCGGTCTGATTTTGTCCCACTTTAGTCCAATAATAGACGTTAAACATTGGGTTCAATTTGACGTCTTTTCAACAACACGAAAAGTATGTCTTTTTACATTTCATTCTTCAACCAAACCTAGACGTTGTTTGGACGTTAATCACTAATTTTTGCTCAGTAGGTAATAACCAGTTTTAATTGAACTCCAATTATGTAAATGAAAGTTTACGTGAACGTGTTTGGACCAGAAACTCACATTAAGCGCTCTGGTAGTTAATGTTTGGACGTATGTCACTGGGTGTATGATGGAGGAAGAAGAATCATATTTGGACCAGGAACTGAGCTGAAAATACACAAAAGTAAGATAATTCAGCATTCTGCAACACAAACTGTAACCAACCTTTCCTTGAATAATCACTTTATACACATTTAAAGAAAAGAAATAGCAAATAATAAAGACAAACTAGCTGTTCACCAATGATGAAAATACATTAAATATTCATGCTGGTTTTAATAATGTTTCAAATATTTGTCAACTTTAATCCAAACCAGAAAAAAAACCCTCTAAATACTTCAAAGTTCTTTACATAATTGAAACAAGTAATTGACCAACCATCCTGAACTGTGTGACTGGGACTGGGTCCCAGAAACTCCTGTTTGGTTCTGGAATCAAACTCTTCGTCTCCACCAGTGAGTCCAGTTTTCTTACAAGCAGGTTCTATTTGCTCTACACCTTATTCTACTAATATTTATATTTTTATAGAAGTTTTGACTAAAATATAAACACATGGTTTGACTTGTTCCACATTTATTGAGGATTAAATCTATAAAAATGGCTGACATGAAATAATAATGACAAAGTGTTTAATATAGTTTGATAAGGAGGAGGGTTTTAGTGTATGTGGCATTTATTGGAGTTCTATTAAAAAGTGAAATATTTCTCTTTATAAAGACTTGTTGTTGTTGGGTACTTCTTACATGAGCCTGATTATTTTTTCTCAATTATGTCTCAAACTTTAAACTAAAAACCAAAGAAAAATCTGAAAGCCTTAAAGTCCTGAATAAAAGTTATTGAACAGTCACACTGAGCTGTGTGACTACTAGTGGTTACCAGAAGCTCCTGTTTGGTCCTGGAGTGAAACTCTTCATCTATAGCAGTGAGTCAAATAGAATTTATTAAATATAAAACACTAAATTAGAATCTGTTTCTATTTATCTTAGTCTCAGAAAACATATTTTTTTGTCAGTAAATCTTAAAGTAAAGTATCACATCATCTGCATACAGTTTGACTTAGTATTGTGTTATTGTTGGTAGACATCAACCTTTTTCATGATTTTAAGGTTTAAATCTAAGAAGAAATCTAAAATCACGACCAGATTAATAACGTTAATGGTTTACCATGATAAAATAATAATGGAAGTTGTAAACATTCCTAAAAGTTCTGTCCTTGTGAAGATTTGGTGAAGCTTTTGGGTCGATGGTATGAGCTGTGTGAAATATGCTGACAGAAAAATCTTTAGAAAAGGAGTTAACCTTTTTATTCAGTCTAGTAAAGTTATATTATGTCTGTTTTTATGGTCAGGTGTCTTCTTGATAAATTATTTTAAAATCAAAAATTCTAGAAACAGTCGCATTAACTGTTTATGTTGGTTAGATGGTATATTTTATGTGTTGGTTAATGAACAGCTGTTTGCACGGAGCTCAGGTTTGGTTATGATTTTTAACAATAAAAGACCAGAAAGAAACAAACTAAATCTCTACGTCATCTTCATCTCTGAACTCAAATGGAATAGAAAACATAAATGTTTTGGTTTAAGGGAAACTAGGCAGGATTTTCTGTGCTGAGTTTGTGCTGAGCAATTTGTTAGTGTGTGAATGACGGGACGGGGAAAATGATCTTTGGGCGAGGAACTGAGCTAAAAGTTCAAAACAGTAAGAAAAATATTTCTTTAATTAAATGAGACAGATTTAATAACAGATCAGTCTTTCAATAAAAGACACTTAAATGTAAAATTTACTCAGTATGCAGTTTTATGCGAACACAGTGGTCTTAAAATAAAGATCAGAGAATCACAACAGCAAAAAGATTAAAAGTTTAGACTAAAAGTTTAGGTCTGTTAAAATATGACTTACATTTTTTATTAAAATGTATTGTTTAAATGTTAAATAAATAAACTGTGATACTCGGCATCTTCATATAATTACACTTTACATTCATTAAAAAAGAAAAAGCAATAAACTTCTTTGTATCTACATTTAGAATTCAAATAAATTTTTTTTAACTTCAACTAAAGTCAGAGTCCAGTATAACGTTAAATGTATGTAGCCGTTAAAATGTAATAGAACAGAACTAAATGCTGCAGATGAAACCCAGACAGGTGAAGAACTAAAGGTTCTTCTCTAGTTTTTGTTTGTGGCCGACTGACTGTGTGAATGCTAACAACTATAAACTGCTGTTTGGATCAGGAGTCCTGCTCACTGTTTCACAGCGTGAGTTAGAATTTTATGTTGATTCCTCAAACATTTAAGATTTTTATACAGAGACTTTTAAGTAAAACTGTAAAAAATTAATATGAAAATGGAGTAAAAAATCCTTTATCTTCAACAGAGCCGTGACTTAACACATTTAAACTTCGTAATCTATTTTGAACAATGACATAGATCCAAATAAATCTACCACTGGATAAAAAACACTTATTTTACTAAACATTAGTCGCATCTAAAAACCATAACCACTAGCTTTCTTCCAGATAAACCTCAGTTTGAGCAAAAAATCTGCAGAAAGTTGGGAATAAATGTTCTACATTCCAATGGAAAAGCCTCTGCTTAAAAAAACAACAACAATTAAATCAGATTAGAAAACTGTTGATTCTGCAAAGAGTTAAAGGACAGTTGGGTTTTTAACCAACGTCGGATCGATGTGTGACACAAAGCGGTGTAGCTAAACTCCTGTTTGGACCCGGAACTAAACTTTTAGTGGAGAAAAGTGAGTCAAAATGAACCTTATTTCTAACTTTTATTTTCTTCAAACAGTAACTCATTGTTTTTGTAAAGTTCTCCATCATTCACAGATCCACACATTTATTCCACCTGCTGATAGAACCAGAATCAGCAAAGTTTTATAGACAGAATTTAGTTTCAGTTGAGTCCATTTTGACTGTTTAATAATAATTAAATGTTTATACGGAAAAAAACGGTTCTGCCAAAGACTTAAAGGACAGTTGGGTTTTTAATCAAAGCAGTCATTAAACTCCTGTTTGGAACCAGAAGTGAACTTTAAGCGGAGAAAGTGTTTGGAGCAGAGTTTTATTCTGTACTGCTGTAGTTTAAAAATGAATAAACAGCTTTTCAACACAAAGTTCAAATCTGTACTTCTACTAAAATAAAGAGTAAACATAAAAACTAAAGGACCAGATCCATAAAACATGAAACTCAGAATTTTTAATTGAGTTTAGAAACTGGAGCAAATTTCTGGACTGAACTGGTTTTTGTAACTGGTTTAGCTCCAGTGTGAACAGCAACAACCTTAAAGTCACGTTTGGATCTGGAATCAAACTCATAGTTTCATCCAGTAAGTTGATTTCCTACATTTTAATTATGTTAAATAATATTCTAATATAAATAAACAATAAAATTAAATAATTTATATTTACATTATTTAAGGCGTTTTTTTATGCTCAAAAAGTTTTACATAATATTTCTACACACATTGAGGACAGAAATTTTGAACTTATAAACATTGAATTGTTTAAAAGAAACACCTGGTTTTCTTTCATTTGTTCAAACTGTTAATTTGAGACTTACTTGAACACGTTTGTTCCCCACTTCAGTTTAAATGTCAAAAAATAAGAGAAAAAATGTTTTTAATCTATATCAAACAGCTCAATAAGTATTTTAATTATGTGATTAAAGATTTAAACCATAGGAGGACGTCTGTAGATTTAACTAAATTAGCATAACACATTTGATTTATTTGATTGTTGAAGATAAAAATTGAGAAAATGAAAACAGATGTTACCTTAAAGGGTAAAGGTTCTGCTTTTTGTAATTGCTCGGTTGGTTGTGGTATTCTCATCCTGCCTGCTTCTAATCCATTAAAGGGAATTTGAACATGTAAGTTGAGAAAACTGATTATATGTAATATCTTAATTGAATCTTTTGGATTTAGGGGTAAATCTGATAAATCTCAATTACTCTATAAGTGTTTATTCAGACATTAATTGTTTAAACAACCCAAAGTCTGTTTGGCACCTACAGTTTGAATATAACCAAACCTGATGTTCTTTGTCTTTAGTGTAAATATTGTCTTTGCATTTCTGTTGGGATGTTTGTTTAAAGAATACATCCTAATTAGGAAACAGAAAATTCTATCTCTTCTAAAATCAATTATAAAAAACAACCAAACTGAATAATTCTACCAGAGAAGTAAAACTTCATCTTATGTTTGGATTTGGTAGAACTCTGATCTGTGTGGATCTCAGATGAATGAATGAACGGATGAAGTTTTATGAAGGAACACATAATGTCTTCTTTCAGCCAGTCAACCAAAACTGTTTCATGTTGGTTTTATGTTGGATATTCATGACTCGTCCTCCTGTGTGTTTCAGAGAATCCAGTCCACCCGCAGTACTACCAACTGCAGGACCATGACACCAAAGTTTGTCTGGCAACAGGATTTACAAGACACAACCTAACCGAAAAAAATGTTGACTTCAAGGATACCAGCGCCAGTCCGATAAGAGATTATAGAGGAGATCCAACAGGCTACTATAACCAGGTGGTTTTCCTAGAAGGTGATAAAAACTGTTCAGGTGAGTCATATCAAGCCAAACATTCCAGCATTTAGAGAGTTGCTGTAATTTCCTGGTAGAGAGTTGAAGCTAATGATTTATTCTTATGTTTGTTTTACAGTAATTAATAAGCCAGATGACAAATGTACCTCCACTGTGGATCCAGGTAGGTGTTGGACCCAGCTGAACATTTTTTTTTCTAAACCCGTTTCCGCCTGTTTAACGGTCGTGTCCCTGATGCTTGCAGATGAGATGGTGAACCTGGCCTCCCTGACCATCTTTGGCCTCAGAGTGATCTTCATGAAGACCGTGATCTTCAACGTCCTGATGACGCTGCGGCTGTGGATCAGTCAGTGTGAGTATCGAACCGCCCTGCTCACCAGAGCGCAAACAGGAAGTTCAGTTATCACTATGATGATTAAACTTCCACTAGCACCAAGCTAACGAGCTTCCAAATAGAGCTGCTCGGATGCAAAACCTCAAATAAAATAAATAATTAACAATAAATTTATGTCGGTGGATCCAAGAAACAGTTTGAGTTAAAGGTTGATCAAACTGAGATTTTATCTCACAGGTTTTAAAGTTAAAAATTCTTTTAAAACTCGTCAGAAATAATGTTCATATTCTGAAAGTAATGCAATAAGCTCTGAGCTTTATATTTAGGAGAAAACTCATCTGAGTCAGAAAAAAGATCCAGAATATTTTCATAATGATGAGAGGAAACTAGTGGCCATGTTTTGGGTTTTCTGACCCCGTTCTGATTCGTTCTGTAACAAAATAATTTAAAAGCTTGAGAAAGAACCAGATTCGGATGGGACGGAACTGGATCAGTCAGCATCTCCTAATTTATTGCTTTCAAATGGAAAGTCGTTGAAAACAGAGACAGAGTTTATGTCCGACAGTCGCACCCAGAAACCTCTCTGGTCCGCCTGTATCCGGTTCCCATTAGAGATATTAGAACATATTTCATATATGAACCGAACTTGATCTAAAACTGGAGAAAATGTAAAGCTGGATTCATTTCTGGAGACGATTTACTGAAGGACTCATGAAGACAGAACTTTAAGCATCCAAAGGGGTTGAGTTTGTCCCGATCACCTGAACCTGTGATGTGGAGGACATGTCCAGGTGATTGTCCAGTTATTATATGAACTCTTTGTCGTTAACACAGGCAGATCATTCAAGTTTTAGCTTCAGATTAATCTTCCCAATAATCTCAGTCATTCAGCCTTTTTAAATTCGTTATTTCACTGTTGTATTTAACTGTTTTAGATCTCATGAATTAAAGGAATGTTTCTCTTTTGTTTTTTAGAAAACGACCGGAATGAAGGGAACTTCCCAGAAGAACGTCCTGATGAATGAAGTGGAGCTGCTGAAGCTTCTTTCTCTGGAAATAAAAAATGAACAGAGCTAATATCAACTTATTTTATAATCATGGGTTTTAAAATCAGTCTCTATTTCTATTTCTGATTAATGAATTGTGTTTTTTTTATTGTTGTTGTTGTAAATATGAAAATATTAATATCTATAATAGAAATATTTTCTGTTTTCTTGACCGAGTCTGTGTGAAACTTCCTGTTTGACTTAAAATAAAAACTGGTAAAAAAGAAAAAGTTTAGAGTTTGATTTTCTGACCAAATGAGGAACAAACAACTGCTAACAGCCTTAAACTGACAATTGATACTTCTAACTACAGATGCACCGATCCGATTCCTGGATTGGATATCGGCTCCGGTATTGACTAATTAGCTGGATCGATTATCAGTGATTTGATACTGGAGATCCAATTCAGTGCAGAAGAATAGAAGTCAGGGATGAAGCTTTCACTCAAATTAAAAGATATATTGTTAATTCATTTAAATGTTGAATCCTATCGGATACGGGCCGGTATGCTCAGCCCAGGTATTGGATATCTGATGCTTACTACATGAAATTGTAGATTTTGGCCAGAATAACCATTTTCTCAGCTCCATGTTGGGGAGGCAATTATTGTATTTACATACAGTAATGCCCAACAGAAGAGAATATTATTTCAGTAATTCCACCACTCTAGAAACAGATCCTTTCCAGATAGATTAATTCCTTTAAAGGTTCTCAAAATTTTATTTCAGCTTAATATGAAGATTTTCATAACATTTATTATTAAAATATGACATCATGCTACAAACACATGTATATAGAAATAAAAATATGATTAATACCTACTTAAAGGTTGTTATTTTCTAAATCAAATTTTAATCTGACAAACAGTTCTCAGCAGAAACAATATTCGTATTTATTGAATTTTTAGATTGAGCGTTTAAAAAACTGAAATGAAACAAAGCCGAAACTAAAACTATCAAAGAAAATCCTTTGCTGACACTCAGGCATAGAGAATTCTGGGATATAATCAATCAGCCAATAAATCAATAGAACAGGCCTCATGAGCCTGTTCATATGTCTACTACAACAGACGCAGAATGGCCACACTTCAAGCTCCATGGTCGACCAGAAGTATCCTGGATGGGATGAAGCAGGTCTTTTCATCAGAGACGTCAGAGTTCCTTAGTCAGTCACCTCTGAGACAATCCTTAGACTTAAACTCAACTTTATTTATCTCTATTACTCCTTCAGTGAAATTCTGGTTACAGTAGCTTATATAGAGTACAAAGAGTTAAAGCAAGTTATCATTAAATATAAAAATATGACAGACATTATAAAAGAGTGTTTATAGTACAAAAAAGCGTAAAAAATGAAAAAAGTTGTAATGTCCTGGAATATGTTTACCTTAGACATAAAAAACATCTGCATAGTAGATGCTAAGGGAAGGATTCCCAGTAGTAGACCTGGGTTATTGCACTTGCACTGCAGAACTGTAAATATACCATATAAATAAGTGAAAATTATACACAGGACTTGACTTGGATTATTGCACAGTAAGAGAGAAGAATATTGCACATGAGTGACAAAAGGTAATGTTTACCATAAGATATCCGAGGAGGGGGGGGTGCTGACCCTTGTGTCTCTTCCTATCACGTCCTCTTCCCCCCATTGAGGAGTTGTACAGCTTGATGGCTTAGGGACAAAGGAGTTCAGTAGTCTGTTGGTCCTGCATTTGGGAAGGAGCAATCTCCCACTGATAAGGCTCCTCTGACTGGTGAAGACAGTGTGCAGAGGGTGGCTGGCACTGTCCATAATGTCCAGCAGTTTGTTAGGTGTCCTCGTCTCTGCCAATCACAGAGCCGGGTCGTATGACCAGTTTGTTCAGTCTTGAGGTGTCCTTCTTGGATGTGCTGCTCTCCCAGCACATCATGTTTAGAAGAGGACACTGGCAATGACAGACTGGTAGAAGATCTTCGATAGCTTATTACACATGTTGAACGACCTCAGTCTCCTTAGGAAGTCCACCCTGCTCTGTGCAGGTCCTTGTAAATCCCTAAAAACCAGTTGTTCCTCATCAGTTAAACAAAGAACAATTCAGTTCAACTTATTTCTATAGGGCCAATTTAAAACAAATCTCATCTCAAGGGACTTTATAGAGGCATAGAGTCCGATTGGTTCAAACCTTTCTATCTGAGCTAACCCAGCCGATGCAGAAACCCAGCAGAGAGTATAGAGTCATCCAGGTTTTTATGTCTTCCGGACGTGTCTGTGATGAATTCAGTTTTCCCAAATATCACTCATAATTTCAAATGACGGTATTTTTTTCATTTCCAAATATTTCCCTTTCTTTTAATATAAAAATTGATATTTACCTTTATTCATTCAACGAAAAATCTCAAACTATATTTTGAAGTGTGCAGCTTTTGACCTGTCTAATTTTCTCGGTCAAGTTTGACTTTAAAACTTCATGATCGGACCCATGATTTTACATATTTTTTCAGCATGAACAGTTAGAAATAAATAAATAAATAATTAAAACATTTAAAAACTGCTTCCTACAAATGTTAGGGCATTAATACACATAACATTTTCACTTTATAAATGTCCCAGATATTATTGTCAGCTGTTTCACCCAATGATCATACTCCTATAAATCAGCAACGGCTTGCTCCATACTGACATCACTCCCATTGCTGGAGGGTTCAGCCTTTTCGCAGAATTTGAACACAGATTGGTATATTTAAAATCCTCCTGTTCAGTATTTCATGTTAATTACATGTTACACATTGAAAGGGTCGATTGGTTTTCAACTATATTTTTCGGTTGTTTTAATGGCAATAATGTGAGTTAATCATAGTCATTGGTTACACCTCAACAACTGTAACTAACATAAATGGACAAAAATGTTGAAAATGTCATCTACATTACCTATCAAATGTAGCACCGTGTACAGATATGCACAGTTGACCATTCAGAAATATTTCCTGTTTACCTGAACAGAAATATCCTATCCTCTCATTATCAATAAATTTGTCATTAAAGTCAACAAACTGAAATTTATCAGATAGATAAGATTTAAACCAGTCTAGAGCTGTTCCTTTAATTCCAACAAAATATTCAAGTCTTTCTAAAAGAATATTATGGTCAACTGTATCAAATGCAGCACTAAGATCCAACAGGACGAGCACAGATACAAGTCCATTATCTGAGGCCATGAGAATATCATTAGTGACTTTCACCAGAGCTGTTTCAGTGCTATGATGAGCTCTAAAGCCAGACTGAAACTCTTTAAAAAGTTAATCATGGTGGAAGTGATCGCAAACTTGTTAAGCAACTACTTTCTCAAGAATTTTAGATAAGAAAGGAAGATTGGATATAGGTCTATAATTGACCAAGTCATCTGGGTTAAAGAGACGGTTTCTTAAGCAGAGGTTTAATTACAGCAACCTTAAAAGCCTTTGGTACATATCCCTGTAACAGAGAAAGATTATTCACATCTAAAATGGAGGAGGAGACTAAAGGGAATACCTCCTTAAATAACCTGGTTGGACCTGGATCTAACATACAAGTTGAAGGCTTAGATAAGAACATTAGTTTTGCTAACTCTGGAAGTTCAACTGGATCAAAGCAGTCTAAACCCGGTTCAGATTCCATGACTACCTCAGATGCTGCCCACCTTCCAGAAAGATATCTATATATCTAAGATTACTATTAATGGGGAGAAATATGCTGCTCTACTTCTAAAAAGAGTATTTTTTATAAAGCAGTAACTGTTTTTCCATATTAAGGAGGATTATTTTAGATTTGTAGGAAAACATTTTGTCTCCAGTTTTCTCACATTTTACTTCAGTGTGCAGCTCTGTATTAAATAAAGGAGCCATCCCCCCATTAATGTCTTTCATTTTCAAAGGGGCTCTCTAAAGCTGTGTCCAGAGAAGAAATTACCCCGTTATTTCAGATTTTCTTTGACCTGGAAAAAGGGAGGAAAATGTCTAAAATTGGGGCATTGCAGAATTAGTTGCAACAATACAAATTTCAGTTTTATCAGTATTAGAAGTTTAAAGTTAACCAAGATTTTCTTTCAGATAGAGGCACAGGGAGGGAGGGCAGAAGGATTGGTTTGCTAGAAAGGTAGAGCTGGATGTAATCACCGAAACAATGATAACAAATTTGTCATTTATAGCAAACATTTCAGAGGGGACCAAGGATGCAGCACACCTTTGTTTTAATATGGTTTCTGTAGAAAAACAAACATGACACAAACATTATCAACCTTTTTCAATGTTGTAAAAATGTGTAGAATAAATATTAAGTCTCAACATTTCTGTTGTGTCATAGCTGTGACACATGTTTATATCAGTAGGCAGGATGCCAGGCAGGTACCTGTTGTAAACCAACTGGCGGCTGTATGATTGGCCATGAATCCCAAAGGGAAAAAGAAAAAAATAACTGAGGAGGTCAGAGGATTCTTTGACCAAATTATCTGCATTCATTGCCAATGCGGAACGATTGCCTGAATGTCTGCTCTGTAGTGAGAAGTTCTCAAATAACAAAAAGAGCAATGTGGAAAGACAGTTTCAGGGAAGGCATTCTACATTTGCAGCCGAGTACCCAGTTGGGAATGAGAGAAACTGTGCGATTGCATTACTTCTGCAGAAATTAGAGGAGCTCAAAAATAAATTTAAGAAGTGGATTGCATCTCCAAACTCCACTACTGCTGCAAGGTTTATGTTTCAACCCGGGAGATAATAAAATGTGGCAAACTGTTCACAGATGAAGGAGTCATTTATCAACATATCAGAACACCTATTGGCAGACTTCAAAAACAACATAGAGATAATACAAAAATGAAAGACATGCCTCTCTCCTCTAAGACAGTGAAGGAAATGGCTATTAAAATGGCAGGCAACATCACCTATCAGCAAATCAAGGACATTAATACAGTGCCAGCATACTCAATTGCCTGTGATGAGTCCTGTGATGTGATCAATATTGAACAGACTGCACTTTTATGCAGGTATGTGAACTCAGATGGGCCGCATAAAGAAATGATCAAATTAATACCACTGAAAGGCCAAACATGGGGGAAGGACATATGTGAGGCTGTGTTGAGTGTTTCAATGACAATGGGAAAAACCTTTGACCACCTGAGTTCAGTGGCTACAGATAGGGCATCCAGCATGAGAGGATCAAAAAGGGGGTTTGTGACTTTGCTGCTGAAAGCATTGGATCGAAATCTGCTTACATTCATGCATACATGCATCTTGCGTCAAGAGGCACTGTGTGCACAAACATTCCCATTGGAGTGTATGGCGTTGATGAACCTTGTGATAGAGTTGGTGAATTAGATAATTGCAAAAGCATTGAACCACCATCAGTTCCATGCATTGCTTGATGAAGTTGACATAATATTCCTATTTCCTGCTACACAAAAAAGTCTGATGGCTTTTTAGACCACGTTAAAACACTTCTGAAATGCAAAGACCTACACTACCTGCAACTTGAAGATACCAAGTGACTCGAAAAACTGTACTTTATGGTGAATACGACAAGCCACCTAAACAAGCTGAATGAAAGTCTGCAGAGGCGGGGAAACACTGTACTGCAAATGAGGAAGCTGTTCTGTAATTCGCGTGCAAGCTGACTGTCTATGCCAGAGATGTACAGCAAGGCACGCTCTCCCACTTCCCCTTCCTGAGAGAATTCAAAGAAGCCCATTACGATCACACACTCAACAGTGATTATTTGCAAAATGCGATCATTTATAAGCAAACTGCATTTGGGAGCAGATTTAGCAAGTTCCAAAAGGAAAAAATGACACTGTCTTTCCCTGTCACACCCCTGGAGATTGTTGAGCACATTTCCACAAATAAAACAAGCTGACCTTGAAATTGAAATGGCTGATATAGCCGACAAAGATTTATGGGTGTCCAAATTCAAATGTCTGACAGCTGAGCTTGAAGACGTCACTCGCCAGAAAGCCCAGCTTGCCCAAAGCCACAAATGGAGCGAAATTGAAAGCCTTCCAACACCCGAGAAAGTTGTCTATGACACATGGAATGCTCTTCCTGCCAGTTATAGGAATGAAGGCATATGCATTTGGAGTATTAACCATCTTTGGATCAACATATCTGTGCAAGCCGATATTCTCAAACATGAACTACATCAAATCAAAATATTGCACCCGCCTCATAGATGAGAGCTTGCAGTCCTGCGTCAAGATTAAAGTTACATCTTACATGCCTGATGTTGAGAAGCTGACCAGTGATGTCCGAAAACAGAAGTCACTTTAAACGGGTAAGAACACAATCATGTCATATGCACATTTTTAGTAACAAGGTGGCTGATTTAAAAAGGTCATATCTTATTTTTGTCAGTATATATTTGGAATGACACTTAGGGATATTATTGTGTTTTGTGGCTCAGGACCGAGCAAAGCTGTGGTGGTTGCGTGTCAAAAGGGAAGAGGATCCTGTTTCGTTTTACTCTTGCACTGACTTGCTTTGCATTTGCACAGACGTCAAACTTGAACTGTATTGATTTGATTTCATATACTTTACCTTTTCAAAAGGCTGATGTTTTGCTTTTAAAAATGTAGGCTGCGTTTTATTGCACTCTGTTGCCCAGATAAGGGGCACGTTATGCAACTTCCGTTGAACAGTTTATTAAGGAGAGTGGCACTCAGAGAGACAAAGACACAGGATTCTCAGCTTGGGGAATATCCAGTGGTCTGGTGAACCGGAACCGGAAACTCTAGAGTGGTGAGTTCATGGTCCATGGGATTTACAGGCCACAACTGAATAATAGCCAGATAAGGACTCACAGTTGTTGTCTTGTGGTTGCTCCTTGGTTCCTGTTTGTTGGGGTAGTACGGATAAGGCGATTACTTGCTGGAGGGCGGACAGGCAGACTTGTTGGGGTCCAGAGAAACAGAGGAGCGGGCTGTCAACGAGCTTTCATGAAGTGGACTGCAAACTGAAGTGGTGAATATTTTCCTGAATCTCAGAGAGACGAATGGGTTCCTTCCAAGGCTTGAAGGACCAGGCTTATTCAGTGGATAAGGAGATAAACCCAATACTGGCAAAGACTCTGGCATCGAGGTGGTGACAGTCTGCTGCTCAAATACCTCTCTGGTGATGACCCAATGAGCCGCAGGTGTGGGTGGAAAACCGGAAGAGGCCCTCCAGGACAATAAGGGAAAGGGCATCATCTAATGGGTGGATGGAGACACTAAAAAGGAAACACAAAAACATTCCCCACAAACAGAAC
This sequence comes from Cyprinodon tularosa, assembly GCF_016077235.1. Lineage (NCBI taxonomy): Eukaryota > Metazoa > Chordata > Actinopteri > Cyprinodontiformes > Cyprinodontidae > Cyprinodon > Cyprinodon tularosa. Next base: position 119,796 of record NW_024039355.1, read on the forward strand.
CCTAACAGTTTTTATCGAATCCTCAAAATAAAAACTTGCTTTAATTTAAATAAAGCAATGAAACATAATTAATTAATATTGTAATGTAATCATGAAGGCTCATTATGTATTTGTAGTTAACTTAGTAATTTCGATAGTATGCTAATATAGCTACTCTAGATACATACAGCATGTCTTGCCTTCAATTTAAGGCTTTTATAAGGCTCCAGACATTTTTTTTTTGTTCTTTTGGTCAAATATGGCTCTTTCAACATTGTGGGTTGCCGACCCCTGCACTAGGCCAACACTCCCCCCAAAGAAGCTGGAAAAACAGCCAGATTTATATGATGTAAACCCATCAAGTGGGCGATTCGAGATGTTGACAACAGATAAAATATGAAGAAATATGGTGCTGAAATCAGATCAAAGAATGGACTCAGATCAGTGAGGATGAGTTAACAGGCAGTTGCCAGACACCATGATGACATGACCTTTGACTTTTATGAGTTTTACGAAACAAAATATTTTGATTGTTTCAGAACATTTGAAGGACCAATTTTAAAGCCACAGTTTGTAATTTTCAGGGAACATCTAATGGTCAGACTGCAGACAACAGCTACATGAACCACTTCCCCCACACAGCTTCCGCCTTCCAACTATACAGAGGCTGTCATGTTACAAAATGGCTTCCACTATGATTTTATCACCTTTCTTGTCAAGTGAAAACAAGATTTGTCTACATCAGTGTTGTTTTTGACTGTCATCTTAGATTTAGTCTTTGGCTTCAGGATGAAAACTTTTATTAGTTTTAGTCACATTTTTGTGACAGAAAAACATAAGATATGTTTTAGTCGACTAAAACTTAAAAAGGTTTTAGTCTAGTTTTAGTCAGTTTTATGTTGCAATTCAGAAAACAGCTACATGTAATCTTTACAATTTAGAGTAACTTCATATTCTCTAACAGATTCTTTACCAGACTGACAGCTCTAGCCTAGATGCTACAATAGTTGGTTATAGAATGCTGGTGTGCAGATCATCATTGCTGGTTGGCAGAAAACTTTGATTTATAAAGTTCAAATAAACTTTTTTAATCAATTAATGCCCTACTTTATAAAAAAGTGTCTTGCAAAAGTTGTGAAAATAGCAGATCTAGTTCAACACATCATATTAATTAAAAAGCAAAGCAAAGACTTCCTGATCTACTATGAATTATGCAATACACACATATCAATAAAATCTTCATTGCATCAAAAAGCAAAGATCAAAAACATTCTTCTTCCAACTTTTGTACTATTGGCTCTGTTTCTGAGAATTTGCCCCTCTGTTACTGATGCTCAGGAGTCAAAGTATATTTAAATTATTAGATTAAACAGGGTTTTGATATAAAAAAGGAGAGAGAACCTATATAAATGCCTTCTAATGCCATGGCAATCCAGAACTAATTTGAATGAGTATGCTAACTAAAATGCTGAAATATTTAAAGGAAACAAGAACTATGAGAGAGAAATATTAAAACTTTTCACCTCGCTCTTTATCCAAAAAAGAAGCAGTAAGCAATTAAATATCTGCTTTGGATATAATTTAGGGATTCCTTTTTGTAGAGATTAAAGAATGTTTATTATCACCTCTTGGGAGCTGGATAAAATAATATCTTGATAGTTAGACAAAGGGATTTTTCACGCTTGGCAGAGGATGATCAGCCGCATAGTTTATTAAGTAGGGAGAGCAGGAAGAGCCATACTGCTGAGTGCGAACCATCACTGTGGAGCGTGAAGCGCAGAATCTGACCTAAGAGCTTGCAAAGACGCATTTCTGCACGAGCACAGCCGGAAGAGCAGAGTTTGCCAGAGTTAAATGCTCCATTCGTACAGGAATTAAACGTACCAGACCATTCGTGGTCCATCTGGGGTCATGGAGAATGTGCAACGTTGCACGCCCGGTGGGCGGCATGACCAAACAGGACACAGCAGCACGGGTGATACTGCTGATACTGCAGATTACAGCACAATGATGCACTTTAGATGTCTGACAGACCACCAGCTAACATTTTCATTTAGTCTGGTCTCATCAATGAAAACTCACCCATGATTCGTCATGTTAGCTTCACCAAAAATCCATGTTTAGCTTGTCAGTTGTCATTATTGTCATAATCCATTAAATAATTTCGTCATCGTTGATGAAAACAATACTGGTTTACATAAATAGCATTTTTATTAGGCTGTGTAGGATATAGATTTGATAAAGGCCTAACTTTACATTTAATCTCTACAGTCACTAGAAGTACAAAGATTTCTGCCTGCATACAAACACATTATTATAAAAAAAAAGCCATTTCTAAAGCTACACGAAGATAAAGCTTAACACTTTCATTTCATAGATGATAATAACCAACATACTTATATATAATATAATACATTTCTGTCAGTAAATCCCTGCACTTACTACACTCTGTAGCTTTAGAAAAGAGATGGTTTGGCTTATCCCAAATAAATAATTAAAATTACTTTAAAATTGCTTATCTGGGTTAAAAACTCTTTATCATCCTAATCTGACTTTTTTATGTTTTAATGTTCCAAGAGGCCAAATTATTATTATTCAATCTGAAATAAACGGCTGAGCCAAATATTTGGATTAATATGCCTTTTCACATCAGCTCCTTTTCCTCCATGACCTTGAAGCATGTGATGAAGGTGACCTGCTGTTGAGTTTTATTGACCTCTTTTTGGTTTGAAAAAGCTGTTGCAGATATTTTTTAGTAGTTTTCTTATATTTATTTTGCCAAACACTCAACTCTTTTATACTTAATCTTTACTCTATTTTTTTATTACATCCCAATTTTACCTTCTGAAGACCAACAAAGACTTTATTTTCTTTATTTCTCTAATTCTTTATTTGAAAAACTCTCCAAGTTAATTGATATGAATGAGGGAGAAGGAGGAAATCCTGGACTGAGACATTTTTGAGAGAAAATACATTTGGAAACACGTTTTTAATCAACGCCTGGAGGCTTTTTATGATGAGTTTATCACATCATCTGCTCAAATCTGACTTAAATAGTTCCTATTTAACATTTCCTTTTTCTCTCCATATTTCAGATCACATTAGGAGATGTATGCTGCAGATTTGAGCCAAATTTATTCAGTTTAATTGATTTTCTAGCTTAAATCAAATTGATATGAATGATAAGTCAAAACACTGATCTGTAATCAGTGTTTGCCATCAGCAGAGCGGCTCAAACTGGAACGAGCTGCTTTTGTTTCTGTGGTTTCCTGTTTGCTCTGCTGCAAAACCTGCAGAATGAGAAAGAGCATGTACTCTGACACAGGGGGGGTTTGTGAGGATTTGATTGAGCAATAATGCATGAAAATAGGTCATTTTAACGAGACTTAATGACTTTATGTGTTAAAGACAATTAGACAGTTTATGACGAGACTCTGCAAACCATGTTATTAATTATTTATTACATATTTGATTAAAGAAAAATAGCCATGTAAATGATTCTTCAGTAAAAGAAACATAAAACTCAGAGGGAATAAGTTAGCATGAAAGAGAATATGGTAAAACACTGATAACACTGAGTTAGCAAAGATCTTTCAACAACAATCATATAAAATGAAAAGATAAAATAAAAACATTTCATTTCAGATTTTTCTTTGATCTTAATCGGACAAATAAAGATTGAATAAAGATTTTTTTTATTTTCAAGAATACTTCATAAGAAACCATAGCGTGATGTTCTATCATGTTTATCTGGTTTCTTCTCCTGCTAATAAAACACATGATGCAAACTCATTTTAAGGTCAAATATAATGATAATTATAGGAAAATATATTTGATGGCTTTTTTGTACTGTAGTCAAGATTCCAGTCATGTGTCTGAAACATGGTTTGTATCTGAGGAAATTTAACGAATGAAGTTAAAGACAAAATGGTTCTTCTCGTCTCACACCATTAATATAAGAATCTCAATGGAATGTGATCATTACCTTTACCTTTAGGTCTTTATAAGTTTAAAACTTTTGAAGCTTAAAATCCCCAGAAACACGGAAGCAACTGAACCTGATTGAAGGCAAAAAATAACGAGTGAAAACCAGCTTCTAACTGAATTCTTTCTTGTCTTTTCTTCTGTAGATTTCTTTTAAATTGCTAATCCTAGAACCGGACTTTAGCTCCAGTGGTGCACTGAGCTTTTCTCATGTCCAGGACCCTCTGCTGAACATTAATCTATGAAACCATAAACTGGACGGACAAACCGTCCCTGGACCAAATAAGCACAATAATAGTGTTTTCATTTAGCTATATGTTTACCAGGCAGTAAGTTATACATATGGATTATGGCCACTATCACTTGATTCAGGCTTTTTCTAGAGAAACTTTCCTGGTCTTTTAACTTTTTACTATTTGAACCAAATTCTAAGGATGTTATCTACTTTGGTAGCAGAGAATCACACAGCCGTGCTTTATTACAAAGAGAATACATATCTGAAAATTACATCGTGCATTTAAAGTAAATGTTCTTTAGTCTTATATTCCTTAACCAAGATATGAAAATTCAGTTGCATTAAAAAGGTTTAATATTTTAAAATGCTAAATATTTTGATACTAAATTCAGTTGTTTTCGAATGTTCTTTAGAGAAAATAAAGAACAACCAGCATCATAATTGCAGATGAAATGGAGAAAGGATGGAATCCCTACAGACACACCAAGACATGGACGTCCATCTGACATGCTGGACAAGGACAGCTTTAATCAGGTTAGCAGCCATGAGGGCATTGGGAACTCTGGAGGAGCTGCAGAGGCCCACAGATATGGTGGGACAGTGTGTCTCAGGGACAGTTTTTAGTGCTGCATCTTTATGGAAGAGCTGTGAGAAGAAGTCATGAGAAAGTCCTGATTGCCATGAAGTAGAACCAGGAAAAATGAAGACAAGACTTCTCTGATCAGAGGAGACCAAAAGGCTATGCAGTTTTTTTTCATCACATTTTGGTTGTGGAAAATTCAAACTGCTGAACATGAGAAAGATAATCTGAATGTCTGATTGGACTGAAGTAAAGAATGACATTTATAGCGCTGTACAGATGGTAAATGCTCTGTACTTATTTGTCGCTTTTTCTAGTCAGGACATGTGACCAACGGTGAGCTACCTTCTAGCCACAGCTGCCCTGGGGCTCACTGACAGAAACAAAGCTGCTGTAGTCCGGCACCACTGGGCCGTCTGACCACCAACATCAGGAGACAATGCAGGGGAAGGGTCTTGCCCAAGGGAACAATGTCATTAAAAGTCAGAGCTGAGGTTTGAACCAACGACCCTTCATTGCAGTGGCACACAGGTAATAAAAGAAAAATTACAAGAGTAAATAAAGTGAATAAAAATGATTAATAAAACTTAGATGGTAATTTTAAATATATGTTAGCACAGACAAAGGCCAATCTAACACGTTTTTAATCTGGATTAAAGCATGGGTGGATTCTAACACATTAACGGTTTCCTGGGAGTTTATTCCAGATTAGTGGAGCAAAGAAACAGGTTCTGGTTCTGGTTATATGGAATCGCTTTGATCCCGAAGACCTGAGAGGTCTGGTCAGTAGATACACTATAAACCAAGACTGACGTGTTCCGTAAAAATTAAAAAAATATCCACTGGACTTGGTTTCCAAGATTTGAAGACGTTTCGCCACCTCTCCAATCTTTCTCAAATTGAGAAAGCTTCCTGGAGAGGTGACTGTGACCTCGATGACTGAGAACCTTCATCAGTACAAGTCTGACATGTATTTTGGAACGGAGACAGTCAGTAAATTTTATGGTAAATGGCCTGCAATCATATATTGCATTTCCAAGTCAGGGGTCGCCACATGCTGACTCTACATTCAACTATTCCCTCATACACTGACATACTGTAGTCTTCTGACCACCAGAGGAAGCCAATGCAAGCGAAATGACCCACCCAGGGCATCATGGCAGAGAGAGCCAGAGCAGAGATTAAAACCAGCAACCTTCCAGTAGCAGGGCAAATTCCTGCATCTCACACCACTGACCCTATAACTATAGACTAACAAGCATTTTAGAGTCCATTCTCTAAGGTGGCAGTGGAAGGACTTCAGAACCTGCGTGATGTGCTCCAAATTTCTGTTGCCATAGTGATGCAGGCTGCAGCATTCTGGATCTATTGGAGCTGTTTTACTTTTTCATCCAGACCTATGAGACGTTTTACAGTAATCAATTCTAATAAAGAAGAAATGCAGGAATTAATTTTTCAAGGTCTTGCTGAAAAATGAGTCCTTTAATCCTGGAGATGTTGTTTAGGTGATAGAAGGCCGACTTTGTTATCGCCTCTGTTAGCCTCTGAGGTACAGGTCAGGTTCAGGTCTGACTCCTTCACTACACCCAGACTTTCAGCCTGATTAGTGTTTCTGGCTGTAATGACTGAACACCTGTTTTTACTTTAAAATGCTCTTCCTTTGGCCCTGAAACTATTAGTTAATTTATTTTTTTTATGAAGAAATAAATCTTTGAAATTTCTATGCATTTACTTATTTTACTTTACTTGAAGAGGCTCATAGTCGCCTGTGTTAAATCAGAAGTGCGGGTCATCGGTCTGGTTAGGGTAACTTATTTTATGTTTATTATAATCTGAGGTAAATATTGAAAAAGAGGGGTGTTAATCATTGAGCACCTTGACAAGGGCAGCCTGTATGGTGGTGAGCACGGAAGCCTGACTGGTGGACGTTGAAGAAGCTGGTCATTGTTAGGAAGGTGTTAACTGCTGAAACAGAGCATTTTCAATAATCTTACTGATGGAGGGAACTTTTAGACAAGTCTGTACATTTGTGGTTTCAGTCGGTCTAAGATGCTATTTTTCACCTTTGATAATTGCTCTTTGTAGGTAGAGGAATAAGAACAAAACAGCTGATAAAACAGCTTGTGGCATCAGGGAAGCAGCTGCAAGTTAATGGGGAGATAGATGGAGCTAAATCCAGGATAATTCTAGAAGGAAACCATGTTTGAGGCTGCAGAAGACCTGAGACTCTGGTGGAGGTTCAACCTTCCAGCAGGAAAATCACCCTGAACCTTCAGGCAGAGATAGAAGAGAGGGGGCTGCACATTGTACTGTACATAACTACTCCCACAGTCCAAAAAACATGACTGTTAGGTTAATTGGCTTCTCTAAATCTCCTTAGGTGTGAGTGTGTGCGTGAATGGTTGTTTGTCCTGTTTGTCTCTGTGTTGCCCTGCGATGGACTGGAGACCTGTCCAGGGTGGACCCCGCCTCTCGCCCATTGACAGCTGGAGATAGGCACAGGCACCCCTCGCGACCCCACTCGGGACAGGCGTTTAAGAAAATGGATGGATGGTTTGGATCAGAGTAGATTCAGGGACTGGAAATAATAAAAGACCAGACCTTAATCCAGACTGAAAACTGCAAATTTATCTGTTACAGAAACTCAGAAAAAAAAGGTGTAAAACATTCATGGGGAATGAATACTTCCTTCAGGCTCAGGATGTTTTTATCATTTAAAAGAAGGAAAATGTGCATCTATATGCAGATAATGCTGTGCTGGATGTCTTTCTTTGATAAATTCACTCATTTTCTTTTTTTTATTATTGTCATTGTTATACCTTTATGACATTTTGTTGAGACACTGAATCATACATATGATACCCAGACAGCAATTAAAAATACTTCTAAAAAAACAACACGTTTTTAAAATTATATTTATTTAACTTTATATAAAAAAGCAGAACAAATGGGAGAGGGTAGCTAAGTTTGTTAAATGATTATTCAGAAATATGAGATACAATTTAAAGTGTGATTTACTGTGAAGGTCAGAGGTCATCAGTTTTGATGAGAGAAGCTTTTAAAAGTTCATTAACTTCCTGATTCTAAGCTCCGTGTTCTCTGTGACCAGCTGAACCTCAGTTATGACTTCTTCTATAATTTACTGCAACCACTCGAAACTATCGGTTCTCCTTGCTTAGAACTTAACAACAATCAGTTAAACGATGCTGAGTTTCTTTTTTTTTTTTTTTTTTTTTTAATTTTAATGTAAGTAGAGCAGAAAAACAGAAGAAGAAGAAGGAAAAAGAAAAAGAAAAAAACAGGACAAAAGATGAAAGAAAGAGGAGATAGGAAGGAGACAATGACAAAACATTTTCAGTCTGCTTCAACACCTGTAATGAGATGGAGAAAAAAAAAAAAAAGAAAAAAGAACAGCACAACCAAAAAACATGGTACGAGATATACAATAAAGCAAACACCTTGAAACTATCACTAAAGTAATATTATTAAGTCTGACATGTACTCTGTGTTACCTGAAGATATGAATGTGGGGTTTCTGTTTGGAAGTGAATCTCTAAGTACCTGAAGCCTAGCACCTGTAGTTGTTTGTGAGGGTGAACTTGTGCATGTAAAGTTTTAACCATAGAAAAAAATGCTCAATAGTGGTTGTGGAGAGCCGGAGAGGCACACCCCCCAGAGCACTGAGTCCAGCGCCGGGAGACCCAAAGCCCCAGGCGCCCAAGGGGACCCCAGAAGCGAAGGCACCAAGGCGGGGCCAGCCCCGGAAATCAGACCCCACCAAGGCAGGAGGAGAGACAGCCACGAGGAAGCCCCCCAGCCACCGCCATGCCGGCGCCCCGGGGAGCCGCAGGGACGAGTCCGCGGGCCCCGCCGGCAGCCGGCCACCCCGAAGTAGGGCCGGGCGCCGAACACCAGCCCCCCCACGGCGCCGACCGAAACGCCCCAGCCCCACAGAGCACCGAAACACGCCCCGCCCCCCCCGCACCAAGCCCCGGCGACCGGCCGCAACACCCACCGCGACCGCACCACCCAGGAAAACACTAAGACGGCCCCGCCCCCGGCCGGGGCCCATGCGCATCCGCCGCGAACCGGCCACGAGCGCCGCGGGACCCCCCCCAAAACGCCCCCCCGGCCAAAAGCGCAGCCCCACCCCACCAAGACTGATGCCAACAGCGCGCAACGAAACACACCGCGCACAGAATCAGCCCGAGAGCAGAAAAGCCGCCCGGCGCAAAACCGCAAGAGGAGCAGACCGCAGCCGGCGCAACCACCCCCCCCAGCAGCCCGAGGGGCAGCACAAAGCCAGAGCGGAGCGAACCGCGCCGCCCCCCCACCGGACGATGCCAAAGCAGCCCAGCCACGTCCGCCACCCCCCCCGCAGACCGCACCAGGCCCCGACACGCGGCCAGAGCAGCTCCGCCGCCCCGGCCCCCCACCACGCGCCGGTCATAGCCACCCCAGGCCCACACCCGCCCCGCAGCCCCACCCGCCGCGATCAGTGGGAACAGAGCAGCCCCGCCATGCCTCCAGGAGGGAAAACCCACCCGAATACCCAGCCAGCGCAGCCAGCCCGCCCAGACCGGCCCCCCAACACTACCCCCGCCGGAGCCGCCCGGACCCCCACACACCAGCGGCGCGCCGCCAGCAGGACCCCCACCCAGCAGGCCCGCCTGCCCCCCGAGAAAACAGACATGCCAAACCCCCCAAAGAAAAAAAGAGAAAAAAAAAAAAAAAAAAAAAAAAAAAAAAAAGGGGCCCCCACAATGCGACAGCGGACACCAGACACCGACCCGCCCGCAACCGCTCCCCCCCACGAGGAAGAGAAAAAAAAAAAAAAAAAAAATAACAAATAAATAGGTAAATAAATAAATTAATTAATAATTACAATTAAAATAAATAGGCAAGAGGAGAAGTGCGAGCGGAAAAACCGGAGCCCAAAACAGGACCCAAGACCCGCACCCCACCATGCCGCGCAGCTCCCCCCCTCCCCGAACCGATACCACAGAACCGGCATAGGAAAGAAACACCGCCCAGGAACCGGCATCGTAGCGAAGGCACCGGCACCGACCCCGAAAATCCCCGAACAACACCCAGCCCCACCCCGAAGCGGATCCAGTCCCAGGCCCCAGGGATCCGAGGCCCCAAGGGCACCCCACCCCCAGACAGGAGCCCCAGCAAAGCCCCGGCGGCCGGGGCCAGTGGAGAGGCCGCCAGGAATGAGCCAGCAGTCCCCCGGGCATCCACCCCCAGCTCCACCAGTGCACCGGTGAGCCCCGACGCCAGCCAGCGGAGGGAGAGCAGGACGGGGGGAATGGGCTCCGCACTTAGCGGAGACTTGAGATGTATTTGGGAGAGGGTGCGGTTGAGACCCCAACCTGGGAAAGAAAAAAAAAAAAAAAAAAAAAAAAACACACCATCTCAATCATGCCTTCCCTCCCTAGTGCCCCCACTCGTACCACAGGAAAAAAAAAAAAAAAAAAAAAAAATTGAATAAAATAATAATAATAATAAATAAAGAAAATAACAACGCAGACACACATTCACACATAACACTCACATCCAATAATACCAGGACCAAAAACCCGGTGACACCGGTGGTCGGTCCCGGGACTATCGGATGACCCCATAAGTGAACCTAAAATCCGGATGTGAGGGGAGGGGAGCGGCGACACCGCCACACCAACCCATCTCTTTCCTGCTTCAAGCCCGGCCCCCCACCCCGCACACGGACCGGACCACCCCCCGCAAGAGCCCCCCCCGGGGACCGGGGCCCACCCATCCCGCGCCGGCCACCCAACCAGAACCGCCCCCCCCCCCCGAAAAGAACAAAAAAAAAAAAAAAAAAAAAAACCTTCAACCAGGCACTTCATGCCCCTCCATCCAACCTTCTTTGGGGAGAGCAGAGGTGACAGCCCCGCCACCAGCAGGCCACCTAGGCCCCGCAGCCAGCCCCAGCCAAAACCACGGACCAGGTGGCCCGCTCTTCCTCCAGGCCCCAGACTCCAGGCGGCAGCCGGAGAACAGGGGTGTGAGAAGACCCCGATCCTCACTGCGCCCGCTCGAATGTGGTGTTGTTGCGTGTTGCTCTCAGATGCAATTAAAACTGGGAGTACCAAGAGGGGGTGTCCGGCACACTCCACCCCCCCTCCAGGAGATAGACGGTGCCAGCACACCCTCCCCCTTCGACAACCCTCAACCCTCAATGTCTAGATGCGAGAGGGGATGGAGGAGGCCGACCGTGGTGAGGCCCATAAAATAAGCCCCCCCCCGGTGGCCCTGACCCCCACCCCCCGAAAATGCCCTACATAGATGTGTGTTGTGAAAATGATGTAGATGGAAGTGTCTAAAATGCAAAATAAAATTGGGGTGGGGGACGTCATCAGAAGGTGTGGCCCTCCAGTAACGACCCCCTCCCCAAAAACCTACATGTGTGGCCGAGTGATGGAGCAGGCAGAGGGAGGATTTCGGGGATGGGGAGCAAAGGACTGGGGTGCCTGCTGCACTCCCAGGAAGCCAGCTCCCCCGCTGACTCCAATAGGCACCCCCGTTCCCCGAGAGCCCCCCCAGAGAAGGGGGCCCCACCAGTTTCACCACCATAGCCCGGGGGCACGGGACCGGCAGCAGGACCCACCAGCCAGCCGGGCACGGAGCCGACTCCACCACCCCCCCCCCGTCCTGTCCATCCAAAAAAATAATAATAATAAAAAAAATAAATAAATAAATAAGTAGATAAATAAATAAAATAAAAAAAAAAAAATAAATAAATAAATTAAATACAAAAAAATAATAATAAAAAAAAAAATAAATAAATAAATAAATAAAAAAATATAAAAGGAAGATAAGAAAAAAAATAATAATAATAAATAAATAAATGAATAAGGGAAGGGACAATCCCAGCCGGCCAGCCAACACGCAGAGCCCCCACCCCGGACGAAGCCCCACCAGGGGGCAGCACGGACCAGGACCAAGACAGGGAGCCAGACCCAAGGCCCTTCAAAGATCTTCTTCCCTCTATCACCACCCCCCACCCCCCCTCCGGAGATGTAATCCCTCCCCTACAATAACAATCAAGCTACTCACCACACAAGCGACAGAAGACATCCAGGCCGAGATCATACCTACTCCCCCTCCCTCCCCTTCCCCCACTTACAGAGTGCAAACCCGTGAGGGGGTAAGCACTTGCCATAGGTGTTAATGTCCATGCCCCCCCCCCAGCCCAGCAGGCCCCGAGGCACCCCGGCACACCAGAGGCCGTGGCAGCAGGGACAGACAGCCAGGCGTACACCGGCCCAGAACCCAAGCAGCACTCCCCACAGAACCCGAACCCCCGAACCCCCACCGGGGACCCCGCCCAAGGGCAATGCGCCCCAGGGATCCCAGGCCCAAGGAGCCACCCCAGACCCACCCCGCAGTAGGGCCGGGCAATGCCCAAAAACCCCCGGCACCGGCGCCAGCACCCCCACCCCGACCCCGGCCCCCGAACGACTCCCCCCAACACCGGTCCCACAGCACCAATCCGAAGAAGAAGAAAGCCACACAACACAGCTAAGCGCAAATCCCGAGCCCCACTCCAAGCCCCGATCCCCCCGCCCACACACCCCCTCCCACACAAAAAACAAACAAAAACAAAAACAAAAAAATTATAATATTCTCCCCCTCACCGGAGAAGAACGGCCGCAAACAAGCCAGTGCCCAACACCCACCGCCACACCACGAGGACCCCTCCACCCAGATGCTCCTCCCCAGAAAAGTCAACATGCCTGCCCTCCCAGGAGACAGGCAAGCCCGCCGAACAGGAATCCCCCCGGCAGCGCACCGCCGGCATGCGGGGGCCCGAGCAGCCCCAACAGAAACAACACCGGAAGGCCGACAAGGACGAACCGACGGCACCAACCAAGCCCCCAGGCGGACTCCCCCACCCAAAAACACAACGAAACCACCCCGCCCCAACCGACCACAGCAAACACAGCCGCAAGGCAAAGCAAAGGACAGAGCAGCCCCACCCGGCGCACGCCAGAGAGCCAGAGCAGCAAGGCCGCCCCAGCCGCCAGAAGCCGGCACAAGCAGCAAAAAGAAAGCAGCAGACGCGACCCCACCACCCCCGCCGCGCCCGGCGCGAAAGCAGCACGACCCACCCCGCTCCGGCCCCGCACCGCCCACAGGCCGCCGAGAGGAGGACGGCCACGCCGGCCACGGCCCGTCCCCCCCCCGCCGCCAAACACCGAGCAACCCTCCACTCCCAAGCCGCGCACGATGCACCGCACCACGCGTCACCGGCACCCGCCCCAACAGAGCGAAGCCACACCCCGACCCGGGGGCACTCCAAAGGGACCCCCGACGCCCGCAACCCGCCCACAACAGACACACACGAACCCCGGCCACAGGCGCGACCACCCACGCCCCCCCCGGACGACGCAACCACGGCAAGCACCACGGCCAACCACCGAAACCCGGCACCGGAAGACGAGGCACGCCCCGACGCCCCGCAGAGCAGAAGCACCCCGGCCAGCACCACAAAAGAACCGATGCCCGGCGCCCAGCCCCACCCAGCAGCAGCACAGCCACCAGGCCAGTAGCCCACGTCCGCCACCACGGAACCCCCCAAGAGCACCGCACGCGGCCGCCGCAGGACCCCCCCCGCGGCGCCCCAGACCCCGCCCCGACGGGGGCAACAGTCCCCCGGGCCAGACCCGCCAGGCACCCCGCTCCGAGCACCCCCCCGAGCCCCCAGGACCCAAGGACCCCCGAACTAGCCCCCGCGCCCCACAAGACGCACCCCATAGCCCCCCACTACACTAAGTGATGGAGCCGATCAAGGGAGCCCAGAGAGATCGGTCTGATGGGGATGCAGATGCTGTCTCAAGATTAATATGATCCAACAACAGATCTCTGTACTGATTGATGTTGAGTTTATCCTTACTCTTCCAATTCATGAGGATAGTTTTCTTTGCGATACATAATGCAGTGAATGCCAAGCAAACCGATTTTTTTCCCATAGAGCTTCCCTCAAAGTCACCCAGCAAGCAAACTGAAGGGGAAATTAGGATTTTACAACCCAGGCACAGTGATAGATCCTTACATACCTGTACCCAGAATCTCTGAACCGGCGTGCATAACCATAGCGCGTGAAAATAATTATCAAGTCGATTGCCTGTGCACTGTGGACAGATGTTAGATTGCGCAAAACCCATCTTGAATAATCTTTGACCTGTATAGTGCACTCTGTGGAGGATTTTGTATTGTATTAATTGTAAATTGGGGTTTCTGGTCATGTTAAAAGTTCTTAGACATATCTGAGCCCAGATGTTTTGTTCAAAGCTGACTGATAAATCCTCCTCCCATTTAGTAATAGGAAGAGATATTGTATCATCCAGTTTAGTCAGTGTCCTGTATAACTTAGACAGTAGTTTGGGGGGGGTTAACTCTAGAAACTCTGATATTTTAGTTGGAATTATTAAACCTCCATCAATATGCTTAAATTTATTTCTAATTATAGCTTTGATTTGCTCATATTCTAAGAATTTATTTTTGTTAATGCCATATTGCAAATTTAATCTAGCGAATGTGATAAACTCCGTACCTTCAAACAAATGATCCAGATATGTAATACCTTTATTCTTCCAGTACGGAAAGTTTATCACATTATTGTTTTGTAGAATGTCAGGGTTATTCCAGATGGGTGTACGACTGCACGGGATAAGTGATGAGTTCGTTATTTTTAGAAATTCCCACCATGCTGTCAGGAAGAGCTGATGTTAATATTTTTGAAACATGGGTGCCGTTTGATCTTAGAGCTAATAAACGGCAAATCTGAGATTATTATATTACTGCATATATCCTGTTCTGTGTCTATCCAGGGCTCATCTAAGGGATTATGTTTTATCCATTTAGAGATGTATTGTAATCTATTTGCTAAATAGTAGTATTGGAAGTTAGGTAAATCTAGTCCCCCTCTGTCTTTAGTTTTCTGTAGTGTTTTTAAGCTGATACGAGGGGGTTTGTCCTTCCAAAGAAATTTAGAGATGGAAGAATCTAGAGATTTAAACCATTCGGTTGATGGTTTATTTGGGATCATTGAAAATAGGTAGTTAATTCTGGGTAAGACCATCATTTTAATTGAGGCTACCCGACCCAAAAGGGAGATCGGAAGCGATTTCCATCTTTCTAGGTCCTCTTCTATTTTCATTAAAAGAGGGGTGTGGTTGAGTTTTGGTAACTCAGCTAGTTTAGATGACACAGTAATTCCCAAATATTTGATATTTCCTGATTGCAATTGTAGACCTGAGGGATTCTGTAGAGAGCAATTAATTGGTAGTATTACAGATTTAGACCAATTTATAGAGTATTCTGAGACTTTTGAGAAAGATTCTAGTAAACTAATCACTTGAGAGAGGCAAGTGTTTGAGTGCTGGAGATAAAGTAATACATCATCTGCGTAAAGACTAATTTTATGCTCCATTTTCATGCCTTTTATACCTTTAATCATATTTGTTTGTCTGATTGTAGCAGCCAGAGGCTCAATAAAAATAGCAAAAAGTGAGGGGGAGAGTGGGCATCCCTGTCTGGTGCCCCTCTGGAGACAAAAACTGGAAGATGTTTGATTGTTTGTCCTGACACAGGCTGTTGGGAAGCTGTATAATATTTTTAACCAATTTATAAAGGAATTGCCAAAGCCAAATTTATGTAGAGTAGCAAATAAAAATTTCCAGTTTACTCTATCGAATGCTTTTTCTGCATCTAAGGACAATATATAGGATTTAAGATTTTTGCTGTAGGAATAATCTATTAAATTCAGCAGTCTGCGTGTGTTAGCAGCTGACTGCCTCCCTTTAATGAAACCAGTTTGATCTGGGTGGATTATGAGAGGAGTGACTTTATCTAACCGTTTTGCTAAAGCTTTACAGACTATTTTAATATCCACATTAATTAAGGATATGGGACGATAGCTGGTCGGAAACATAGGATCTTTGCCTGGCTTAAGCAGGAGACTAATGGTGGCAGAATTCATATTAACTGGAAATTTGCCATTATCTAGAGTTTCCTGCAGCATTCTGTGGAACGTTGGGGCCAGAATGTTCCAGAACTCTTTATAGAACTCAGTAGGGAACCCGTCTGGACCTGGAGCTTTATTATGTGGCATGCTTTTTAATGCTTCCTGAACTTCAGCTGTAGACAGCGGTGAGTCCAGGGTCACTCTTTGACTCTCTGATCATTTAGGAAGAGTTATTTTATCCAGAAATCGCTTGATATCATTATCTGATGGATTTAACTGTCATATGTATAAAGATTTATAGAAATCTGGGAAGGCATTGTTAATATCCTCCGGATCCTGTAATGTATTACCAATTGAATCTGTAACTGCAAATATAGTCGTTTTTTCTTTGTTTATTTTTAGCTGGTTAGCTAAGAAGCTTCCTGACTTATTGCTATGTTCAAAGTTGTCAATTCGAAGTCTTTGAATTAAAAATTTATTTTGTTTTTCAATAAATTCGTTTAGTTCTAGTTTTATTTTACGGATTTCCCCTAACTTTTCCTCATCTAGCGAGCTTTCTAGTAACTTTATTTTCCCCTCTAATTCCTGGATCTTTTTTTGTTCTAACTTTTTTTTATGAGATGAAAATGAAATAATTTTACCTCTCATCACTGCTTTCCCTGCCTCCCATAGTATAGATGCTGATGTTCCTGGTAAATCATTGCACACCAAGTATGATGCCCACTCTTCCTTGAAAAATTTGAGAAACTCTTCATCTTTAAGCAGTGATGTATTTAATCTCCAGCTCTTGTTTTGTGGGACTATTTTTTTATTTATTAGGGTTAAAGTAACAGGAGCATGATCACTGACAGCAATAGGATGGATTACAGCATCTGAGACGTCAGACAGCAGTGAGCTGCTGATTAGGAAATAGTCCAGACGAGAGTAGGAATGATGGACATTGGAAAAGAAAGTGTATTCCTTACTGTTAGGATGAAGAGATCGCCATGCATCGCAAAGACCAAAATCACTCATGTATTGTTTGACTACATTTAATGATTGCCAACTGCGCTGAGTCCCTGTTGTACTCAACCTGTCCATTTCTCCATTTAGACCAAAGTTGAGGTCACCCCCAATAATTAGAGAACAATCCCCGTGCTTTGAAAGTGCATGAAAAACTTTGTGGAAGAATGAGGGGTCGTCAACATTTGGACCATATATGCTGACAATACACAACTTTTGGTTATAAATAGATATTTTAATTATGATGAATCTGCCTTCAGGATCTATAATTTTGTCTAATAAAGTAAAACTGAGGTTTTTGTGGATTAAAATAGCTACCCCTCTCTGTCTCGAGTTATAGCAGGCTGCAAACACATCAGGGAACTCAGGGGAGTTAAGATCACTTATAGATGCCGCTGATTTATGGGTTTCTTGCAATAAGACAACATCTGCATTTAATCTTTTAAGCTGGTTAAAAATCTTAAGCTTTTTCTCTCTGGTGCCAGCCCCATGCACATTCCATGTCACAAACCTTACATTCACCATAGGTGTGAGTGAGAAGATGAAAAGTACATGCCTCTGAATAAATAGTTATACCTAGACCCAGGTAGCATCAAACCGTGTGCTTGTGATTGTGTGGACCACAGGGAAGAAGCAGACGAATAAGGAAAAGGAAGACAGAAAATTAAGAGAGTGCAATGAGTGAGAAAAGGTGAAAGAAAAAGAACCCCAGCCCATGCATTCTGTACCCAGCTGTAACTAGCAGTCATACCGTGCAAACGTGCTCTAGAGCTGTGCATATATTTCATTTATCACCGTGAAATGTTCTATACACTTTAATCAGGTGTCACATGCTTTTAAACCTGCCTGTTGTGCATCTAATAAAGCCAAGGAGTGATCTTCTGAACGATGCTGAGTTTCAGTCATTAGCTGTCCTTGGAAACGGCTGGACATTTTCTTTGGTGGTTGAATCCAGGTTTTGAAGCTGGAGGCTGGTGTCCATGTCAAAGGTCACAGAGTGAGAGAAGTGTTGCACAGGTTCATGGGTTCAGGCCAGCAGCACTGAAAAAATAGAGCAACTTAATCATTTACTTAATCATATTTAGTTTCTGTAACACATATTTTTCATGTTAGCAGGGTAGGACTCAAAACAATTGTGTTAAAGTAACTAAATATGATTAAGTAGATGCCAAAAACAGGTGCTTTATTTTTTTCAGTAAAGAGTCAGACAAGAATTCACACTCTGATGGGACCTTTTCCAGCTCTTCAGATTAATAATAACAGTTCAATTAATTTAAATCTAATGTGAAAAAACAAACAAAACAGGCCTGAGTCAAACAATCCGGTCATTGCAGGAGATCTAGTCTGCATGCTGAGGATTAATTTAGCTATTTGATTCAGGTGAAGAAGCAGAGACACGACTAAATGATGCAGAATACTGAATCTGTGCTGTTTCTTTTATTTTTATGAAAAAACCCAGAAAAAGATGGAAACTGAGCCACCGTTTCTGAACACCAACATTATTTATGCTTATAAGATTTATTTATGATTCTAATATATTGTTGCTGTTTTATATTAAAGTGATTTTCTGTTTGATGTTGATCCAAGGACAGCTTGTCCCAGTTTTTGGGTGTAAAGCTGCTCTGTGTTTTGACCCAAATACTGCTTTATTTTTCCCATCATATCCGTAACATTTCTGAGCAGGTGAGTGAAGGCGCCGCGCTCCACTTCTGCGGTTTCCTGGTAGAAACACAGGAATTGGGCTCAGCCCACGAGAGACGATGAATCATGAGGATCTGATGATGACTGAACGTGTTTCATCATTTCCTGGTTGCAGAGTGAATGGAAACAATGGGGGCTGCAGAGGAACACACAGCTGTGTGTGGGTGTGGGTGAGTGTCTGTGTGTGTTAGATCCACAGATACGCCTCTGCCCACTTCCACTCCACCTGTTTTCCATTGGCAGACCTCTGATATTTGGATCATTCATTTCCTCCTTATTTTTAGGTCATATTATACAAAAAAAAGACAAACAAGATTGTTTATTTAAAGAAAACTGCTAGATATATTACATGCTACTTTGTATTGAATGCATGTGATATTTACTTAGAACTATTTTTTATAACTATTCATTGTTGTTAAAAGAACATTTTAAATATAAAGATGTAAAAAAATATATATTTCTAAATGTTTGTAAGGCCAACAAAGACCTTATTGTTGTCATGGCTGGTTAAGGCTGTTGATAGTTTCATTCTAACATCATTTGGAACTATTTTCTATAAAAGCTCCATCTGCCCATAGAGCATCTAAGAACTAAAAACATCACTATGTTTAAATGATTTCCTCATACCAAAGCATTCAATTAATGTTGTGTTTTTATTATTTGTATCCAGTGATTTCTGATCAGTTGACCTTTATTTTAAAGTAAGAATTAGGATTAAATGAAACTGGATTAAACTTTTTGCCCATTCTTCCTGCTGCTGCAGGTCAGTGAGGTTGGATGGAGAGTGCTGGAAAACAGCAGTTTTCGTTCCTACCATGGATTGTGGATTGGATTCAGGTCTGGACTTTGACTAGGCCACTCTAACACCTGGACATGTTAGATTTTGCTTCCAGTTTTGGATCATTGTCTTGTCGGAAGTTCAATCTCTGTCCCAGTCTCCGATCTTTTGCAGACTCCAACAGGTTTTCTTCCTGAATGCTCCTGTCTTCTCATCAATTTTAACCATCTTCCCTGTTCCTGCTGAAGAAAGGCAGGCCCAAATCATGATGCAGCCATGATGGTTATGGGGTGCTCAGGGTGATGAGCTGTTTTGCTTTTATGCCAAACAGTGTCCAACTTGTTGTTTATTCTTCACATAAAATTTCAGTTTATTAATCTTTATTTCCGAAGTTTGAAATGTGGCAAAAGGTCGAAAAGTTCAAGGGGGATAAATACTCTATATGCTGTTTGGTGTTGACGGGGTGCTGGGTGTGGATTGGATTCATCTAAATGATTTGGACACGGTTGGGCTGTAATGGACAACATACCTTCTCAGTCTTGCATGGACGACACGAGCAGGGAGAGAGTGCGCTGCAATTATCCAGGGATCAGACTTCTCATGGTGGACCCACAGACCCAGAAAGAGTGATGTGGATTTATTCCATCCACAGGTGCAGATCTTTATAGTTATCGAAGTGGTTTTGGGAGGAGGCTTATTTAATACATTTACAGACCTTGAGCTTTGGATTAGCTAGTATGGGCCTCAGTCAATCCTTGCATGTCTAGTGTGAGAGCTCTGTCCATGTTATTGGTGCAAAGGGAAGGTACTTCCAGAAGCTATCCTTCTGCTTGTGGAGGTCATGAGGCTGAAGAGGAGGCTGTCTGGTTTGGGGCCTTCAGCAGAGACTGGAGTGATTCACACCTGGGATGAGGGTCAGCCCACCTGGAACCATGGTGGAGGACCGCTGCTTCTAGAAACATGGTAATCTAATAGATTATTTCCATCAGATTATCTGGGAAGATTTCATTTTGCTAGTTAAATTGGATTCTCTCTATGTCTGGACCTGCTCAATTGAAGTTTCACAAAAACAGAACAGACAGAGTTTACTGGAACTGGACTCGATGGCAATGGCGTAACGACGCAACAATAGGCCCGTAAACAACATCATCTGGGTGGGCCCCATATGAAGTGCAAGTACGTCTTTGGTATCCATCGTCGCTAACACATTGTACATAACATTTATGTTTTTAATCTACGCTCTGGATTACCCATAATTCCAAGTCGTAGAGTAAAAAATAAATACTCAATACAATACATCGTTCTTTTAAGAGCTTTATTTTGGTTTGAAACATATTACATGAGTGTATTTTTTACCCACCGTCTAATGAACTATACACAGTTATTAACATAGTAATTAAAAGTCCCAATGTCTGCTTTGCCATTGGTGTCGGGTTTAAACGGCTCATCATGTTGAAATCTGCTATGTGTTGTGGTTTAAAAGAGATCCAATCAGTCCATCTAGTATCAGGTGGGTTTAGGAGGAATTTTTCACACCATTACATTTGCAAAGAGACGTCCAAGTCCACAATCGCTTAGGGGGCCTTCCAGGTGTCAGTGATGGGGCCCCAGACAGGCCGTGGGCCCCTAAGCAACTGCATCCTCTGCGTACTGATAGTTACGCCATTGCTCGATGGTGAACAATAACTTACCATGAATCAAATATAAGTGTTTCAGTTTGCAGACTGATTGGCCCTAAAGGTGGAATCAGGGTAGAGCTTTTCTCCTGTATCTCTCCTGCCCTGAACATTGAGAGGGATCAAACCAATCAATGAAAGACCAATGCTTCTCATTATGTGATTCTAACCAGTTTTAGAGACTGTGAGGTTTATGGCGATAAAAACAGAAACAATGAAAACTGCGTGGAGCTGGAGTCTGATGGATTACATCATGTTTCTAAATGAGCTGTGTTATTTAGGGGATCAATGATTCACTTTTACTAAATAATTCATTAAACTTTATTAACACAGGTTTAACTGATGCAGAATCAAACATTACCGCTAAGTTTGACGTCACCTTGGAGGCATATTGTAAATATCTTTGTAATACTTTCAGTTTCTGCCAAAAGTCGGATTTTAGAAATGTCAGAGTTCCTCATCTAGGCAGATTAAAGACGTACGATAAAAGGAATAAAACCTCTTTAATCATTTCTGCCCAGTCTCTCTTTCTTTTTGTCTAAATGATGACCTCTGACCTTAACTGAGGCAGTGAGGCCTGCAGAGCTTTAGATGTTGCTCTGGGTTCTTTGCTGATTTCCTGGGTGAATCTGTGATGAACTCATGCGGTAATGTTGGTGTTTCAAACACTTCTGGAAATGTTCTCTGTCGTTCTATGCTGATGATGGTTCTCAGATAACGGTTCTCTGCAGCACCAAAGCATAGGAAGGACTCTAACCTTTCCAGACTGATTATGATACAGACTTTGTTGATCTGTTTGATTTCATCATCCAGCCTGCTTTATGATTAAAGGTCTCCTTAGTATCTTCATTATAGATGCCTGTGATCAAGCCTAGTAGATCCATTATAAAACAGTTCTGAGAAGTTTTTGCTCCCCAATTTAAATCTATTCAGGATGTTTTTATCTGCTTTTGAAATCTATATTTTATATTTTGCTTAGATAGAAGCAAGCAGGACAAAAAAGAACGGTTGATGAGGGAAATGCAAATATTTGTTTCAATTAATAGGACCCCCCCCACACACACACACACAGAGAGGTAAAAATAGTAAAACATAGAGGATGTCTACAGTTTAAACTCTATCTAATAACGCATCCTTTATTTAATGTTAACCCAGTTTCTTCCAATTTTATTAGATAAAATTTAGATCCTTCCTGCAAAGATATGAAACAACATTTATCGTTTCTATACGACCAATGAACATAGCGTTAACCATCTAGTCTTTTTGCAGAGACGAAGATCAAACCGGATTATTTATGAGTCTAAAGGCATTGACATTGTTTCCCATTAGTTAGTGGAAATCTTGAGAGGACGACGTATAAACCTTAACAGCATTAAAATAGCATCACAATAAATAGCATGACAATCCCATGTCGGTTCTAAAGAAGGTCACATCTTGCAGCTGTCCTTCATGTGGGGATTAGTAGGATAAACTGAACCTGACCCAATAAATAAATACTGGCTGACATAGGAGAGGTCTTAGGCACATTTCAATAAACATACATGATGCTAATTATTAACCTACAAAATCTAAAAGAATGAGACACTAGGAAGGATCCCTGCAGAACACCAACCCAGCTAGCTGTGTTTAGTATGATCTATATTCACACATTTATATTTATACATCTGATGTAGTTATATTTTGTACACGGGAAAGAAATTTAGATAAAATGTAGATATTGTTATAAGAAACAATATCTGGTTTGTAGTTTTCAGCATTTAGATTCTGAAAACACTTTAAAATAGATAACTCAACCATAAAATGAGGCCTTATCCTAGTTTGATTAAATGTCTTTTTTATGGTTTATATGATCATTAGAGAAAGATTTTAAAACATAATATTTTTTAGATCGTCACATTAGATTTAAAATGAATGAATAAAAACATATAAAGATCTTTTTTATTGTGATTTAAAACCTCCACGCTTCCTGTGCTACTTATGATTACTTGTCATGCTATGTGGGCGCCAGCATCTGTGTTCTGATTGGCTGCCGCCGCTGCTGAGCAACCTTCTGCCTCATTGTTTCCACAGGATGCGGTTCACCGCCGTGATCGAGCTGCAGGGAGACGTCACAGACGAAGGCGGCTGCGGTTTGTGCCTCAAAGCCTGCTGGGACCGGATGCCAGAGGGGCGTGGAGATCTGGGTCAGGCGGCGCCGGAGGTGGAGGCGTATCATCAGGTGTGGCCTCAGGATCAGGGTGAGGAAACAGAGCACCTACATTAAAAGCAGAGCAGGTCACCCTCTTCCTGCCGCCATCTTCATCACATCTTTGGAGATAATAATCCTGCATGTATGAGCAGGTGGACCCATGAGCAGCTGTTCACAGGCCGCCACCACGAGCATCATCGCCGCTCATGACGAACCTCTGAATTCACAAACATTAGAGTTTATCGCAGCCTACAGGTGGAGGGCCGGCATTTCTCCTCTTCTCTATCATGTTGATGCAAAGTTAATCATTTATGTGAAGGAGGATTAAATAAAACCAACAAAACAGAAACACAATAATCAGAAAATGACATCAATCAGAAAAATCAGAAACAATCAGAAAAAAAACATGTTTACAGGTTACTTCCTGTTTTACATAATAAGCAAATGAATGCTTGAATAAACAAGAAATCTTAGAGGATTTTTAGGCACAATGTTATAGATTGTACATGAAAAATAATCTAAAACATTAAATTCCCTGAGATATTTTTTATTATAATGATCTTTATTATAAAGATGAATATGATTTAATTCAGTTTAGGCTTCAAATTGAGGTGAAGTCATCATCAGTGTCATCATTCGGTGCTTCATGGTCCAACAACCTTAAGAATTGCTTCATCCAACGATAAGGTTCTGTTGGACTTCAGGCGTCTCTTATGTCACCATGGTGGGTCTGGTCCACTCTTCTGTCCAGCATTGAGTGTTGATTGATGCTCAGCCCTCTGAAGGTCCTACATGTCTGGACTTTGACTTGGCCATTCCAACACCTCTGCTTTTGTTACCCAGTAGCAGGTTTGCTGCTGTTTAGCATCGTTGCCCTGATTTATTTTATTATATGAAGGGGTTCATCGATTTATCAGCCGGCCGATCGATTGGCCTCCATTTTCTTAATTGTGGGAGATCGGTGATTGGCTGATGCTAACAGTAGCAGCCATTTAAAGTGGCCCTTCCCAGCTGAATGACAGCAAAATCCCCTCCAACTTCCAGCTGCTGGCCTTCTCCTGGGCATGCAAATTTTTTTACTCTGACTCCACCATTTTCACCGAATTACAGTGTCTGACCTTTTGATGCTAATGTCCACAAATCATGACAGAAAGAATATTTTACATGTTTAAAAATGAATAATAGGAGACCAGCCAAGGACCCTTCGAGGAAAGTGGGGACATTTTTAATGGCTACAATCTGATCTACCTCTGTAAAGGTCTGATGCCCATCATTACTTTATTATTATTTCAGAGGCTTTGATTGTTTCACTGATTGTTTTTTTTAAGATAAGATTGAAATATCTTGTGATCTTATGAAAACTTTCAGTGTCTGTTATAAAAAGTAATCTGTATCAGTATAAATCAGAATTAACATCTCAGGCTTTTTAAAGATCGGGAATCTGTGATCGGCCAGAAAGCTGTAATCGGTGCACCGTAATTAATGCCATTGATGTTTAATATTAGGAAAGAGGAAACTTTTACATTATCTGGGGCCCAAAGAAGGCAGTGAATATAATTAGAATATAATAAGATTTAAATTAATGAGATTCTTGAGTGTAGAGATGAGATCATGGTCCATCAGTGACCGATAGGTCTGTGGCAGCAAAATAAGCCCATATCACCAGCCCTCCACTGCTGTGCTTTACAGCTGATCTGAAAGGTTTTCTTTTCTCTCCATGTAGCAGAAAATAATGAGCAAACATCTGTGCTTTGGTTCCATCTGTCCAGAGGACGTCATTTATTCTAAGTCCTGCTATTATGACAACATTTTCAATTCAAGTCATTCCAATCATTCAGACGAGTTCAGAGTTTCTCTAACTTTCCTATCATGACCTTTAACCTTTATCTTCATTTGCTATTCAATGAGGACTGGTCAATTACCAGAGACCTATAAGCATCTACTTCCACTCCTGCCCAATCAGGCATCTCATCAACTTTAGTTTTAATTCTTTATTTGACCAGAAATGAGCTTAAAGTGTGTTTTGGTGTCAGAATAGCAGCACCTTCCCTGCCTGTTCTATCAGTTAAACACCAGACATGGTTGGTTTGCTAATTTGTGCTATTTGTTGCTTTGTGCAGCCTGACCGCGTACGGAAGGCAGCAGCTGAGGTTAGAGAGGTGAGAAGAGGAGCTTCACGCTGCTGCAGCAGCAGCAGCAGCAGCAGCAACGCTTTGAGGTCGAGAACCTGACAAACATCCGGCTGCAGGCGCAGAAGAAGAAACACTCGACCTCCAAAAGTTTCCGACACGAGGGTGGAAAAAAAAAAAAAAACTGCAGCTGAAGCCGAGTCTGCAAACTTTCAGGAAACTATAGTAATGAATTCAGTTATGAAATATAAACCAACCACATCATTAAATGGATCTGTTCATAATCTGGGTCAGTTTCAACCCAGAACAACTGAAAGAAGCCGGAGCCATATTTCCCAGTTAGACTTTCAAAATAAACCACTATTCCCATTCATATAGCAACTAAATAAGAAGCAATAAACATGTACAGAAAAAAAAACCTATAAAATTAGATTTAATTAGTTAATAAATGTACCAGTTAGAGAGCAGAACCAGTATCGAATAACAAGATTATTGACTAGATTCTACTCTAAGGATCTGCTTTATCTTTACAGCTGCAGCAGCCATAAATCAGGCCCCTTTGCAGGTCAGATCAGGTTTACTGGTCAAACACATAAAAAAACCAGCAATTCAAATGTTATTAAACATTTACATATAACTGTAGAGAAACAGGATTAACAGATGAATGAAGGGAAACTCTTAAATACTCTGAAGAAGCTAAAATATACATCCCTTAATCTGAAACATAAAGACAATCATTTCTTATTGGGGGTGAAACTAATTCAGGGTTTTAAGAGCTTAGAAACATGAAGTAGATTTAATAATCTGAAGGAGAGCTGCAGGTCAGGAGGTCAGGTGAACAGCACCAAACCTCATGCTTATTGCTAATGTCTAAAACTACGAACCTTCTGGGATTAAATAACCTGCTGCTGTCATTCTGCACATCTCTGATGTTGCTGCTTTTCTCAAATATCCACTTCTGTAAAAATGTCCATAGCTGCATATTGGTTATTTATTCTCCAGGTGCACAATTTGATATTCTTAAAGCGCTTTACAGTATTTCATTGTTTATCTTCTAACTCTTCACTATTATATTATTCTTATACATTTTTCTAAACTCCACATTTGTCTGACCTTTTATTTTTTTGATGCTGGAAACACCAGAATTTCCCCAATGTGGAACAATAAGGGTATTTTCTATTCTATTCTATTCTATTCTATTCTATTCTATTCTATTCTATTCTATTCTATTCTATTCTATTCTATTCTATTCTATTCTATTCCTCTTTGAACGGGATGGTTAATGTCCCCTTTCTGCCAACAGGAGGCGCACCGGCCACTTCCAGCTGGATCTGCAGGAACATTTGGGAAGTTTTCATTTTCTCTTCTGCTTCAATCTTTTCTCTGATGGTTTAGGATGATTTGCACTCAGACATATTTGCTACATTTAACAAAAAAATGTTTATTTCACAATTCCATAAATAAACATCTAATAATTTTTTCTGTTCCTATGATCCATTCTGTTTATAAGGTCAAATGTTTTTGGAGGAACAATATCTATTAAAAGAAGGACTTACTGATAAGTCTGGATCAAATCCTTAGAAAATGGGTTTTATTTACCAATATGTCCAAATGTTATGTAATGAAACCTCATTACATAAATAGCTTTTCAACAGTTTGATTTTAACCATTAAACCTAATTAATACACTTGATTGAGGAAGTAACGGTAGGATTTGAACCTTGTTCTACATAACATTAACATGTTTTCAGTTTTCATTTGACTTCTGTTCTGTTTATTTTTGTTACATCCAGAACATCTGATTTCCTGCAAATGCAAATTTCGACTGATGGTGTTTCCTCTCCGAGAAACGGGCCGGTGGTTTTTAATTAGTCATGTTGGTTTCAGAGCGAGTTCAGAGATGAGTGAGAGGCTGCAGTTTTAGCAAAGATGTGAATAGGAAACTAAAAAGAGTTTTTATGCATGGGTTCCCTGCAGTATCCTCCCAATGTCATTACATTTAGTTCAGAGTGGAAATAAAGAAGTCTGAGGATAAAACAAGCAAACATTGAATGCGCTGCAGATTAACAAACCTGAGTGACAATATGCAAAAGCCTAAAACGTTCTTCATAATTATTCATCATCTGAAAAACCTACATTAAAAAACACAGAAAAACTAAATTAAACATTTAAAATACCAGATTATATAACAGAGGAAATAGAACATCATATGATTCAGAAGATCCATTTATTTTTCTGTTTAACTATTTTTCTGTTTAACTATTTCTAAAACAGTAAATAATTACATCATCTGGTTCTGCTATCTTTCTCTGGATATAAAAGAAGGATCCCTCAATTTATCCAATCTGTATTTATTTATTTATTGTTTATTTATTTGTTTGTTTATTTATTTGTTTCTTTGTTTATTTATTTGTTTTTGTTTTTTGACAGGATCTGTCATTTCAAATAAATATTTCATATATTACTGAAATCTGACTTTGCAGCCAAATAAACTCAATGTTTCATAGATGAAGCTGTTATGACCCATTTTTTCCTGCAGGTGGCGACTTTCCTGTTAGTGTTATTTCTGAGGCAACAGCACCATCATGTGGATTTTTTAATCAACTGCATTTCAGCTGGGCAGGCTGTGAAGTCGATGACAACACTAACTGTGAAGTCGAGTGTTTCTGTTAGATTTATATTGATTTTAATAATATGGAGACTATTTGAAATAGTCATGATATGAAGGCTGCTGATGATGTTAGATCATCTTTAATTTAAATGAAGTCCTGTTCATTAAATAGAAAAAAGAACATCGCCTTTGGATGAACATCACTGTTTATCCAACTCTTATGCCTGTCAACTTTATTTAGTGCTTTACAGCAAAGCCCTGCACACCTGGAAGACGATTAAATCATTACCAACATTATTTGATCATTAAAGGAAGACAAGCAAAATCTTTTAGACTTCAGCTTCTTTCATTTAGGATGGTGTTGCATAGATTGTTGTGTAACCTTTCTATCACTAAATAACTGATCAGAAACTCTAGCCCAGTTAGCTATATGGAAAAACTTTTAGCAGTCAGGTTTTTCTGAGTCAAAGTTTAATGGAACATCACCTCCCCCATCATCGTGATTCAACTATCTCTATCGTCGTCATGAAACTGAAAGTGTTTTTTTGACTTGTTTGGCTCAGGATGCAAAAACAGAGAATAAAACACTACAAAATAAATGAATCATCATTGGAGGAAAACATTAAAGTAACCAAACACCCATTCGTAAACCCAAAGGGGGTTTGTCAGCCACACAGAATATCAACATATAAAAAAACAGATAGAAAAAATGAAAGACAAAGTCCTGAAAATATTGATTTTTTTTAGAATACAGTTTCCACATGAAGTTCAGCTTTGCAGAAAAAGTCCATAAAATGTGTGTCTAGTGGCTCTGTCAAACAAAATGAAAGAGAGCACATACAGTTACTCACAGTTAAAGATGTGCTTAAAGCTATCCCTAGGAGAGAAACAGAACTAAGCACTAATAAACAGACCCAAGTCTATCATACCTAAAGGAAGTAGGTGATGGCAGCAGCCCAGCTAATTCATTAATTTAGGATTTTGTCACAGACAATGACGATGAAGCTACTATGATTAAAAAAAGAAGAGAGAGCATAAAGGTAGAATTTCCACTAACAACTAATTCAAAACTGGAGAGTAGACATAGAATGAATCAGCATGATGAAAAGGGGTCCCTATGTCCTCCAGCAGTCTAAGCCTATAGCAGCATAACTATAGAGAGCTTGGTTATTGAAAGCTTTATATGTTGTTAGGTTTATTCTTTTATACATCATGTGCATTGTTATTTTGTTAGTCAGATTAAACAGAGCAGAAGGCCTTCCTTCACATTGTGGATGTCCCGGTGTGTACGGAGGTCTTCTAATCAAGACAGCCTTTGTGTCTTTAAGAACACACAGGATATGGGCACATCTTGGAGCCGGTATGATAGGAGAGCTATCTGTAACCCTGAAGTATAGAAGCAAGCTGCATGGAGTTCAAGACATGGATGGCGTGTCAGTTTCTGATACGGACAGCTAAACATCAACATGATGCAACACATAGACTCACAAGGTATAAGAAGCAGGAGATGACCTTCATCGGGGCTCAAACTTTGCTGGACGCTGATTTTTGAGACCACAGCTGTGCAAGCTCTAAGCATTTTTCTCTGTCCTGTAACGACGTGATCTGGAATAAACTCTGTCATTTTTTACTCCTGTTTTTATAGTCCTTTTTATATGGTTTTACCCAGTTTGAGTTAAGAGTAGTAAATAACTTGCTCCCAGGAAAAGAACCGGTGAGAAGGCTCCCGGGACGCTACAGCCTTTTCTTCCAAGGGGACAAATCCTTCTCATTTTAACATGTGATTTTAAATAGAAGAAAATAAGGGGGCGCTAAGATAGGAGAATTATGATAATCTCTTACATTTCGTCTAGAAGCCAGTTAATGCCGTTCAGAAAAGGCAACTGACTTATTAGATTCTTTTTCAGAGACGCTGGTACAAAGACAGTGATTTCTGTTTTGTCTGATTTTGAAAGTATAGTCATGTAAAGTCACACATGTTCTATGTATTCAAGGCTTGTCTGTAGTGTTTGTAATTCTTTAGAGTAATAAAGAATGTTTGAACAAATGTAGCTCAGTATCATCAGCATACCAGTTGAAATTAATCCCTTGCTGTCTAATAATTCTGCCAATGTGGAGCATATACACTCACCGGCCACTTTATTAGGTACCCCATGCTAGTAACGGGTTGGACCCCCTTTTGCCTTCAGAACTGGCATAGATTCAACAAGGTGCTGGAAGCATTCCTCAGGGAGTTTGGTCCATATTGACATGATGGCATCACACAGTTGCTGCAGATTTTTCGGCTGCACATCCAAGATGCGAATCTCCCGTTCCACCACATCCCAAAGATGCTCTATTGGATTGAGATCTGGTGACTGTGGAGGCCATTTGAGGACAGTGAACTCATTGTCATGTTTAGGAAACCAGTCTGAGATGATTCCAGCTTTATGACATGGCGCATTATCCTGCTGAAAGTAGCCATCAGAAGTTGGGTACATTGTGGTCATAAAGGGATGGACATGGTCAGCAACAATACTCAGGTAGGCTGTGGCGTTGCAACGATGCTCAATTGGTACCAAGGGGCCCAAAGCGTGCCAAGAAAATATTCCCCACACCATGACACCACCACCACCAGCCTGAACCGTTGATACAAGGCAGGATGGATCCATGCTTTCATGTTGTAGACGCCAAATTCTGACCCTACCATCCGAATGTCGCAGCAGAAATCAAGACTCATCAGACCAGGCAACGTTTTTCCAATCTTCTATTGTCCAATTTCGATGAGCTTGTGCAAATTGTAGCCTCAGTTTCCTGTTCTTAGCTGAAAGGAGTGGCACCCGGTGTGGTCTTCTGCTGCTGTAGCCCATCTGCCTCAAAGGTCGACGTACTGTGCGTTCAGAGATGCTCTACTGCCCACCTTGGTTGTAACGGGTGGTTATTTGAGTCACTGTTGCCCTTCTATCAGCTCGAACCAGTCTGGCCATTCTCCTCTGAGCTCTGGCATCAACAAGGCATTTCCGCCCACAGAACTGCCGCTCACTGGATGTTTTTTTCTTTTTCGGACCATTCTCTGTAAACCCTAGAGATGGTTGTGCGTGAAAATCCCAGTAGATCGGCAGTTTCTGAAATACTCAGACCAGCCCTTCTGGCACCAACAATCATGCCACGTTCAAAGTCACTCAAATCACCTTTCTTCCCCATACTGATGCTCGCTTTGAACTGCAGGAGATTGTCTTGACCATGTCTACATGCCTAAATGCACTGAGTTACTGCCATGTGATTGGATGCTTAGAAATTAAGTGTTAACGAGCAATTGGACAGGTGTACCTAATAAAGTGGCCGGTGAGTGTATATAGACAAGAGAATTGGTCCTAGCACTGATGCCTGTGGTACTCCAGCCCAACCCATTGCTGTTACCGTATTTACCACAAAATATTCAAGCCTTTCTAAAATAATATTATATTCGACTGTATGAAATGCAGCACTGACTTCTTATAGGCACAAGTACAGATACAAGTCTATTATACTGTATGAGGTCATGAGATTACCATTAGTGACTTTCACTAGAGCTGTTCAGAATCAGAATCAGAATTACTTTGATAATCGCTTGCCGTTTATGGAAGAGAGAAAAAAGGGGTTGTAAGTACAAAAAAGATATAAGAATCACATTATATACAATCATCAGTGTTTACAATTTACAATGCTGCTCAGTATCAAACTACAATTATGCAAATTACCTTGTTAGTGCGCATTTCAGTGCTATGATGAGCTCTAAAACCAGATCAAAACTCTTCTAAAAGTTCATTCTGTGGTCACACACCTTATTGCAACTTCTTTCTCAAGAATCCTGGATAAGAAAGGATAGGGAGTTGTAATGGGTAGTGTTAGGGTGAAGGTATGGGATAGGCCATGGAAATAAATGTCCCATAAGTATAGCGGGACATATTTATTGTGAGTATAGGTCTATTTTCTGACTCCAGGGGCAATGATTTCCCTTCCAGCTTCAGGAATGAAGCATTATTTAAGTCCATCTAATGCACTTCAAACGTTTCCCTGATGACAGATGGACAAATAGCACATAGAGCTGCTGGGTGGGATCAGTAGCAACGCTTCTGGCCCTTTGTTTTGGATTATCTGTGGGATAAACCAAGCCCAGGTAGAGTGCATCACACTACCCTCTGTGTTTTCCTCACCAACCATGCTAAGTCCTTCCTGTCTTGTGCTGTGCAGCACCCATACAGACACATGATGTTTTCCACTGTGGTCCTATGGTACTTTATGGCAGCTAAGATTTTATCAGTCCAGGAGAGGTCAGAGCAGATGCAAACTTTGCCATAAGGACACAGCAGATAGTGCAGGTTCTGAGAGTGTGAGGAACCTCCTACAATCACTATTACTACTGATTTCCTCCCACTGCTGCTGCAGTAGGATCATACCGAGATCACACTGATTCTGCATCAGGTTCTGCAGAGGTTCTTTCTTGGAGATCAGCTGGTAATCTGACTCTGGACCTTCTGACATTTAGTTGATTACGTCTCTGAGATTTCTGCAGCTTTGCTGAGTTTTTATCTGTTCTGTTCTTTAGGTCTTTCATGTACTGGTTAGAATGGGACCTGAAGGATTCTTTGACTGGGGGACCATCGGAAATGAAGACGATGATTCACTCTAATGATTCACCATTGCTCTGTCTGTCATCACAGAAAAACAACATAGACCTATATATTTCAGACTGACCACAAAACCTACATGTATTGATCCTATTATATTCTGTACCTTTAGTCGGTCATAAATTGTGAAATAAGTGGAGATAAACCAGATAATGTGTCCACAGATAGAAGTAATAAAAGCAAAAAACTTTATCGATAGTAACACAAAAATAAGAGTAACATCTTTAACAGGGATGACAACACTAACTGTGTTTATTTGAGAACTACTTATAAAAATTATAAGCATTTGTAATCATTTATAAATGTATTAAAAATTGTTATTAAATTTGGTGGCTGGCACAGGACTGACATGATTTGACTACATCAAAGCTAACTGTGCCCGATAAAGAAACAGAAATTAAAGAAATCTGTTATCAGAAAATGGAGTTGTGTTTGCTGATGACTCTCTTGTGTTCAATAGGGATTATTCATGAGGTTCGATGAGACAGCAAAACCACGGATGATTCAAGATGGATGTTTGTTATTATTTTGGACTCACATCTTTTATTCTAACAGCCACACAAAGTCTGTTAGTAAATCAGTCCACTATCATTTTAACTACATATCCATAATAACAGTTTCCTTTCAAAACAGGATTCAGAAAAAAATCTTCATGTGTTTGATTCTACAGGTTGGGCCACTTTAATTATATTTTTACTGCTTCTTCAAATACATAAATTATTAGTCAAATACTGCAGCTCCATGAAAATGCTGCTGCCAGAGTCCTCACAGGACCAGCGAAATGAATCATACCAGAACCTTTTCTAGCATCACTGCAATGCAGAGGTGGAAAGTAACGAAAGACATTTACTCAAGTTACTGTATTGAGTAGGTTTTTTGTGTATTTTGTATTTTTCAAGTAGTTTTTAAAATCGGTAATTTAAATTTTACTTGATTATGTTTTGAGTGAAGTATTGTATTTCGTTACATTACAAATCCAATCCCTTACTGAGTAAAAAAAAAAAAACTTTGGAAAACCGAAAGGAAGACAAAAAATGGGGCCCGGAAGCACTACAGTGAGTGACGTGATCAGCATGTAGATCTAGGCTACCAGGCGCCAAGTCTTTCTGTAGGAGATTGGGAACGAGATGGAGGTGGATCAGGAGAGCGACGATGGTTCAGAGAACGTTTCACTAGAAATGCTAGCTGAGACATCGAATTCTGCTGCCCAAAAACGACGAAAATCCTTGGCCACATTTGAAAGACTGCTTTCCATTTAAATTCAAGAGGGCCAACAGTATCATCATGCAAAGCCAGATGTGTCTGCCAAAGGTGACTGAACTGGCAGCATTCAATAACTCCACATCTAATCTGCGGAAGCATGTTTTGGTAAGTATTTAGTGCATTGGTACTTCAAACAAAGTTTTCATAACTAATAGCCAATTAGCAAAACAACCTGTTTAGTGGCATTGCTAATTTTGTCTAGCACAGGGGTCCCCGTTCAACAGTTTTTTTTTTTTTTTTTTATATGTAACTAAGTAACTTTTACTTAAAATACATTTTAAATTAGCTACGTATTACTTTTACTTGAGTAATTTTTCTGATGGGTAATTTTACCTGTACTTGAGTAATATTATATCCAAGTATTGGTACTTTTAATTGAGTATGATATTTTAGTACTTTTTCCACCTCTGCTGCAATGAGGCCATGTTTATTAAAAAGGAGACGTTTAATTTTGGGTCAGAAAGTCTTTGGCTAAAGCAGCTGCTGGTCATGCAGGAACCATGTAGACTCTACATGGTGTAGAACCACAACCACCAAAGAGGAGGCGTCATTTTGTGCCTTTACTGCTGATATCAGAAACAAACTGCCTGAAAACTGGAGAGATTCAGAAACTGTTGGTTAACTTTATCAGTAACCAACATTTTAGCAGCCAGGAGCTTTTAATCAAAGAACCTGATTCAATAATTTATTGTCTGTTGTAAGAAGAGTTTGAAGATCTGGTTAAACTTATTTACCTTAAACTTAAACATTTCTTTTCCTTAATGTCTTTCTTATTATGATAATGAAACATTGTGGGCTGTCTTTTTGTCTAAATCAGGTTGTAGGAATAAACTTACCATGTTTAACCTTCTAAATGTTAAACCTTTCTATAAAAACCGGACCTAAAGAGAAAGTTTAAGCTTTTCTTCCAGAAGGGATCTTTATCTTTGCTAATGCGTCCTTCCTTTCTGATGGAGCACCACCACCATCTAGTGGAAATTTTTGGTACTACTTGGTCCTAAAGAGCAGATTTGGATGAAGAGAAAAAACATATTCAGTGACCATTTTTTTTATGTCTGAAACATGATTACTGTGAGGAAATTTAAGGATTAAAACTCAACAGTTTAATTGCAGGAATCTGCATTAGACAATAAAAATTAGCAAATGAATCAGCCCGAATTTCAGAGACAAATTTAAAAAAAAACTTTTTATGAAAAGCAATTAAAGAAAGTCTGATTCCTCCTCTGAAATAATTAAATGTATAAATGTAAACATTTTAGTTCTCCGTTTGTACTACTTAACTTGTCTCTTCCGTAGGATAAAGTTCATGTTATAGTTTCAAATAATCTTGACAAATACACTTTGAATCTCGTTCCTAGTGCAGGAAATGGATTAAAAATACTTGAAGGTGAAGGAGGAAAATGCTTCCACCTGTAGAAGACGTGGAATGAGAAGCTTTGATCCTGAAGACAGGGTTTGGGTCAGATGACTTTAGACATATTCATACCGTATTTTTGCAACTATAAGGTGCATATAAATGTCTTTTTTTTTTTCCTCAAAATGTGCGGCGCGCCCTATAGTGCGGTGCGCCCTGTGTGTGTTGTTACTGCGGACGTTGTTGAGACCGCCATGAGAACGTTAAAGAGGGAAGTGTGGGCGTGGATTGGCTGCCACGCAAATGGACAGAAACTGCCGCCTACGGGGATTTTTAAGAGAAAGACTTTGCCTAAAGAGACTTTTCCAGTTGGAGTCATTATTAAGGCAAATGAGAAGGGCTGGATGGATGAGGAGATGATAAAAGAGTGGCTGAGGGAGGTGAATGGAAGGAGACCAGGTGTTTTTTTCCATGCATCACCATCGCTGTTAATCTGTGACTCCATGCGTGCCCATCTCACAGCCGATGTGAAAAACATGGTGAAACAAATAACTGCTGTGCTCGCTGTTATCCCGTGGAAGTGGAAGGCAGCGCCGGGCAAGTTACGCCACCGTTTGCTGATGGATTGTAGATGCTTGGACTAACGTGTCTGCTGGCTCTGTTGTTCGAGCTTTCGCAAAAGCCGGCATTATTTCTGAGGAGCCGCCCGGCACGGAAAGTGACTCTGACAGCGAAGAAGGGAATATTGGCATGTCTGATTTAGCGTAGCTGTTTAATTCAGAAGCAGAGGATGATGACTTTGATGGGTTTGATTAATACTTTGTAATAAATACATGAATAAAGCACAATCATACTCAGTTTTGCTCCCGCTCTATTTTTAAATACGCAGTAGAGGAATTTAAAGGTAGTAGAGGACATGTACCTGTATATAAAACCCGCACCCTATAATCCGGTGCGCCTTATGTGTGTGTTAAATACATAATGGCACACATAACTGAGACTGAGCCTTTTAGTACGGTGCGCCTTATGGTCGTGAAAATACGGTATTTCTTTATGTTCCTTTTTCTGTAGATTTGGTGGACAGTGGAAGCTGTCTTGCTGATAAAGTCTAACATCCACCTCTGGAAATGTGTTGGAAGGGGATTATTCAGAGACACAAAGACTTTTAGTTCTATTGGGATCTGAAATTTCTCAGTTTCTATCAAAAATCTGTTAAAACTACACAGTAAAGAGAAAAAATACCATCTTGTTGAGGCGGTGAGGAATAATCAAGTGGAACGCATGTTTTCTAAGTCAGATTAGGTTCTTCGTTTTCATAATGTGTTGAATTTTAATGTTTGGTTTATAGACAGATCATGTCTGGTGGAGTAAGGCGTCCCTCAGGGCACCTGCTAAGGTTCAAATACATTATTTAGTGTTTGATTATATAAGTATTAAAGCAGGAGGAACTTTTCTTTTAGAGTTTAAGAAGGGAGCAAAGAGCCTTTATGGCATTTTCTATTTTTCAGCAAAAGTTATTAGATTTTAAAATTTTGAATTGTAAGATTTGTGTTAACTAATTGTTTGTTTTATTTTTGTTAAAAAAAAAACAATTAAATTATTAGAAGTAAAGAAAAATAGAAAAATCTCTGACTGTGAGGAGGACATTGATAATCAGGGAAATGATACTCCTGGAGTCCACATGGTGGCACTGTTGCACCATAAATAAGTGAGCTGTGATGTATGAGGTTTTTGTAGAGTGTTTCCTGTCACTGTGAGCCTCACAGCAGAGTAGTAGGACACTAAGTCACATCCTGCATCAGAGCAGGTCAACATCTCCAGCTTTTTGCTTTCAATTCACTTTGATTTTTAGTCCAGGGACTTCATTGATCAACAATGTCCCCGAGAAACAAAAGCTCTGTTCCTGCATATTGTTCGCACCAGAAAAAGTAATAATTTGATCAAAGTTTTAGTATTAATATGATACAGAGACCGCGTTTTGGCCCAGAATAAACATCTTGTTTTTATCTGGAAACAGCTCTGCTCAGCTCACATCTGCTGGAGAAAAGATGCAATATATTAGGGACATGTTTGATATATCACTTATCTGATGTTGAAAGGAAACTCCCTAATAAATATAATTATTTACTCACCATAAAGTATCAGTAGGAGAAAAAAAGCTGCCAGGGTAGTCCCCGATAGACTTCCACGTTGCTCTACCCCTCTGCACACTTACCCTGAAGTCACAGTAAAACAAGCCAACAAGTTTTAATGCCGTCATTCATCACCTTTTTTATTGAAATTAAACCATTTCCTCATTTTGCATCTGACTGCATTTAGATTATTACCTCTTTCTGCAAATCTTTTCCTAAACAGATTTGGATTTGGATTTTTAAATGGATGTTTAAAAACATTGGAGAGAAAAACAACAAACAAGGTACCCTTCTTTCCTCAGTTAATATACCTCTATTACATGTGCGAAAAGGAGCAGGAAGAAGTAAAAAGGAGCAGGAAGAAGATTTCACCTGGAAGCTTTTAACAGGTTGCAATAATATTAATAATAGCTTAATGCTAGTTTTTTTCTGATACTTATGTACAAACTGTCAATATTTAAAGATATTCAACATAGATGGATGTAAATAAAAAATGACTGAACAGATCAGCAGTTTCATGTTCAATCACAGTGAAATGTATGATGTCATTAGCTGAAACAAAACCATTTAAAAAGTGAGTGAACACCAGCCTGACAGATCCCCTGTACCTTTTGTAAATTTGGGAAAATTTTAAATGAGTCAAATACTCACCACAACTTAATAAAAGCCTGATGTAACATTAGCCTGACGGCTTCTCCTGTTAACGCTGACACCTACTGTCAGAGCGCAGAATAACTTTTATGAATTAGAACGACCTCCATCACAGCGCGACGCAACAGTTGCAGAGCCTGAATTGGGGCACACCCTTTCCCTCTATTATATTTGGACAGTTTTGTTTAACCTATAAGATGGGTTAGTTTAAGTGAATGTAAAGATTTTTCTTCTGTTGCACCTGCAACCACAAAGATTCTTAACAAGGCAGAGAACTTTGATGAGCAGCTGTGGTTTGTGGTTTCTCTTACCTCTGAACAATGGCTGGTGTCACTTTTCAGGTTTTTGTACAGCCTCCTCTACACTTTGTAGCACTGTGTTTCCAGAGCACAGTAGTAGAGATCTGAGTGTGCCACGCTTGGTGATTCTATCCTTAGTTCAGTCCATGTGTGATTTGTGAATGATCTGTAGTGATCATCCAGGATGTATTCCTCCTGACTTTCGTTTCTTGCTCCTTTGAACAGTAGGAACTTGGGAGGATTAAATCCCGGATGTTGTCTGAACCAGTGAAGGAAAGGCAACTTGGATCCTGTCGCATATTCACAGAACAGTGAGACAGGTTGTCCCTCTGTCCCACTGACTTCCGCTGAACCAGGAGAGATTTTGTCTGTAACTGTTTGTCCTGAAAACACTGGAGGTAAAAAAGCCAATGGACCAATGTTAGTAGTGAGTATCCACAAATAAACCCAGTGCAAATGAAATTGTATACATCCACAACTATATCAAGAACTAGAACCAATAGAACTCTGTCTATTGGTTCAAATGAAGCAGAAACGTTACAAAATGCACAAAAAACTCACCTGGTATGAGACATAGAAGATAAAACAGGTAAAGCAACATGTCTTCAGACCTTTTGAAGCAACACAAAGCAGATGAACAATGTTCCTCTACTGCAGGAGAAGGAAGAATAAATAATGCCATTAGATGAGCTGCCCAGAGGGCGGGGCCTCTTTAACCGAAGCAGGATTACTTCCTCTACAGTTTCTCCTTTAGCATACAGCAAGTTGAAGGTTCTAGCTCTTCTTCCTTCACTTTTTGTGGATTCAACAGGAAATCCACCGCTGTGTTGAATCAGTCTTCAGCTTATAGGATGTCAGAATGCAGTGGAAACACAGATGGATGACAAGCGAAGAACTGGGACTTAAAAAAACATGTTACTATAAAACCCAAAACATGTGAAAATTATTTTATTACTATAACCCAAAGGACATGTTAAATTATATTGTATTTTTCAATAGCGCTTCTTATCTCTGGAGTATGTGTCAACAGTCTTCTAATTCAACTGTCAGTTTAGGAAATGTGTGTGAGGCCCTCTAGTGGATGTAGTGGAGTATTGCAGGTTTTTGTACAGAGTTCTGGTGTTTCCTGTCACTGTGGGCCTCACAGCACAGTAGTACACAGCAGAGTCTGTCACTGCAGCAGAGGAGATCAGCAGGTCCATCTGGGTTTTATCATCACTCATTGTAAAGGACAAACCAGGAACCTGCTGAGATGTCAATGATCCCGTCGCTGAGAGAGAGACCAGGAACTCTGGAGGTTTTCCAGGATATTGTCGATACCAAAAGAAATAATCATTGGAAACTTGTCTTGAATAATTGTAGCGCAGAATAACAGAACTTTTTTCTGAGCTGAAGACTCTTCCCTCACGAGGAGTCAGGTAGTCACAGCTGATACCTGAAGGAAGAAATATTTGATAAAAATGAAGTTACAGAGGTGCTCATTCTGAGGGTTTTTAGCCATGTTACAAGTTTTATGACTTTAAAGGAAATCTGACCTGTTAGAAGTGAGAAGATAAATAAGGAAAGTCCATAATAGTCCATGATGATCAGAGGTAATGTTTGAACTGTGTTGAATGTGGAAGTTTGTGTCTCTTCTATAGTTTAGTAACAGCTCAGCTCCTCCCTGAAGCTCTCAGCTCCTCTTCCTCCTGCTTAACAGACTCACAGGCTCTTCCTTCTCTGGAACAAAGTGTTTAAAAAAAGCTCCAGAATATAATTCAGTCTAAAAACAAAGGGAATGAGGTTAAAACCCCCACATGTTTTTGGTATGACTCTGTGCGGTCATAAATGCAGGGTCTGTTACTTAATCAAAGGAGATAGAGTTTTGAATTTGTTGGGTTGACATTGAATATTCTTCCTGTCTACAATCGGTTTCTTAGATGATGATAAAAATTCAGATGTTTTCAGTCCAGACATATGAGACATAACATAATATCCTGCAAGGAATTAATAAAGTAATTCTGATTGATTTCTCCTTCTCATACCTAATCCAAAATAGTCAGTTAGCCAAAAATAGTTTGTACAATTATGCTGCTATAGGCTTAGGCTGCTGGAGGACATAGGGACCCCTTTTTCATCATTCTGCTTCATTCTATCTCTATTCTCCCACTCTGCAGAATCTGTTAGTTCAATCTCTAACGTTCTGCTCTCTCTGCTTTTTCTCATAGTAGCTTCATCTGGTCTGTTCCTGTTTGGCTGTGACTCCATCCTGGAGAGAAATATCAGCTTTGCTGCTGCCATCAATGCCTTAGATTATAGATGAGTTGGGCCTGTTTTCCAGACTTTAGCCCTGTTTTGCACCTAGACATAGCTTTGGGTTCATCTTTTACTGTGACTAGCTGGATGTGCTTTCTTTCATCCCGTTGACATGAAAACTGGCTCAGAGCTCATCTACTGTAACAGCTCTTCCTTGATAGAGCCACCTGTGGAGCTAGTTTACTGTTACTTTTTGTAATATAAAAATGATTTATAGATCAGTGCATCTACGCGCAACGGCAAAATGCCAGAGAAT
This sequence comes from Cyprinodon tularosa, assembly GCF_016077235.1. Classification (NCBI taxonomy): domain Eukaryota; kingdom Metazoa; phylum Chordata; class Actinopteri; order Cyprinodontiformes; family Cyprinodontidae; genus Cyprinodon; species Cyprinodon tularosa. Next base: position 160,550 of record NW_024039355.1, read on the forward strand.
ATCTACTGTCGCCATATGCTCAGCCAGGGGGGCCATATCCTTCAAGTCATTGAGTCGATGTAATCTGCTGGTTTTCTTGAGAAACATTTAACCAATCTGGCTGTTTTATCTCTGTAAACTGTCTTGTGATGATGTGCTGTGAAATATCACTATATAGATCAACTGAATTGAAATCAGTGCAGGAGGTGGATCAGATCAGTGAACATCCAAACAATGACAGACTTATGGTGATAAATAACTAGAGGTTAAAAGAGTACAAAAAGAAAATATATACTTCCTAGACTGGTTAGAAAATGCATCACATTAAAAATATGTCAACAGATCAGTGGTAGGAAGGGAAAGAATTGTAGAGCCTCTCAATGCTTGTTTATATAGCTTTATGTTGGGATCCAACTATCAACCAAGAGGATGGATTCCTGAAGTTCTCTCCATTTTTAAATTTAAATATTTATTCATTAACATGTTTGATATTAAAACTAACCAAAATAAAAAACCCACTTAAGTAGTTTTAAAACTATTTTGAAAAATACACAGTACAAACAAACTGCAGGTGGTTACAGTAAGGAAAGTATATGTAACTAGTTACTTTCCCCCTTTGTATATCTTGAATACATGCAAGTTTATCTCCAACCTAGCTGCTTTTTGGACCAGTGGGTGTCCTCACTCTGATAATTGAAGAACGTAATTCTGTCACTTAGAACTTCCGTAAAGGGAACCTGTGAGGCACAAGTAAAGGTGCTGCTGTCTATAAGAGCAAAGTAAAGTTTGGTTCCTCCATCATCACCCAATGTTTTTGCTGGTTGAATTTGGAGTCCCTCTAGTGGAGGTTGTGGAGCATTGTTTTGTCTTTTCTTTACAGGTTCTTGTGCAGAGTTCTGGTGTTTCCTGTCACTGTGGGCTGCAGGGCGCAGTAGTACACAGCAGAGTCTGACAGACGGAGATCCTGGATCTTAAGAGGGATGGATGCATCTTGAAGATTAGCATCAAATCGTTCCTTGTTGAACTCCTTAGAATTTATGCCTGTCCCTCTGAGGCGGGTCAGTATATGACTTGGGGGTTTATTTTCTTCCTTTTTATACCAAAACAAGTAGGGATTCCCAAAGGAGTTTGTTTCAAAAGTGCATTCAAGGGTAACATTGCCTCCTTTAGCAGCAGCAACATGTCCTTCTGTCTGCTTCACTGAGTCTCCTTTACACTCTGAGGAAGAACAGAACATGCAGAGGAAGAGATGAATCAATAAAGATGATTGATTAAAGGAGAACAATCAGCAGCTTTAAAGACTTCTATTCCATGTAGAATAGATGTCATTTTCTCTGATCATTGTCACTTTGAACCATATCAGGTGTTTCTACAAGGTAACAAATGGCAGCAGAAATGATCTGCTCTGATTTTCTGTAGAATGAACATTAAAGCTCTTCATGTAGAGCTCAGTAATGTGTTCAAGTGTTTGAAGAGGAAACATGTTGAGCTTTCTATCTTACCAAAGAAAAGAGCAGCTAGAATAATCCACAGCCAATGTTCCATCTGTCCAACAAGGTTTAAATCAGCAGGAGAAACTAGCTGATGTTCAACATTCAGTCTGACTATTGTTCTCTTCACAGCAACACTTATTATTGACACAATGCTGGAACACAGAGCACAAGGAGAGCTCCGCCTACTGGATGATGGCGCCCTCTGGTGGAGCTGAACTTAACAGCTTAAGTTAATGTTTTTTTTATACTCACATTTTACCTTAATTCTTCTGTGGTCTTATTTTTGCCACTGTCAACAAATTATAGAACAAAAAAGGCATTTTAAAAATCTCATCTCACCTAATGATTTTTTCTTCCACTTCTCCCTGGCTTGTTTGGAAGGATCATAGGTCTTCATGGTGTGACAGTGCTGCATGCTGTGGGGCCTTCTTCTTCCACAATGAGTGTGGTAAGTGTTAAAGGAATAGTACACCCAAAACATGATTAGCCTTCATTTTCTACTCACCCCCATGCTGAACAACACTCTGGAGTACTTTTTTGATATCTCAAATGCATCTGGAGATCTGGGAGGCTTCTTGCTGTCTGCTGACATTCAAATAATGGAGGTCTATGGTGCCCGAGACAGAAAGGTCCATAAAAGTCCACAAAAACGTGTCAATATTCCTCCATACTGCTCGTCCAATGTATTCCAAGTGTCCTGAGTGGGTAGCATCCAGAATTTACTCGAAACGAAGTCATTTAGAATGTTTTTAGAGCATAAACAGTAGTGTATAGGATTTCCTGAAAGCGCGCGCCTGCGAGTTCACGACGCTACGGAAACCGCGGCAGACCAAACCAGATGAAAGTGCGCATTCATGTTTTGGGTGTACTATTCCTTTAAGCGTTGGTAGAGTGAATTGAATGAAAAATTATCTACTTTTATTCCGTCTTTCTTTTTCTGTTGTGTTGAATGTTGCTTAATTATTAGGTTTTCTTTGGTTAAGGTAGGGTTGTCAAAAGTATCGAAACTCAAAAAAGTATCGATACTGAAAAGTTGTATCCGGATACAATACTCGTTTTTAAAAGTATCGATACAGTGCCACCACCAGTGGCACCTAAGCAGTCATTCAACTAAAGTGCAGAATAGTGGACAATGCACTTTCAGAACACTGTGTGATTGAATAATTCTACGCACTTTCAGTTTCAGACTTTTTTTTTGTAAGAACTGTAGCTGCTGAGAATTATTTTTGTTTCTTATCCGGTTTGGCTAGTTTTATTGTTATGTGTGCAAAGCATAGCCAAGGAAGGAACACTTAATTTTAATTTTATAAGTTTTTTATCAAGCTTGATTAATATAGTGCACAGCATACAACCTTTATTGTATTTATTTATTGTATTTTATGTATTAATGAAAATATTTCTGTAGAATTTTGGATTCTTTGTTTTTATCCTTGTGGTATCGAAAATGGTATCGAGTATCGAATATTTTCCTTAGTATCGGTATCGAGTTGAAAAGTTTGGTATCGTTAAGGTGTTTTTTTTAGTTCATTTAGTTTTTCAAGGTTATTCTGTCAGGCAGCTTTTGGCTGGATGGTTTCAGTAGAGATATGTTGTCTACTGATTTCTCAAAGGTGACAAAGAAGCATGACAACAAAAGTACCCGTAGCTCTCTGTATAGTAATGACAGTGTAGCATTGGCAGTGGGAGATATTTTTTGAAACATCTGGGTGATGTCTGCTGCATATATAGCTATGGTAAATATGCCAGTAAAATAGAACAGGTGAAACTGTTGCTGCAGACAGAATTAACCCTGAATAGGCTCTTTGAGCAGGTGGCACTGTTTACACAACAGGCAATAAAACTGTCCCATTTCGACGTCCCTCCATTTGCTAAGGATGAATTCATTATTACAGAACTTTTCTGATATGGTGCCTAACATTTAGGACTGCTCAACTCAACCATAACCCCCCCCTGCCCACCAGACCCACTCCTCACCTCCTCTTTGCAGTCAAACAACCTGAAACCTACAATAATCATCCAACTTCAAAACTATATAAAGTGGAGCTCAACCAGCAAGAAGGACAATATCAACAAAGGTGTCATGATTTAGCAGGTTACTAGCCCAAGATGCAGAACTCCACAGACACTGAGGCAGGATTAAGGTCCAATATTTATTAAAATCCACACAGGGTTCTGCCCTGGAAGGCAGAGAAGACAGAGCACAGGTTAAACTCAGGGACAGATAAACAAGCTCAAACTCACTGGTTCGCTGGTTCAGACAGACTGGGTTTAACAGGCACAGATAAGCAGATTCAGGCAGGCATGGCAATGGCATGGAAGAGCATGGCAAGGCAGCACATGGCAGAGCATGGGAGAACATGGCAAGGCATGAAAACGATCCGGCTCAGAGTGAAGCTATCAAACAGTTTATATAGGGAGAGGTTAATCAGCAGAGCTGATGGGAATCAGCTGAGCGCTGAGAACCAGCTCCCAGGAGAGGATCCACAGCGCCCTCTGGTGGGCAACCTCTGGATCCCAACAGAAACAGAAGCCCACAGGAAGGGATCCACACAGCCCTCTGGAGGGCAAACCTTTGGATCCCAACAAAGGTATGTAAACTGGCTTTAAATAATATTGGATCTCTGTAAGGAAAATCATTTTAAATCAATTTCTTAATTAAAAAATGTAGACTATATATTTTTAACAAAGACATGGCTAGATGAAAACAATGAGATGCTGATTTCAAGACCCTGTTTGAGCCATGTTTCTGAAAGTTTACAGGCCTCAGATGTCCAAATCAACCACTTTTTCAATGATTTTAATGAATTCTTATCTGTGATATGTGCTGAACACAGTGTTGGGACTAACGCTTTGTTAAACACAGTAGCCACTTTAATTTTGAACTATCTATCAATGTAACTAATTAGTTAGTAAAAGACAGTAACACGTTTGTCATTATTACACTCTAAACAGATTTTTAATTCTTTATTTTTTGTGGTGTAAGCGCATTTTACAGTTACATGCACATATAAGAGCACATACGGCACCTAACAACCATGTGGAACTTCAGCATGAGCACAGAGGAGAGACATTGGTGCTGTCACAATCAGAAAAGTAGGACCTAGTATTCAAGTATTTGAAGACAGACAGTAAGATTAAAAGAAAAAGTTAATTGGAAACTGATTTGCAGAGAATAGTCTAAGGCAGGAACCTCTGCAGAGAGAGAACACAGGTTAGTGACCACGTCTATCTGTCGGAGGATGATAATGAACGTGTGAGTTCCTAACCTGGTCTTAAAATTTTGTCCCTGCCCAGAGGATGACATTGGTACCCACTGGTAAGCCGCCAACAAGACGCGGCGGTTGACACTCAGAGAGGGTCAGCCTCTGAAGTCCAAGAGGTCGAAGAACAGGCAGGAGATCAGAACCAAGCAAATGAAGGTAGGCAGGATAATCCTGAGGGCGAAGCCACAGCCAGTGTCGAGGATGTGCTTAGAAGTCAGAGCCAGGAGATCAGAGGTCTAAAGAAGTACAGAAGGAAATTCAGGACGGTGTCAGGAATCATTTCCAGGTTTGGTACACAGGCAGAATCCATCAGGACTCCAAGGACAGGTCAGGCAAAGAGATCAGAACAGGGAGAGGCAGGCTCAAGGGTCAAAAGGCAGAATAGGTCAGGATCAGGTAATCAGAAACACTCATGTACGGTAGTGAACTCTGAACATAGGCTCAAATCTGGCACTAATGACTGGTGGAAGGCTGATTAAATAGAGGCTGACGCAGGTAGATCTGATTAAACTCAGCTTCAATTCATTTCAGTTTATTTATAAAGCACCAATTCACAACACATGTCATCTCAAGGCACTTTACAGTTCAACAGATCATACAGTCAAATTAACCAGATGAACAGTAATGAGAACTAGACAAAACCTGGCAGCTGAATCAATTGAGTTATAAGGCCAGTCATCAGTTCCAAGTTTTCTCTGGGTCTCTGGGAGACTCTGATTCTAGAAAGGGAAATCTAAGAGGGTCTGACAGAGGAGGAAGAGCAGTAAAGGGGTCTGGCTGGGGAGAAGGGGGTTCTAGTTTGGGGACTAGACCGTTAAAGGGTTCTGGCTCATGTAAGGGCTTAGGCTTGAGAACTAACCTGCTAAAGGGATCACGTTTGAGAAAAACTTCCTTACAGGAAACAGAAGGAGGTGGCAGGGTCACCCGCCCCCCTAAAAAAATCAAAAAGTTCAGATTCAAAAGCTGGTGGGGACCCCCAACAGTATCCTGTTGCAGAAGGGTTGTGACTCCTGGAATTAACCAACAGAGACCCTGGAAGCAGGAAATGTGTGGAAGCAGAGTGTCTGGTATGGCTAAGCAGAATTCTCCCTTTTACAGGACAGGATCTCACTCGGTGTCTCTCTCCACCGCAGCAGAAACACAGGTTCAGCCGATGACGTCCGTTCTTCTCCTCCTTGGACAAGAGCCGGCATCCCAGCTTTATCGAATTGGGATTTGGTGTTTGGGCCGGACCAGGAACAGACACAGGTGCAAAGGGAGTGGGTGAGGAGCTGGTTCAGGGCTTACTGATGTCAGAGCTACATCTTACATTCCGTGAGATGTATTTTTTTATGTTTTCAGATGTATAGCCCTTTAATTTAATTATTTAATCCATTAATTAATAACAAGCATTTCATATTCTATAATTAAAACTTTGTTTTTTTTAATTTTAAAAAAAGTAGTTTTACTGGTTAGTTTTAAAATTTGAAAATGTAAATAGAAGAAGTTACTTTTTTAAACTAACTCACCCATCGCTGGTTGAACATGACTACTTCCTTGTGGGATATTTGAATGTTCATGTTCACAACCTAAAGGTGTAAAAGAACTGTATAATATATTTAAAAGTTTCAGTTTGACTCAACATGTGCCTCTTGCCCACCAGCCCCACCGCGGCCCTGACGTCACATCCAACTCACAACGGATGACATATTTTCAATGGTCATCAGATATTTCTAATGTTTCTGTAACTGATGTTTCCCTATCAAACCATTTTTTTCTGTTAACATTGAAACAATTTTCCCACTGATCTAATAACCAAGAGATGCCAGAAGAAATCATGCTATCATGGACAGTACAATCAAAAACTTTACCTAAACTTATCCTACTCCTTCTGTAAAGCTGAACATAAACTGTATGATATTTTCAATCGTTGTGCTCAGGTACAGTTCTGTCATGATTGGTTTAATGAACGAAAACCCACATGCAGAACACTAACGGAGACAGAGGAAAGTTTAACAATGTTTATTTGGGAAACACACACAGAGTTAATCAGGAACTGGTTCTGGTGCAGGTCCGGGACTGGTTACACTTATATCTGGAGAGATGAGAGTTTGGTTAGCCAGGTGGTTATGGCTTGACGAGTGAGTTGAATTCTGATCGTACCTTGAAGAGGTTCTAACAGATCCTTTGAGAGGGGGAACCGGTTGGGTCCAGAGACTGTGGAAGTAGCAGAGAGCTCAGCAGCAGCAGCGTCTAGCTTCTAGCCAGAAAGTTTTCGGACTTGGGTTTGTTTCCTAGCTCTTCCCAGAGAACTGACGGAGGAATCCAGACTGAGATCTTCAGGTTTGGCTTACGTGGGCAGGCAGGCAGATTTCCAGGTTATGCTCATCCAGAGCTTCAGACTTCAGTCGGGTTTCTGCGAGCAAAGAAGACAAGAACAAGTTAGAATGCTAGTTTCTCTCAAGAGGCAACTAGTATTCACTAGGATTTCAGAGGCTCAGGTTCCCTAACCAAACTCGGTCAACACTGCGGCGTCGAAGGAAGGTCTGACTGCTGCTTATTTAGGGAGGTCTTCTGATGAGCTGATGATCCCCAGGTGTGCTGAGGACTCCAGTTCAGGAAGCCCACAGCGCTCTCTGCTGGAGACAGGTGGCCGATCTCCAGATCCCGACAAGTTCAAAGTGTACGACAAAATTGCTAAGTTTAAAAGTTCATAGCTAACGACGTATATTCTAGCTCTTATTACCGCCCAATCCTCTGATGCAGTTTACCAGCTCACACTGCACCCCCAGAAACCACACGTCGGACTAAGCGCCAAGAAATGGCCCTGGTCAGACTTGGCAATCTGGAAGAAGAAGAAGAACTCCCTTGATTGCACATGTTAGGTTTATTCAATGATGATTATAAAATTAATGTGTGTTTATGAAACACTTGTGCGAGGGGATGCTCCACTCTTGTCTCATGATTCAGTCAGGAGACCATCCTGCCTCGTCATTCTGATGGAGCATTCTGTCTTCATGAACTGATCAATTGTTCTGTCAGAACAATACTCTGTTTGTAACCATGTTTCATGTTCTGTTAATAAAACTTTCTGCGGAGGAGGTCCAGTGGGAGACAGTGTGTTTGTGTCTGGGGTTCAACTGTCTCTCCTCTTGCAGAAATTGTATCCATTACTGTGTATTTCAGTTCTTCTTTTGCAAAAACCTAGATTTTATGAACCCAACAGCACATGCGCAGTGAGTGAGGTTCAGGTATATCGGCTCATAGACACTCATAGCTTTTACCCACTAGCACCTCATGAGGGCCAAATGAATTTCAAAAATGTTAGATTTTCTCCTAACCTTACAATTACTTATTAGCAGGTGGTCGTTATAGTCTTACCGCCCCTCATTACCCCCCTGTATACTACACAACGCAGGATGCCCGATGATGCTGAAACTCAGCCCGATCCAAATAATTCTCGCACAACTGAAGAATCGGCCAGAAAAGGTAAAAACCCTTAAGGTGTATGGCAGGCATCCCCAAACTCGGTCCTCGAGGGCCACTGTCCTGCAGGTTTTAGAGGTTTCCTTGCTCCAGCACAGCTGATTTTACTTGAAAGCTGATTAACAGGCTTCAGCTCTACTGCAATCATGATAATCAGCTGTGCTAAAGCAGGGAAACCTCTAAAACCTGCAGGACAGCGGCCCTCGAGGACCGAGTTTGGGGATGCCTGGTGTATGGCATTCTTAACTCAGTAGCTGAGCTGGTTGATCATTTCCATTCTAAAGTCACATGCATTGTTGAAACTATTGCTCCAGTTACAATGAACGTTGCCTACAGAGAAATCCTCCAACAGTGAGAAGTAAAAAGAGGGAATACAGAAAAGGCAAATTTAGGTGACGACAGAATGGACTCAAAAATGTTTAATGGTGTTGACCGGTTCCCCTATTGTGTACAAAAAAATGTTACCTGATGAGACAAGTTGCATGCACAATCAAGATTGGCACTAAATCCTATGGAGGATAAAAACTGACAAAATCAAGCATAAATGCAGAAATAAATGAATGCTCAAAAAGTATGATTAATACGACAATTGATTTAATCATGCTCTTATTGGTATTGGTGTTTATTCAATATTTATTTAATTTTTTTATTCATAATTGTATTAGTTTATTCTTTCATTAATTATTTTATAATTCATTCATTCATTCATTTGTTCTTCGTGCACGCTCTGTTTAAAAGTTCCGGTTTGCATTGCTCATACAAGTTTACTTTCCAAAAGAAGATTTGCAATTTTTTCACCATGTCAGACCACGTAAGTAAAAATGGGGTCGAGCCCATATGACGGCCCTACGTTAACATATCACCAGAATGATGGAGAATCAGGAGGACCACTTATTTTGATAATCTACCCAGAACATCCTCCACTCTACCTCTAATCAACTGGAGTCAAGCAAGTGGGACAACTATAAACCTTAACGTTGTGTAATGGTAAATCTGAATCTAGTTTCTCTTAAGGTGCTTTTATACTTATGTGAAACTAAGAAGGACGTTGTTTGAATTTAAATTGCACTGTTAAATACAAACATTTAACCTTAAACTATTATGGTGAGCATAATGCTGTGATGTCATTTGCAAAAGAACCAGTGGGAGCAGAAACCTTTCCTATTTGTTCTTTTACCACCACACTTAATTTGTCTCTCTGTCTACGATGTTTACTGCTTCTGGTCTCTGTTCTCTGTCATCAGTCCAATGAATCAACTTTCATTTAACAGAGTGTGAGGCCCTCTAGTGGATGTTGTGTAGTATTGTAGGTTTTTGTACAGAGTTCTGGTGTTTCCTGTCACTGTGGGCTGCACAGCACAGTAGTACACAGCAGAGTCTGTCATTGCAGCAGAGGATATCAGCAGCTCCATCTGGGTTTTATCATCACTCAGTTTGAAGGAAAAACCAGGAACTGGATCCAACATTTTGCGTCCTATTCCAGAGTAAGAGATCAGGAACTCTGGAGGTTTTCCTGGATATTGTCGATACCAGAAGAAATAATCAGAAGTAGCTACTTGTCTGGAAAAATTGTAGCTCAGAGAAACAGATGTTTCTTCTAAACTGAAAACTTCTTCCTTATGTGGAGTTAGTTGATCACAGCTGACACCTAAAGAAAACACATTTAACTATTATTATTTTACAGACGTCTTTGTAGTGAGACTTAAACATGTTTTAAAAAACTTTTGTTTTGAACAAGCTGAAGGAGGAAATATATGTTACCAATTTACAAGTTTTATAAGTGAATTATTGACACATAGCAAGGTAGAATCTGACCTGTTAGAAGTCCAGCAACAAGCAGAGAAAGTCCATAATAGTCCATGTTGATCAGAGTTAATGTTTGAATTGTGTTGAATGTGGAAGTTTGTGTCTCTTCTATAGTTCAGTAACAGCTCAGCTCCTCCCTGAAGGTCTCAGCTCCTCTTCCTCCTGCTGAACAGACTCACAGCTTCCTCTGACAGAATAAGCTTCATAACTAAGAGGAGTGAAACTAATGTTCATGCTGCTGGTTAAAGTTACACCATTAAATTTGTCTAAAATGGTTCTGCTTGATTCTTTCAAGATAAACTTTTGTAAATCTTTAATCCTAACCAAATAGAAATAAATTGTTTGTTTATATTATATCAGTGGTTCTCAATTGTACTAAGAGCTGATCTGTTTAATCTATTTCTAGTTTTCATGATGACTCTACAGCATTTTGGCTCTCTTCTCTTGTGGCAAGGGGATTCTTGGTTCTCTCTCAATGTTCTTAGTAGAGCTATGTATAAACTATCCGATATCTGAAACTGTGGATATCCAAACTGGGCTTTTATCAAATCAGCAAGGAAATCCAAAAGACACGCAACAGAAGACAGCGATGGGAAAATTAAACGCAAAAACATCACAATCCCTTATGTTGCTGGAGTCTCTGAAAAGCTCAAGAGGATTTTCTCCAAACACAAGATCCCAGTACATTTCAAGCCAAACCAAACCCTTAAACAGAGGCTAGTGCATCCTAAAGATAAAACCCCCAGACCGAATATGAGCGGAGTAGTATATGCTGTTCAGTGCAGCGAGGAATGCTCTGATCTTTATATTGGAGAAACCAAACAACCTCTCCACAGACGCATGGCCCAACACAGAAGAGCGGCCACCTCGGGACAAGACTCCGCAGTACACTTACACCTTGTGGACAAAGGACATTCTTTTGAGGACCAGAATGTCCACATTCTGGATAAAGAAAATAGGTGGTTTGAGAGGGGTGTGAAGGAAGCCATCTATGTTAAGAGAGAAAAACCAACTTTAAACAGAGGTGGTGGACTCAGATTCCAGCTTCCAAAAACATACAATTCAATCATAGACATGATCCCTTCCAGATATCACCAAACCCCCCACCCCATCACAGAGGAACGAGGGACCTACCCGCTCCAGCCGGTGAACAATACCTCCTTAACGACCAACCCTTAACAATCATAGACAGGTTTCAGGTATTACAGGAGACAATCCCCCCCTTAATGGCAATCCCCCCCTTTAACGACCGACCCCTAGAATCATAGACAGGTTCAGATATTACAGGCTAACGATGGAACCAAACGACCCATTCATCAGTTACCATTGCATGTTTCCAAGCAATACAAGGCCTTGTCCATATAAGACTCAAACTCACTGCGGATCCAGACATTTGAATTGAGAAAGCTTCCTGGAGAGGTGGCGAAACGTCTTCAAATCTTGAAAACCAAGTCCAGTGGATATTTTTTGAATTTTTACGGAAAGCTATGTATAAAACACAGATAAGTTTTCGTTAATTATCATAGGCCTAACTTTTTTCAGAACATTTGGTCAACTTTACGTTGCAATAATTGTTCACAAGAATACCTCCTGTCAGGAGCCAGCAGAAATGTTTTGCTTCGATACGGATATGTTTCAGACCAATGCTGTCATGTGTACGACATCAACGCGTCAACCAGAGGCTGAAGGCTGAACCAAAAAAGTCATGGCTGCACCCGTTTTAGGTGGAACAACGTAGCAGGAGTGACTCCTCTTGATGTCACATCCCTTCTATGGAGTTGATTTGAACAGCTGACTTCAATCAACTCTCTCTTTAGAGACTAGCCTATGAGTTGATGATGATGAAAGCTATGCTACATAGCAACCAAATCCCTCTGGAGAACAGTGTGCTTGCTAGACTGAGTCAGATTACCTATCCTATGATTCAGAAGGAGCTGATCATAGTGACCGTCTTTTCCAGCGATTTAAACCGAGTGAAAGCCCTAACTGCCTACGGAAAAGTTGGGCCCAATTGCTGTTTGCAGATGATTAGAAGGTTAGAAGCTGCTGACCTGTGCCATACTGGTCCTGCCGCTGCCTGAAGGTGTGTGCATGCTTGAGCCACCGCTGCCTTGGCTTTGGCTACCAGCCAACTGCTGTTGCTAAAGGAAAACATAAGGCTTCTGTGAGTTATAAATCTAACTGCTGCAAAGTTCCCCCTTGTTATTGCATGAGATTAATCCTCCTTGAGAGCTGCTGCTGGATGAATGGACTTGTCATGGTTAGTTGTAGTTTGAGGACCCAAACGCAGAGGCAGAGAGGCTGAGGAGATCTCTTGCAGTTTAATGGGGCAAAAGTAAACAAAGGCAGGAATGCAAAAATCCAACTAATAATGAAAAGCAAAACAAAACTATGGAGACATCAAGGGAAAACCAAACACGAGGAGCCAGGGAGAGACGAGGAACGTAGACCATAGCATGGGAAGACAGCTAAGCCAAGGAACCAAAAGTGAGAGCAGAGGGAGAGCATAGCTGACAGAGGCTCTGTTCGAAAACCTAGGACGCATCATTAGAAGACCCGATTCGAAGGCCGATTACGTCATAGCGTGGCGCCGAGGTCTGGTCGGATTCCAAGAGTCCTCGTTATGCGGCCTTAAAATGCGTCCTTCTTTTTGCCCGATTTGAAGGACGGGTCTGATGTATCCTCGGTATTCTTGGATATCCCAGGATTCATTGCGAGACCAAGCAAGCTGTGATCAGAGGAAAGATTACTTGGCGCCGAACAGTGGTGAAAATTGGAAGTTCAGTTTAATATAATACAAGTCATTTAATAGTTACGTCTGAGATTAATGAAAAATAGTTGTTTTAATGGTTATTGAGTCAGATATGTGGCGGTAATGTTTGGTTTATCTAAAGGTTTTAATCTGTTACTGTGTAAATAGGTTTGGCTATAATTTAAGGACAGATTCTAATATATCTGCAGTGTGGGAACTATAAATCTGATAGGATTTTTATCTTTTTATTGCTGTTTTGCACAATATGCTTAACTACGTATTTTTTGTTGTTGAATATTAGAGATTTTGCAGTTATATTTTTTATAAATACATTGTTTAGATTTACTCATATCTTTCTACCCCTTTTATAGAATAGAATAGAAAATCCCTTTATTGTCCCACAATGGGGAAATTTACAGCAGCAGAAAGATTATTAAAAATGGTCACACAAATGTGGACCTAAGAAAAATGTATAAGAATAACATGATAGGGAAGAGTTAAAATATAAACAATAAAATACTGTAAAGTGTTTTAACAATATCAAACTGGAGAATAAATAACCAATATGCAGCTATGGACATTTTTACAGTAATGGATATTGGAAAATAGCAGCAACATCAGAGATGTGCAGAATGACAGCAGCAGGTTATTTAATTGACTAAGGTTTCTATCATTACATTTAATTTTATTTGTTCCTGCTCCCGGTGGTTGGAACATTTATTCCATTCTGGATTCTTGTGAGTGTAGTCTTTGTTCACTTCACAATAAAAAAGAAATAAATAAACAGTTTTGAAAACTTCTGTATTCATTCTTTTCCTGCTTTGTGTGTCAACGTTTACGGTTGCTAAGCAACAGAGCATACGGCAGTAAAACCCGCCGAAGGGTAGACCTGGTCGAATTCACAGCCTAAACTCTTCCGGTCTCCTTATTTTCAAGGACTTCGAAGGATCCAGTCTAGGTAGACCGCGTCCTTGGAGGACGCGTCCTAGGTTTTCGAACAGAGCCAGAGACAAAGGGAGGGTTAACGAGCTGACAAGGAGCAGGTGTGAGAGGAGACAAGGAGGGAGCCAAGGGGTAAGGAACATACACATACACAAGAGGGCAACAGGACAACAGAAAAACATGAGAACTATCATAAATCTAGAAATTACAACAAAACTGGAATTAAACCAATAAATCAAGAAAGCAAGGAGCAAAGTAAAGAACACCAGAACCAAGACCACGACAGGACTGGATCGAAGATGGGCTCCCGAACCAAGCCAACAAGTCCCTTCCATTCCACTGAACCAAAACATTTTATTATTTTATTTTGATTGAGAAGTGCTCTGCTTGGTTGAACTAGGTAGAATAGATAGTTGGGTTTGTGTTTTATCTGAAAGAATCTTTTTGCTTCAACCTCCGATGGTTTTAAGAGTTCTGAACTGAAGGCTAATGCACATTTAGTGGACTTAGGTCCATCATGGTGTTACCATCTGTATCTTGAGAGACTGCTACAGTGGACTGGCTAGCATCCTTAGCTCCCAGCTATCTCATGTCCAGCCACATTGTAGAGGCCACGTTACAAGCTCCAACCTTTCCTTTCTTTCTGCTGGACCCACTGAATCTGACCTCCTGGGGCCAAATACTCTAGCTCATTCTCTTTCAGCTTCATGACAATTTAATAAATTTCTAAGTCATTGTCAATTTTTTACTTGAAAACCAAATGAAAATTGACTGTTTTGATTGCATTTTACATCTCTGCATCAGGGGGTCTGCACATTTATCTGCTGCTATGGCAAACACCACAAATGAATTTAGCTTTAAAACTTCAACATTCCTCAGAGACTCTTGAATGGATTCTAAACCCATTTTCCCCCTTTTTATTTGCTTGATTTACTTGTGGCAGCACTGTTTAGTGTATGTGTAAATACTAGATATATTAATATTCTGAAGGGAGTGAACCCAAAGAAAGGCCCCAGGCCCCGACAACATACCTGGGCAGGTGTACTGACTCCAATCATGATGAAGCGCTTCGAAAGGCTGGTAAAAGAACACATCATCTCCAGATTTGACCCAACATTTGACCCGTTCCAGGGTAAAGCCATAAATTGGCTTTACCCTGCTACTTAGTGGAACAGTGGGAGGACTGCTGCCTTACAACAAGAAGGTTGCGGGTTCGATTCCCAGCCTGGGCTCTTTCTGCATGGAGTTTGCATGTTCTCTCTGAGCACACATGTGTTGTCTCTGGGTACTCTGGCTTCCTCCCACACTGCAAAAACATGACTGTTAGGTTAATTGGCCTCTCTAACTTCTCCCTGGTGTGATTGTGCACTTGAATTGTTGTTTGTCCTGTTTGTCTGCGAAGGACCGGTGACCTGTCCAGGGTGTACCTGGTACACACCTTGTAGATGTCTGGAGATAGGCATCAGCACCCCTTGCGATCACTTTTGGGGATAAGCGTGTCAGAAAGTGGATGGATGAAAAATGCATAGTTTTATCCTCAATTTGAATGACCTATTAATTAGCTATATCTTCAAGTTCTAGTTATGTAATACATTTATAATCTTCTGGTAAACTTCCCAACACAAATCAAGCTGCTACTGCTGCTGTGATGGGCTAAAAACCTGATGTGTTAGGCAGATACCCAGTCAGCTTAAAGAATTTTACTGACTGTCCCTCCCATTTGTGAACAGTTTCCTCAGGAACCTTCCCACATCAATCCGTGTAGCTCAATCTGACTTTTTCACAGTATCAGTCTGGCTTTTGCCATGTTAGAATCAAGCTACTGTTAGGAGGATTAGATGGAGATAAATACAGCTATTTAGAGTGTAAATAACTCTAAATTTGAATGTGGCACCTTCTTTTATGGTATCTATAGATGGTGTTAGGACTCCAGTCTGTGTGGTCTGTGTGTTTGTGTGTTTGTCTTCCTTCCTCCACCAGGTGGTGCCTGGTTCTGATTCTCATCCTCACACAACTGCAAGGGGTTACCTCGTTAACGGAGTGTTCTTAAGCTGCTGACTGCCACTACCTCGACGCCAGGGTGCTTGCCAGTTTTGGGTACTCTAGCCAAGATGAGTTTTGCTGAGTCAAACTGAGTTTTTGTCAACCTGAGTCTTAACATTGTTGTTTTGTCTTTGCCTCTCGGCAGGAAGTCATCCTGCAAACTGGATTTTTTCGGACCTTCTCTCTCTGGAATGATCAACCGAGCTTCAAACTGAGCTGAGGATACAAACCGGAGGTTTGGATTCACTTTTCCCTGAGGAAACATTTGAGCTTCACACTGAGCAAGGGATTCATCTGCACCACAGTCCGTTCATGTACCGCAGGAAATCTGAGTGGCAGTCAGTCTTTCTCCATTCATCTACAAGCAACCGCATTCTAGGTAACCCTGTCCGCCCTCCTCTGTATGAGACAAACACCGGAACACATTCCTCACCTACTGGAGTCTAAGAGTCAACCTAATCTCTGGAAACGTGAATCTGCCAACCTTTTCTCCTCTTTAAGTTTGAGAGTCAATTCTCCCACTGAACCTGAACTAACCGCAGTGTCTTCCCCTCACCTTTCAGTTCCGGTTGAGCAGTGTTCAGAGCAACACTGGACCTCCACAAAACTTCTCAATAAACCTGTTATACTTTTTCCCTTCTCTCTGGACTGGTTTTATCTGCATGTGGGTCCGAGCTCTTGATAAAATCATGACAGACGGTTTTAAAACACTGTCAGGCAACCTTTTTATGACAGATTTTAACAACTAGTTGTTTATATATATATATTTTTTTTATAATTTTCTATTCTTTTTAAGCTAGAGCATGTCAGAAAAGCTAGTCTAGATATATTTTGATCCTTGTTTTAATAAAAGAGAATGAAAATATAGTAATATGGGTGTTGCTGGGCTGATCCCATCAGGAGGCAGAGGTTTAAGATTAGCTTTGGATTTAATCCTGTATTTTTAGATTGTATGTATACCAGGTAAAATCATTGTCCCTTTGAAATAAATAAATAATAATAATATGATTGTCAGTAAATGCCAGTAGGAACTTGAATGTGATTATAACAGATGATCATTGGACAAAAGAGTACAGGATAAATAGCCAAAGTTCACTGAAAAACCAAAAAATTGACTGTTTTGACTAGAAAATTGCCTGAAATTGGAAGGAAACCAGACTTTAGCTCGGTTACTTGAAGTTGTTTCCACAACTATCCAGGAGTCTTTATCAGTTTTTTCACCTCACTCCAGAGCAGTCAGGAGTTGGAGCACTGATGTATTTAAGCACCATGGAGGTCCATCCTCCTAAGCACATTACAAGTGAGATGCAAATCAAATGCTCCCTCCTTGTTCTTCTTGATTGTTTGAGTCTATTGTTTTGCATGGATTTGTGATGGACCATTTGAATCATGATGAGTGTTTAATGTCTTTGAAATACATTCAATGACTGAATTATTTAGAAACTGAAACCTCAATCCTTTGTGATGATTTTTTTTAACAATTTTTTAACAGTTTTTTACAGCCAAGTATGCTCTCTGCCCAAAACCGGCTGTCCCGCTTTGCGCCATGTGATTTTTTGGTAATTGTTGCCTGGTTTCTCCAGTATAAGAGTCAAGTTTGGGATTAAACTGTTTTTGTCTTGAGCATGTTAATAGGTTTGAAATTCATTGGTATATTTAGAGGAAAGGCTTAACACTGAGATTACTTTCTGCATTTAAAGGAGAGAAAGTAAAACAAAAATCTAGTGCAATAAATCCTAGAAAAACAAGACAAGACAAATGGTGAATGAGGCCCTCTAGTGGTTATAGTGGAGTACTGTATTTTCTTTTCTCTGCAGGTTATTGTACAGAGTTCTGGCGTTTCCTGTCACTGTGGGCTGCAGAGCACAGTAGTACACAGCAGAGTCTGACAGACGGAGATCCTGGATTGTCAGATTAAATGAATTATTGTTGGCATTGAGTTCAGCATTGAATCTGTCTTAGAAATCCGGAGCTTTATCTCCTCCTGAAGAGAATCCTTTCAGCATGTACTTTGGGAAGCTGTTTTCTTCTTGTTTATACCAGAACAAGGTATAACCTGGATAGCTTGTTTTAAAACTACATCCCAGAGTCACAGATTCTCCTTCAGCAGCAGCAACATGTCCTTCTGTCTGCGTCACTGAGTCTCCTTTACACTCTGAGGAAGAACAGAACATGCAGAGGAAGAGATGAATCAATAAAGATGATTGATTAAAGGAGAACAATCAGCAGCTTTAAAGACTTCTATTCCATGTAGAATAGATGTCATTTTCTCTGATCATTGTCACTTTGAACCATATCAGGTGTTTCTACAAGGTAACAAATGGCAGCAGAAATGATCTGCTCTGATTTTCTGTAGAATGAACATTAAAGCTCTTCATGTAGAGCTCAGTAATGTGTTCAAGTGTTTGAAGAGGAAACATGTTGAGCTTTCTATCTTACCAAAGAAAAGAGCAGCTAGAATAATCCACAGCCAATGTTCCATCTGTCCAACAAGGTTTAAATCAGCAGGAGAAACTAGCTGATGTTCAACATTCAGTCTGACTATTGTTCTCTTCACAGCAACACTTATTATTGACACAATGCTGGAACACAGAGCACAAGGAGAGCTCCGCCCACTGGATGATGGCGCCCTCTGGTGGATTTTGTGGAAAATTGCAGGTCTTTGGAAATAGTTCAGGATGCTCTTGGAGAGTTCCTTTATTCTCTGTGAACACCGTATGTGGAAAGGCAACTTGCAAATCACTTAGACAGACATTCGAATACTTAAAGCTGTTGCTTTATCATGAGAACCATCTGTGTTGGTGGTGGAAGTAGGGAGATCTAGTAGGTTCCTGTTGTTACCTTATTGGAAACTCAGGGGTTGGTGTGTGTGCAAGCTTTCATCGTACTGCTGCAATGTGAATTAAGGGCCTGACAGAGTGAGGATAAATAATGAGGAAAAATCTTATTCTTTGCTACTACTCATTTGGCCATGCACTAGTCAAGGGCTGAGGTAAACTCTTTATTTGTATTCTGTGCTTATCAGTGGATTTGTTATACTTGACTAAAATAAATTCTGTAATTCTATTCTTACTGTGTTTTATATCATTTATAGAATTCAATTAAGTAAATCTCAAGGACCTTTAAAGAGACAATCCGAACAGTTCATAGAGTCATATTGGTTCAAAGTTTTATAATGAAAATCAGCTAATTGAATCAACTCATTGACTCGAACCAGGCTCAGTGCGAGTGGCCACCTGCAAGGGCAGACTGGGGTTCAAGGAGACAGAAGCAGCAGAGATACAAAAGGCAACTGCAAAAGGCGGCCCCGTCCAGGAAACACACAGCCAGGCAGACGAGCTCCGAGCCAGCTCCCATTTCAGAGGATGAAGAGAGCACATCCAGTTAGTCACAGTCAGAGAAACAGGACTACACTGATAAACAGGCTGATGTCCAACATCTATAAACAAAGGTGTTGATGGCAGCAGCACAGCTGATATTTCTCTCCAGGATGGAGTCACAGCCAAACAGGAACAGACCAGATGAAGCTACTATGAGAAAAAGCAGAGAACGTTAGAGATTGAACTAACAGATTCTGCAGAGTGGGAGAATAGAGATAGAATGAAGCAGAGTGATGAAAAAGGGGTCCCTGCTCTCTCTGCTTTTTTCTCATAGTAGCTTCATCTGGTCTGTTCCTGTTTGGCTGTGACTCCATCCTGGAGAGAAATATCAGCTGTGCTGCTGCCATCAACACCTTTGTTTATAGATGTTGGACATCAGCCTGTTTTCCAGTGTAGTCCTGTTTCTCTGACTGTGACTAACTGGATGTGCTCTCTTCATCCTCTGACATGGGAGCTGGCTCGGAGCTCGTCTGCCTGGCTGTGTGTTTCCTGGATGGGGAAGCTGTAAAGCTGGTTGACAGTTGCCTTTTGTATCTATGCTTCTTTTTCTATGTCTGCTTCTGTCTCCTTGAACCCCAGTCGGCCTCAGCAGATGACCGCTCACACTGAGCCTGGTTCTGCCGGAGGTTTCTTCCTGTTAAAAGGGAGTTTTTCCTCTCCACTGTCGCTACAAGCATGCTTAGTGTGAGGGATTGCTGAAGAGTCAATGAGTCGATGCAATCAGCTGATTTTCCTTAGATAGAAAACTTTGAATCAATCTGACTGGATGATCTGGTGAACTGGAAAGTGCCTTGAGATGACATGATGTGAATTGGCGCTATAGAAATAAACTGAATTGAAATGTCTTTATGGAATCTTATACACTCAACAAGCACATGCTCAACTGACTCTTGTGACTGACCAAACACACCCAGACACACACCCCTCACACACACCCACCCACAGACACACCCCTGTAGGATGCGTTCCAGTTATGCTCAGACTCCAATTCAAGTAGGACCAAATCAAAGTCTTGATAAAATATCCTCTTCCCTCCTCCTCCCTGAGGTCTCCTTCATCTTTCCTACTCTTTTAGGCTTAGACAGACTTTATTGTCATTTTGTACACACAGTGTATACAAATCGAAATTTCATTCAGTACAGCTTCCAAGACATTTCCATGTGCAGCAGTGATAAAGTGTAAACATGGTGATCTGTGGACTGGTGACTGGTAATAATTTACAGTTTCCAACATTCAGCAATTTCTTTATTCCTATTTTATACAACATTCAGCAGTCTATGGCAGTGGGGAAGAATCTTTTCTGGAATCTGCTTGACCTGCATCCGATGCTTTGAAGCCTCTTCCCAGAGGGCAGCAGGGAGAACAGTCCATGGTGGGGGGGTGGGGGGTCATTGATGATGTCACGGGCTCGAGATATGCAGCGCTGGGATGAAATGTCTTTAATGGAGGGAAGAGGAGCCCCCATGATCCTCTCTGCTGTTCTCACCTTCTTCCAGTCTGAGGTGCTGCAGCCTCCACACCACACAGTGAGACAGCTGCTCAGAACGCTCTCTATGGTGCTGCTGGAGAAGGTGGGGAGGATGGGGGGCTTTTGACCAGTGATCAGTTGTCAGTGGTGTTTACAGTCTAGGTGAGGGTGTCTGTGATGAATTTGGTGCTGCTGACCACCTCTACAGCTGAGCTGTTGATTAGCAGTGGAGCGTGGTTAGGACGGTTCTTCCACCACAATCTTCTTCGTCTTCACCACATTCAGGCTGTTTTCTCTGCATCAGTCCACCAGCTGCTCCACCTCCTATCTGTAGTCCTGGACGTTCTTGTGTCTGATGAGGCCCACCACCATGGCGTGGTATGCAAACTTTACGATGTGATTGGTGGTGAACCTGGAGATGCAGTGGTGTGTCATCAGGGTGAACAGCAGGGGGCTCAGGACACAGCCCTGAGGGGATTTTTTTTTTTTTTAATAGCATGATAATATCTTCATTTATTGCATCTTGCCATTAAGATGCAATAAATGCCACCTGCCATTTCTTTTTTTCATTTCTTCCTTCACTATAGATAGGATTATCTGATTTACGTAATGAGAGTGTCAAAGTAATTTCTGATTTGTTTGTAGCATCTTTGCCATACTTAACGGCAAGTTCATTACCAACTACTCCTTTATGAGAAGGGACCCAAACGAAAAGTTTAACATGGGGTAGGGGAAGCTCGTGCCACATGCTGGTGTAGATAATGTGACTATATTATTTAACCAAACACAGAATTGTCATCTTCAAACTCCAAGATGCTTCCAGAAATTCTTAGCAGAAACCAACAAATTTGTTGCTGCCCAAAAATACTTGTCAGGAAAAAACATAAAAACTGAGTCAAGTAGAGTCAATCAATTTAGTAATGTCTAACTGACCTATAGGTAGAGGTTCAGGCCTAAAGACTCTGCGTCTCCTCATTTGGGTAATAGGGCAGAATTGCATACACAATGTACAATGAATGACAGCATGAATTAATTAATAAATAAAACAATAAATAAATAAACAAATGAATAGACAAGTGAATAAAAAAATAAGGACATAATTAAATAAAATACCCAAACAATAATACTTATTAATCAGTAATTTTAATAGGTAAATTTCTGCATTTATTCTTGATTATCTCAGTTGGTCCTACATAAAATCCAAGATGAGGTGAAATTAATTAAGCTCGATGCCAACAAATCAGTGAGTCTATGCTTCTTCAGTGGTATATATGTGTATTTTCTGCTATGAATAAAACATAATTTTTAAAGTTAAATATATTTATTTTGTCTAATTAGCTTTTCACGACAATGGCATTTTGTGGAAATATAAGTATAATGTAAGTATAGGTAGAAGGTTAAATCTTCAAAAATGAAATTTTTATTAACAAATATTACATCAAAACTGTCATTAACAACACAACAAACTTTCAAAATGGATATGGAAGTTGCCATTCAAAATTTCCCACTTTCCTTGATGGGCCCTTAGCTAGTCCCCTACAATTCCTTTTTAAACATCTAAAATATTCTTTCGGTCATTATTTGTGGACATCAGACCTTATAATTCAGTGAAAGGGTGGAGTCAGAGTAAAAATAATGCATGCCAAGGAGAAGATCAGTGGCTGGAAGGTGGAGGGGATTTTGCTGGGAGGTGGAAGGAAGTGGGCTGACCTTCGGTGGGCATTTTTGAATGGCTGCTATTATGGGAGCAAAAATAACTTTCTAGGAGGAAGTTGGTGAAAGAAGGAGAGACCATTGGAGTAGTTCTCTGTTATAAAAAGAAAGTTTTCTTCAATAGACAAACCAGTGTTTTTGGTTGCTTGGTTGCTCTACTGAGTTGTGGTGGGGGAAAAATCAATCTCCTATTAATTTCTTTTTAGATATATTGATTTATGATTGGTAAATTTCATTCATTCAGCCTTCGGAGGTGCAAGGTTACAAGGTGTGTAAAGGAGAGGGCTTGTTTAACCTATTGGGGAGTGTTTGGGATAAAAATAATTGTTCTCATGACAACCTAGACTGTTTGTCAGGGATCATTTCAAAGCACTTTATGTTGTTAACTGTCTGTACAATCAGTGTTTTGAGTAACAGCAGTGGTGGCTGGTGGAGTTTTCTCCAGGGGGGGCTATAATTTCAAATTGGACTTATACCAAAAACCAATCAAATTTATATTAAGGTATCATCACAGTATGTTAACATGAATGCCAAGATTAAAAAAACAACATAATACATTTTTTTTTATCTAAATCAGTCCTACCTGTCTTAATCCATGCTGGTTCAGATCCTGATGTTTGAAAAAGGAGGCAGGTAAAGTAGAATAAAGCGTTTTGTAACACTGTTGGTTAAGCTTCACAATTATTAACGGTGAGTAGATTGGTTTTTACAACAAAAGACCAAAAGATTGGTTTATAATGGAGCCTGGGAAGTGAATAAAAAACAATACCAAATATACAGTTTTTATTTGAAAATATATTAATATTCAAAACAAATAAAAACAACATTAATAGATAACATAGAATGAACAATCAGCAATGACAACTAATTTAAAGGTTTTATAGTTTCAGTCCTTCACAAGTCCAAAAGATCCTTGAATTGGGATCTGTTCCAAGGGGGAAAACAAGAGTCCAGATACATTGAAAATAAATGACAGGTACATAAAAAACAAAACAAACAAAAAACATATCAAGTAAAACAATTAAAGATCATTGAGGCTGCTTCAAGTGCTTTCAATTTCTAATTAAAAACATGTAAAGATAAAAACTCAGTCAACTTACAGTTTCTTTGTCAAAATTGCACACACAAGGAGCAGCATAGCTTAAGGCTTTCCTCCCTAGTTGGGTTTCGGGCAAAAGGAACAATGAGCAACAGTTGATGGTGGATCTCAGGGCAGAGGAAGCCATGCTTTCCTGTGGAAGCAAGGTACAAATGTAAGAGGGCAGTAATCCAAGAAGGGCCTTGGAAATAAAAGTGTAGCAATGACACTGCCTTCTGGTAAAGAGGGAAGGCCATCCAACCTGAGAGGACAGGTCACAGTGATGTCATGGCTCTACAGTTGGTAATGAACCTTAATGAAGCATGGGAAACAGAGTCCAACATTTGAAGACATGAAGAAGAAGCATTCTTATAAAAAACATCACCATAATCTAAGACCAATAAAAAAAGAGACAAGGCCCTTTTTTACTTCAAAAGATAAACATCTATAAACAGCCAGTGTGTGTCAAAATGATGAATTTATCTTTATTATAAAAGTCTTAAGCCCAGCTCTTGCATCCCAGGGCGAAAATATGTTACCAATCCAACAGTGTAAGCGTAGCAATTACGTTTATGCCCCTACACAGTGCTTTTTCTTTTTTTATGTACAACACTTTTAACTGTCTTGCTACTGACGTGTAATATATAAGTGAAAATGCCTTAATTCCTTTACAAATAATAGACAAACTTAAATTATGAAACAATTAACGTCTAACTTCCACCGAAAGCCGAGATTTAAACGATAGTGACCAATTGTGTCTTTTCTCAGTTAAAGTTCTATTTTTTCCCCCTATTGTTTCTGTCAGTTTATATATCTTAGGCCTGTGTGATGGCAAAGTTAAATATTGTTCCTCTTAATGTGTTTTTATACTGATATGAATCTCAGGAGGATGTTGTTTGAATTTAAATTGTACTGTTTTTGGTTTGCCATACAAGTGAAAAAAAATGCAAACATTTAACCTCTTGTCTGCCTGATGATCTGTATTTTCTACTCAGTCACAACAGTAATGTTGAGCCTATTATATGGTGAGCATAATGCTGTGATGTCAATTGCAAAAGAAAAGGTGGGAGCAGAAACCTTTCCTATTTGTTCTTTTGCCACCACACTTAATTTGTCTCTCTGTCTACGATGTTTACTGCTTCTGGTCTCTGTTCTCTGTCATCAGTCCAATGAATGAACAATCATTTAACAGTGTGTGAGGCCCTCTAGTGGATGTTGTGTAGTATTGTAGGTTCTTGTACAGAGTTCTGGTGTTTCCTGTCACTGTGGGCGCCACAGCACAGTAGTACACAGCAGAGTCTGTCATTGCAGCAGAGGAGATCAGCAGGTCCATCTGGGTTTTATCATCACTCAGTTTGAAGGAAAAACCAGGAACTGGATCCAACATTTTGCGTCCTATTCCAGAGTAAGAGATCAGGAACTCTGGAGGTTTTCCAGGATATTGTCGATACCAGAAGAAATAATCAGAAGCAGTTGCTTGTCTGGAAAAATTGTAGCTCAGAGAAACAGATGTTTCTTCTAAACTGAAAACTTCTTCCTTATGTGGAGTTAGTTGATCGCAGCTGACACCTAAAGAAAACACATTTAACTATTATTATTTTACAGACATTTTTGTAGTGAGACCTAAACATGTTTTAAACAAACTTTTGTTTGAAACAAGTTGAAGGAGGAAATATATGTTACCAATTTACAAGTTTTATAAGTGAATTATTGACAGAGCAAGGTAGAATCTGACCTGTTAGCAGTGAGGCGACCAGCAGAGAAAGTCTATAATAGTCCATGTTGATCAGAGTTAATGTTTGAACTGTGTTGAATGTGGAAGTTTGTGTCTCTTCTATAGTTCAGTAACAGCTCAGCTCCTCCCTGAAGCTCTCAGCTCCTCTTCCTCCTGCTGAACAGACTAACAGCTTCTTCTGACAAAATCAGCTTCATAACAAAGAGCAGTGAAACTAGTGTTCATGCTGCTGGTTAAACTTACACCCTGAAAGGTGTCTAACCTGATCCTGCTTGTTTCTTTCCATTTAAACTGTTGTAAATCTTAATCCCAATTAAATAGGCCTGAATCATTTGTTTCCTTTTTATTTCATCACTGGTTCTTAATTGTACTCATAGCTGATCTATTTAATCTATTTCTAGTTCTCATGATGATTTCAGACCATTTTGCCTTCCTGTTGAATCGTTGAATTGCTTTTTCTGTACTTGTTGGCTTCAGCTCACTATTTCTACATCCAGGTTAAGAGTGAAAATCTCCTGCTATTTCTCAAAAAGAAAAAGAAAAAACAGTCATGATATATATATATATATATATATATATATATATATATATATATATATATATATATATATATATATATATATATATATATATATATATATATATATATATCGTTAGAAATGACACTTGTAGAATAACCATTACAGAATAAATGTCTACACAGGCCAAAAGAAATTACTGCAGTGGGATGGTGGACAATCTTTATACATTTAAACCAAAATGAATCCTTGTATTTGTCTTGGCTTGGGGGTCTTTCGCGCCATTTCGGTGCGATGGAGCTGACGTCATGTCATGCGCCATCACATGATGAAAGCAAAGATGGCAGCGTCCACGGTCAGTTGGCTATGGTTAACGTAAAGACACCCAGATTTGCAAGACATTGTAGGAAGTGATGATGCAAGTGTTTATCACCCAGTTTGAAAGCTCAGAACAGAGGATCCAGTTTTTGAAGCAGACAGACAGATTTCTCAAAAAAGTTTGAGTAAACTAATATGCAGTGAACAGCAGAGGCGTCTAAGGCAGGAACATCTGCAGGGAGAGAACACAGGTTAGTGACCAGGTCTATCTAGCAGGAGAATATAATGAAAATGTGAGTCACTAACCTGGTCTTATAGAGTTCAGGCAGTGTCCAGAGGATGCGATTGGTTCCAGCTGGTCAGCGACCAACAAGATGTTGTGGACGCTGCTCAGAAAGCGCCAGATGTTGAAGTCCCTGAGATCAGAGATCGGACAGGAGAACCGAGGAGACGAAGAAGGGCAGGATAATCCAGAGGGTGAAGTCAAAGCCTGTGTCAAGGAAGTGCCAAAGAGTCTGGGCCAGGAGAACAGAGATCTGAATAGGTACCAAAGGGAAATCCAGGACTGTGTTTGCAGTCAGTTCCAGATTTGGTAAACAGGTAGATTCCAGGAGGAGTCTGAGGACAGGTAAGGCAAACAAATCAGAACAGGAACAGGCAGGCTCAGAGGTCCAGAGGCATAACGGGTCAGGATCAGCCAATCAGAAACACTTAGATACGCTGGACTACTCTCACCAAGGTTTCGAATAACCTGGAACTGATGACTGGTAGAAGGCAGCTTCAGTATAGGCTGGAGCAAGTGGATCAGATGAACGGTAATGTGAAACTGGGTCAGTGTGAGCGGCCATCTGCCAAAGCCGACTGGGGTTCAAAGAGACAGAAGCAGACATAGAAAAAGCAGCTTTAAAAGGTGGCCCTGTCCAGGAAACACAGCCAGGCAGACAAACTCCGAGCCAAATCCAATTTCAGAGGATGAAGAAAGCACATTCAGTTGGTCACATTCAGAGAAACAGGACCACACTGGAAAAACAGGCCCATCTCCAATATCTATGAACAAAGGTGTCACAGCCAAACAGGTACAGACAAGGCGAAGCTATTCCTTTGCAGAGTGAGAGTATAGAGATAGAATGAAGCAGAATGATGAAATAGGGGTTGCTATGTCCTCCAGCAGTCTAAGCCTATAGCAGCATAACTATAGAGATAGATCAGGATAACCTGAGCCACTCTAACTATAAGCTTTATCAAAAAGGAAAGTTTTTAGCCTAGCCTTAAAAGTAGACAGGGTGTCTGCCTCACGGACTAAAACTGGTAGTTGGTTCCACAGGAGAGGAGCCTGATAACTAAAAGATCTGCCTCCCATTCTACTTTTAGAAATTCTAGGAACCACTATTAAACCTGCAGATTGAGAGCGAAGTGCTCTGTTAGGAACATAAGGAACAATCAGATCTCTGATATCAGATGGAGCTTGGCCATTTAAGGCTTTATATGTGAGAAGGAGGATTTTAAATTCTATTCTGGATTTAACAGGAAGCCAATGAAGAGAAGCCAGGATAGGAGAGATATGATCTCTCTTTTTCATTTTCATCAGAACTCTGGCTGCAGCATTTTGGATCAGCTGAAGGCTTTTAACTACAGTTTGTGGACTTCCCGATAGTAAAGAATTACAATAGTCCAGCCTTGAAGTAAGAAATGCATGGACTAGTTTCTCAGCATCACCCCTGGACAGGAGATTTCTAATTTTTGCAATGTTCCTCAGATGAAAGAAGGAAATTCTAGAAACCTCTTGGATATGAGATTTAAATGACAGGTCCTGATCAAAAACAACACCAAGATTTTTTACTTTATTATCTGAAATCAGTTTAATCCCATCCAAATGAAATGACTGACTAATCAGCTTTTTTATCAAAAACTCTGGTCCAAAGAGTCTTTTGTTTGTATTTAGGAGCAGAAGTTAAGAGTCATCCAGCTTTTTATGTCTTCAAGACATGACTGTAATCTATGTAATGGTTTAGCTTCTGTGATGATCCTGGCACTGGAGTTAACTCTGTCTCCTATTATCACTCTGGTTCAGTTTCCATCCTCTTTGCAGTTATCTCTACTGGTTTCACCTGTCGCCACCTGTATACACGCTCCGTCCTGATCAGTCTCCAGTGCCTGATTGTTTCGAGTCAACCCGGTGAGAACCTTCGAGCCTGTTTCCTGAAAACCTGTCTGTCTTTCTGCCTGTCTGCCTATTATAGTGTAGATCCTATCTTGTCCCCTTATTTTTGAGCCTGCCTGACCCCTTGTTCTGTCAGTCTCTGGATACCGGATTGATTTCCTATGTTTATGACCCATTCTGCCTGTAAGTTACTGAGCCTGTCTGCCTTCCCCAACGCTCTGTGATACTCAGAGATCGGACCTGGATCTGAAACTGGACAAACCTGCCCGATATCCCCTCTGTTCTTCTGATGGATTTCTGAACCTTTCTCTGGACACACATCCTGTCCCTGGCTGACTCTCAGAGTCTGGACTCCTTCTGTAGTCAGGTTAGTCCATCAGACAGTTTTGACTCAAACCTGCCAGTGCTGCTTCTACCTGTACCTCTGTCTCAAGGACATACCAGCATGCACACTAGAGCTGTACGCCTGAGAGTTAGCGTTTCTATCACCTGTCTTTTCAATAAACTGTTTTAAAACGTCACTGACCTGTTGTGGTGAATCTTTGGACCGAATCCGGCACACATCTGGATCTGGATGTATAGATACATATAGCTAGTTATAATTAGCATAACAGTGGAAATTAATCCCATGCTGTTGTAGTGGGAAAAAGTATTCAACTATTCATCCTAGTTAAATAAACGAAGATCGATGGATTTCACTCAGTTGGCACATTTATTCATATCTTTACAAAGAGAGAACAGTTCATCAGCCCTTATGGCACAGCATTCTGTCCTGTTCTACTAGAGCAACATTCATTCCTCCTTACTTACAACAATGGAAAGTAGTCAGTATCAAAATAAATTACAGACACTTTGGTTAAACAGTAACATGTTATGAATAAACTTTGAGAAAGAATCTGGTTTGTTATGGGGAGAAGCTATGTCTGGTCTACAAACCATCCTGCAGAGAATGGTGTGGCCCTGAAGGTGAAACAGACCGAGTGAAAACTTTTATAGTGAGTAAATAGGATAAATTAATATATATTAGAAGAGAAATCAAAATTTTCCGACAACACTGTCCAAAAACTTTACTGATTGGGAGCATATATAATAAAGAGAATTGGTCCTAGCACTGATCCCTGTGGTACTCCACAGGTAACCTTTGAGCACCAGGGAGATTTGTCATTAACGTGAACAAACTGAAATCGATTAGATGGATAAGATTTAAACCAGTCTAATGCTGTTCCTTTAATTTCTACAAAATATTCAAGTCTTTCTAAAAGAATATTATAATCAAGTATATCAAATGCAGCACTGAGATCCAACAGGGCAACTACAGATACAAGTCCATTATCTGAGGCCATGAGAATATCATTAGCAACCTTCACCAGAGCGGTTTCAGTGCTATGATGAGCTCTAAAGCCAGTCTAGTGCCATTCCTTTAATTCCAACAAAATATTCAAGTTTTTCTAAAAGAATACTAGGATCAACTGTATCAAATGCAGCACTAAGATCTAAGAGCTCTAAAGCCAGACTGAGACTCTTCCTGTTTTATCTTCCTGTATTTTAATCATGTAAAGCACTTTGCATTGTCTTTGTACTGAATTGTGCTATACAAATAAATTTGCCTGCCTTGCCTAAAGTTCATTATGGTGTAAGTGATCACACTGTTGTTTGGCAACTATTTTCTCAAGAATTATATATAAGGAAGGAAGATTGGATATAGGTCTATAATTGACCAATTCATCTGGGTCAAGAGAAAGTTTCCTAATTAAAGGTTTTAATTACAGCAACCTTAGAAACATTTGGTTCATATCACTGTAACAGAGATAGATTAATCACATCCAAAATGGAGGAGGAGATCAAATAGAATACCTCCTTAAATAACTTGGTTGGAACTGGATCTAACATCCGAGTTGAAGGCTTAGAAGAAGACCATAATTTTGCTAACTCAGAAAGTTCAACTGGATCAAAGCAGTCTAAACCTGGTTCAGATTCTATGACTACCTCAGATGCTGCCCCACCTTCCAGAGATAAACCAATCATAGTTAGAGGAGTGCTCTATCTCAAGCTTATGTATAAAGAATCCCAAAATCATTACTGCTAAGTGGAATGGACGGTTCAACAGAGCTATGGCTCTGGGTGAGTTTGACAACTGTATTAAAAAGATATTTAGGATTAATCCTATTCTCCTCTATTAATGAGGAGAAATATGCTGCTCTTGCTTTACAAAGGGTCCTTCTGGTGTCACAAAGGGATGAAAAACTAAAGTTAAAGAGAGATTTACTGGAAAAGAACAAATGTGACTCCTTTGACCACAAAACTAGCTTAAATCGGAAGGCAATTAGACTTTTGCTCAGTTTTCTTAAGACATTTCCACAACTATCCAGGAATCTATATCAGTTTTTTCAGCTCACTCCAGATCAGTCAGTAATCTGAGTGCTGATGTATTTAAGCACCATTGAGATCCATCCTCCTAAGCACATTCGAAGTGAAGGCAAATGAAGCAATCATACCCAACCCTCTTTTTCTTTGGTTGTTGTAGCTTTAGTTTTATATGGATTTGTTGTTAGGTCATTTGAATCATGACAACTATGCTCTTAAAATGTGTGTCCTTTGTTCTTGAGGTTCATATTTACAGCTGAATCTTGTCCCAGAGCTACTGGCTTTCCTCTGCTGAAACATGTCTTTTTTGTAGTTGTTGTTTGGTTTCTTTAGTATTGGAGTCATGTTTGGGATTAAACACTTTTTATTTGAGCATGTTGATGGGTTTGAAATTCAGTGGTAGAAAAGTCTTCATTCAGAGATATTCCTGAAAACCTACACAGACTGACATCTGCATTTTAAATCTTGGTTTTGAACTCATTATCATCTTTGAGGGTATTATGAAATAAATTAGTGGCGTTTCTGTGTTTAAAGTAAACTAAATGAAAGATAAAAGAAGTGGGCAAAATTCTAGAAAAACTACAAAAGAGAAATAGTATATAGGGACCTCTTGTGGTTCTGGTGCAGTACTGTATTGTCTTTGCACTGCAGATTCTTGTACAGAGTTCTGGTGTTTCCTGTCACTGTGGGCTGCAGAGCACAGTAGTACACAGCAGAGTCTGACAGACGGAGATCCTGGATCGTAAGGTTTACGAATTTCTTTTGTTGCTCAGTTTTGAGATCAGCATCAAATCTGTCCTCGCCAAACTCAGGGGAAATCTCTGCCTTGTCACCAAAACACTTAAGGATGTACTTGGGAGAACTATTTCCTTCTTGTTGGTACCAAAATAAATATGGATAGGTAGAACTTGTTTCAAAAATACATCCAAGAGTCACAGATTCTCCTTCAGCAGCAACAACATGTCCTTCTGTCTGCGTCACTGAGTCTCCTTTACACTCTGAGGAAGAACAGAACATGCAGAGGAAGAGATGAAGCAATAAAGATGATTGATTAAAGGAGAACAATCAGCAGCTTTAAAGACTTCTATTCCATGTAGAATAGATGTCATTTTCTCTGATCATTGTCACTTTGAACCATATCAGGTGTTTCTACAAGGTAACAAATGGCAGCAGAAATGATCTGCTCTGATTTTCTGTAGAATGAACATTAAAGCTCTTCATGTAGAGCTCAGGAATGTGTTCAAGTGTTTGAAGAGGAAACATGTTGAGCTTTCTATCTTACCAAAGAAAAGAGCAGCTAGAATAATCCACAGCCAATGTTCCATCTGTCCAACAAGGTTTAAATCAGCAGGAGAAACTAGCTGATGTTCAACATTCAGTCTGACTATTGTTCTCTTCACAGCAACACTTATTATTGACACAATGCTGGAACACAGAGCACAAGGAGAGCTCCGCCTACTGGATGATGGCGCTCTTTAGTGGAGTTTATGGGACATTGCAGCTTGTTGTGCAGAGTTCAGGATCCTCTCAGAGATCCACTTTCTTGCTCTAAAAGGTCATACCAGGGTGTTTTATCTTAAAAGTGATTCAGCCAGCAGTTCAAGGTTACTGAGGGTGAAGAGAGATTCCAACTCTGATGAGCAGGTAGTGACATCTCTCAACTCTGAAAATAAACAGATTTACATAATTCACCACCAAAAATGTTGCAGTTGATTTATAAAAAAAATACACAAAAAATAACACAAATGCATTTCAAAATGAGGCATAAAAATGTCTTTCAATATTAAAGATTCCCATAAAAATAAGACATGACATTATAATATTGTAAGTGACACACTGATATTTAGAATGAGGCACGATGATGCTCATTGGTGCTCATTCTGCAAAGATGCCATCCTTAGATTAGGGAGAAAAACTGTTCATTTAGACTTAAAGAGTCAATAAAAAAAGACTATCCTTATTCTATATTTCTTCAAACTAAGGATTTCTCCAGGAGGTTGTGAGGAACAGAGTCTAGGCCAAAAATACAACCAAGATAAGTCATTGAAGTTATAACAGTTTATTTCAGAGGTGTGTTTGATGAGCCTGGATCGAGCTCAGAGATCCTGTGATTGGCACAGTTTGAGAGGAGCAGGCTGGGTGGTAAATTTAAAGGGCTTTAGATATCTTGATGTAGTTCTGACCATCAATTACTAGACTGCTTTAATCTTATTCTAAATATTTTATATTATAAATTATATATTTTTAAAATGGTGCCCCGATTCAAGAATGTATTATTAGGCTGTCTAAATAAAACTGATGGATTATTAAAGACCCTACTTAGGAATATTCAATACCAGGATTAAGTCTCTCAACTTCCTGTTTCTTAGTTGAAATTTCCAAAAAAGTAACCAATAAGTGCAACACACACTGATGGTATAGAACCTAATACAGAAACAACTGATAGGAACTACAGCTCATTAAATGGCTGTTCCCATTAAAGGAAATGATAAGTTCTCCGCCTGATAGGACCGTTGTTAGATGGGCTGAAGGAGGTTCATTTCAGTAGGCCAGTTATTTGACATTTCCAAACTAAACTACATATTTTCTCCCCTGTCCAGTGACCTATGCAGGTTTTTAGCACCTAATCATCACATTCTATAGAATAACAAAACATTCAAGAGATCAATAAATATAGAAATAAAAATTGAGAAATTGAGTTCTCTGAAATAGTTATATTTCAATAAACACTTTAAAAGGAAAGAAAGCAGACACAACAACTAGATTAAATAAAAAAAATTATTAAAGGTCAAGTT
This sequence comes from Cyprinodon tularosa, assembly GCF_016077235.1. Classification (NCBI taxonomy): domain Eukaryota; kingdom Metazoa; phylum Chordata; class Actinopteri; order Cyprinodontiformes; family Cyprinodontidae; genus Cyprinodon; species Cyprinodon tularosa. The sequence continues at coordinate 193,823 of NW_024039355.1, forward strand.
GCAAAGAAAGAAACTTATGAGAAAGGAAAAATACAGTGCAATTATCAATAGATGGGGCTTATTGGGATTAAAAAATGTTACAATAAAAAACAGAGAGTCAGCAGGATATTAATACAATAATATTAAATCAACAAAAAACAACAAAATCAATTAAACTGTATTTTAAAAGCACTTTTCAACATTCATATGGAGAAGAAAGGGCTTTACAAGAAAATATGAAAAGAAGATGACAGGACGAAACAGATAATATAAAAATCTAAAAAGAAAATCAGATAAACAGGATAAAAACAAACAAGGCATAATAGCTCAATTCAATAACTGTTCTAAGATCTATATAGAAAAAGAAAACCAGAATATAAACGAAAGGAAAGCATTGTCCAGAGAAGGAAAGACTGAGTCTGAATGCATGTGTTTATAGCTTTGATAAAGTAATGGATTGCAGCTCTGGAGGTGAAGCTTCCAACAACTTAAGGCAAAACAACGATCAATGTTTGCTTCTAGTCATGCAGGGTTAGAAGCTCTGAACAATATGGTGGTGAATATTTAGAGATTTAGGTAACTATGCTACAGTAGGGGTTGTTATGACAACAGCAAGACTTAAAAGTGTATCTTAAATGAATAATAGGAAACCAGTGAAAAGAATAGAGAATGTCATATAGGCCTTATTTGGAGGATATGAGAGAAACCAAGCAGCTGCATTTTTGATTAGTTGAAGTTTACAAAGAATAAACTGGCCAGACTGTAGTCCATCCTTGAACAAATGAATGCATGCATCGTCTTTAAGGTCAATCCAGGACAGAAATGGTTTTGTGTTTTGATTGGAGTCCTACCTGAAAAAAAGCCTCGTTCCACCCAGAAGAAGAAAGCAGAAAACACAATAAAATGTCAAAGTCTCAGTAAAAATAACACAATAGCATTTCTTTTTATGTTTTCAAGAAAGAAATCCAAAAAGATTGACCAACCTGTGGGGAAGAAGGGGACAGTTTGGTTTTTCCAAATTCAAGATGGATGGGATTGTGCAAAACCCATCTTGAATAATCTTTGACCTGAACTATAGTTCAGTTCAGTAGCTTTTATTTGTCCCAGTATGGGCAATTTTGTGCAGTAGTAGTACACCTTTCACACACATGTTCACATTTCACAAATCACAGATAAAAAATAAAAGAAGCACAAGAGACACATAAATATTTAAAAAGATAAAAGTAAGGTGGATAAAAGAGACAGAATTGTAAAGAATAAAGTGCACTCTGTGGAGGATTTAGTATTGTATTAATTGTAAATTGGGGTTTCTAGTCATGTTAAAAGTTCTTAGACATATCTGAGCCCAGATGTTTTGTTCAAAGCTGACTGATAAATCCTCCTCCCATTTAGTAATAGGAAGAGATATTGTATGATCCACTTTAGTCAGTGTCCTGTATAGTTTAGACAGTAGTTTGGGGGGGGGGGGGTTTAACTCTAGAAACTCTGATATATTAGTTGGAATTTTTAAACCTCCATCAATATGCTTACATTTATTTCTAATTATAGCTTTAATTTGCTCATATTCTAAGAATATATTTTTGTTAATGCCATATTGCAAATTTAATCTAGCGAATGTGATAAACTCCGTACCTTCAAATAAATGATCCAGATATGTAATACCTTTATTCTTCCAGTACAGAAAGTTTATCACATTATTGTTTTGTAGAATGTCAGGGTTATTCCAGATGGGTGTACGACTGCACGGGATAAGTGATGACTTTGTCATTTTTAGAAATTCCCACCATGCTGTCAGGGAAGAGCTGATGTTAATATTTTTAAAACATGAATGTCGCTTGATATTAGAGCTAATAAACGGCAAATCTGAAATTATGATATTACTGCATATTTCCTGTTCTGTGTCTATCCAAGGCTCATCTAAGGGATTATGTTTTATCCATTTAGAGATGTATTGTAATCTATTCGCTAAGTGGTAGTTTTGGAAGTTAGGTAAATCTAGTCCCCCTCTGTCTTTAGTTTTCTGTAGTGTTTTTAAGCTGATACGAGGGGGTTTGTCCTTCCAAAGAAATTTAGAGATGGAAGAATCTAGAGATTTAAACCATCCGGGTGATGGTTTATTTGGGATCATTGAAAATAGGTAGTTAATTCTGGGTCAGACCATCATTTTAATAAAGGGTACCCTACCTATGAGGGAGATCGGAAGCAATTTCCATCTTTCTAGATCCTCTTCTATCTCTTTTAAAAGAGGGATGTGGTTGAGTTTTGGTAACTCAGCTAATTTACACTCACCTGCCACTTTATTAGGTACACCTGTCCAACTGCTCGTTAACACTTAATTTCTAAGCAGCCAATCACATGGCGGTAACTCAGTACATTTAGGCATGTAGACATGGTCAAGACAATCTCCTGCAGTTCAAACCGAGCATCAGTATGGGGAAGAAAGGTGATTTGGGTGACTTTGAACGTGGCATGATTGTTGGTGCCAGAAGGGCTGGTCTGAGTATTTCAGAAACTGCTGATCTACTGGGATTTTCACGCACAACCATCTCTAGGGTTTACAGAGAATGGTCCGAAAAAGAAAAAACATCCAGCGAGCGGCAGTTCTGTGGGTGGAAATGCCTTGTTGATGCCAGAGGTCAGAGGAGAATGGCCAGACTGGTTCGAGCTGATAGAAGGGCAACAGTGACTCAAATAACCACCCGTTACAACCAAGGTGGGCAGAAGAGCATCTCTGAACGCACAGTACGTGGAACTTTGAGGCAGATGGGCTACAGCAGCAGAAGACCACACCGGGTGCCACTCCTTTCAGCTAAGAACAGGAAACTGAGGCTATAATTTGCACAAGCTCATCGAAATTGGACAATAGAAGATTGGAAAAACGTTGCCTGGTCTGATGAGTCTCGATTTCTGCTGCGACATTCGGATGGTAGGGTCAGAATTTGGCGTCTACAACATGAAAGCATGGATCCATCCTGCCTTGTATCAACGGTTCAGGCTGGTGGTGGTGGTGTCATGGTGTGGGGAATATTTTCTTGGCACTCTTTGGGCCCCTTGGTACCAATTGAGCATCGTTGCAACGCCACAGCCTACCTGAGTATTGTTGCTGACCATGTCCATCCCTTTATGACCACAATGTACCCAACTTCTGATGGCTACTTTCAGCAGGATAATGCGCCATGTCATAACGCTGGAATCATCTCAGACTGGTTTCTTGAACAAGACAATGAGTTCACTGTACTCAAATGGCCTCCACAGTCACCAGATCTCAATCCAATAGAGCATCTTTGGGATGTGGTGGAACGGGAGATTCGCATCATGGATGTGCAGCTGACAAATCTGCGGCAACTGTGTGATGCCATGATGTCAATATGGACCAAACTCCCTGAGGAATGCTTCCAGCACCTTGTTGAATCTATGCCACGAAGAACTGAGGCAGTTCTGAAGGCAAAAGGGGGTCCAACCCGTTACTAGCATGGGGTACCTAATAAAGTGGCCGGTGAGTGTAGATGACACAGTAATTCCCAAATATTTGATATTTCCTGATTGCAATTGTAGACCTGAGGGTTTCTGTAGAGAGCAATTAATTGGTAGTTTTATAGATTTAGACCAATTTATAGAGTAATATGAGACTTTTGAGAAAGATTCTAGTAATCTAATTACTAGAGAGAGGCAAGTGTTTGAGAACTGGAGATAAAGTAATATATCACCTGCGTAAAGACTAATTTTATGCTCTATTTTTATGCCTTTCATACCTTTAATCATATTTGTTTGTCTGATTGTAGCAGCCAGAGGCTCAATGAAAATAGCAAAAAGTGAGGGGGAGAGCGGGCATCCCTTTCTGGTGCCCCTCTGGAGACAAAAGCTGGAAGATGTTTGATTATTTGTCCTGACACAGGCTGTTGGGAAGCTGTATTTATAAAGAAATTGCCAAAGCCAAATTTATGTAGAGTAGCCAATAAAAAAATTCAGTTTACTCTATCAAATCCCTTTTCTGCATCTAAAGACAATATGTAGCATTTAATATTTTTACTGTAGGAATAATCTATTAAATTAGATTATTCCTATGGTAAAAATATTAATATTTCCGTTTTTTTGTGTATCTTAGCCCTGTTTGATGGAAAATGTAAATCTGGTGACTCTTAAAGGTGTTCTCATATGTTAAGACCTGGTCTCAGGAGGAAATTATTTGAACTTAAATTGCCCTATCTTTGGTTGGAAATAAACATAAAAAACAAACATACAATCCACTTTCAGATCGTCTGATGACTTTTCTTTTCACTGAGCCAAAAAAATAACACTAAATCTGTTGCATTGAACTTCTTAGTGTGATATCAAAAGTACAAAAAAACAGGAAACAGAAGCTTATTTTAGCACGATGAAACTGCCAGCATGCTTGTAGCTTCCACAGCAGCTCTGCCTCTATGCTTTACTATTTCAAGTCTTTGTCATACTGACTCAACTATCAGTTAACAGTGTGTGAGGCCCTCTAGTGGATGCTGTGGAGTATTGCAGGTTTTTGTACAGAGTTCTGGTGTTTCCTGTCACTGTGGGCCTCACAGCACAGTAGTACACAGCAGAGTCTGTCAGCTCAGCAGAGGAGATCAGCAGGTCCATCTGGGTTTTATCATCACTCACTTTGAAGGAAAAACCAGGAACCCCCTGAGATATTTCTTTTCCAGTTCCTAAGTGAGAGATCAGGAACTCTGGAGGTTTTCCAGGATATTGTCGATACCAGAAGAAATAATCAGAAGCAGTTGCTTGTGTAGAAAAATTGTAGCTCAGAATAACAGAAGTTTCCTTCAAGCTGATAACTTCCGCATCATGTGGAGTCAATTGATTACATCTGATCCCTAAAGGGAGAAATATTTAACAGTTGTTAGTTTTCAGATGCTTTGTATTGATACTTTGAAACATGTTTAACACATTTCAAGAAAATTAAGGAAGACATATCTGTAATCATTTTAGTTACTATTCATACAAATTAGCATGATTTTGACCTGTTAGCAGTGAGGCGAAGAGCAGAGAAAGTCCATAATAGTCCATGATGATCAGAGTTAATGTTTGAACTGTGTTGAATGTGGAAGTTTGTGTCTCTTCTATAGTTCAGTAACAGCTCAGATCCTCCCTGAAGCTCTCAGCTCCTCCTTCCCTTGTTAGCAGACAGCTTCTTCTGTCACAATAGTTATAGCGTCAATTCACAACAGGTTTGTTCTCTGGAAACTTTACAGAGACAATCAGATTGTTCAAAGGTTTGTATTTAAGGAAAACCAGCTGATGCATCAAGTATTTCACTGTAGGCTATGCTACTCGTGGTTGAGCATTTGGGACAAAAGATATTCACTGGCACTGTGTCGTTGATTTTACAGCAACCCCTCACACTTAACATGCATGCAGCAGTTTGGAAAAGCCATCTGCTGAGGGGTTCAATAGAGCGGTGATCTATAAGTACTTTCTTTGTTATAAAAGGTAACAGTCAATAATAATCCATATATGGGCCCTTGCTGAATCTGAATACTCCAAATAGGTAAGGACTAAGGACGCATCAGCTACGGCAGAATGCATTCATGGTAGAGATTACATGGGTGATTCAAACAATGCTAGCAGTAAGGAGCTAGGCTTTCTTTCTCCAGTTTATTTATCATACTGACCTCCAGACATTCCTGAGGATGAGCATGAAATGGATTTGATAGAGAATGAAATTGTTATCCTCAACTAAACACCTACTTATCTTAAAGGGAAAAGCAGTTTGTTTTTTTGTTTTTTTACATTGGGCACTTGATTTTATGTTACTACATCATGTTCTACTCACCCATATTAGTTTTGTGTAATTTGGAGCCGTTCTGAAGGTATTCTGTTAGGTTATACCCAAGTAACGTCTTCCTATGGGCAACGACTTGAAGGCACAAACTAAACTGTTCATAATATATCATTTATGGTACGCCAGTATTCATAACTTGTAGGCGAATCACTGTCCCCCAGACATCCGCGGTTATATTCTTTATATTTATATCTTTTAAAAACAAAGTGGTGTGTGCATGACATCATATCAAAGGGGTTTCTTTTCATCAGTGCAACATTGCAAAAATGAGCAATCTCCTGTCCAGGGGTGATGCTGAGAAACTAGTCCATGTATTTGTTACTTCAAGGCTGGACTATTGTAATTCTTTACTATCAGGAAGTCCACAAACTGTAGTTAAAAGCCTTCAGCTGATCCAAAATGCTGCAGCCAGAGTTCTGATGAAAATGAAAAAGAGAGATCATATCTCGCCTATCCTGGCTTCTCTTCATTGGCTTCCTGTTAAATCCAGAATAGAATTTAAAATCCTCCTTCTCACATATAAAGCCTTAAATGGCCAAGCTCCATCTGATATCAGAGATCTGATTGTTCCTTATGTTCCTAACAGAGCACTTCGCTCTCAATCTGCAGGTTTACTAGTGGTTCCTAGAATTTCTAAAAGTAGAATGGGAGGCAGATCTTTTAGTTATCAGGCTCCTCTCCTGTGGAACCAACTACCAGTTTTAGTCCGTGAGGCAGACACCCTGTCTACTTTTAAGACTGGGCTTAAAACTTTCCTTTTTGATAAAGCTTATGTTTGGAATCCAGTTTGTGTGGGTTGTTTGTGTGTTTATTCCCTCCACGACCAAGTGATGCTCTGTTCCCCGCTGGACCTCCCTGCACACCTGCGGCACGTTCGATCATTACTGGAGAAGTATTTGAGCAGCTGGCAGTTTTGGGTACTCTAGCCTAACTGAGATTAGCAGAGTCTAACCTAAGCCTTGTTTCTCTGAGTCTTATCTAGTTTTTGTCTTTGCTCTTTGGCAGGAAGCCTTCCTGAGTAACTGGATACCTGGACCTTCTCCCCCTGGAAGGATTGACTGAGTACACACTGAGCAGGGCAAAACCTCCATGTGATCCTTTCAAGTCCTCAACGGAAATCCAAGTGAAAGTGCGCTCCTTTACTCCTCTGGGTCCTACACTTGTCTATCTGTCCGCCCTCCAATGAGTTCCCTCTTCTCTGGATTCCTACGGTCCCTGAACTGATCACTGTGATCTCCCCTTCAGACTTTCCGGTTCACCAGTCCACTGAGTTCCAGATCCAACTTCTGTATTTCAACAACATTGAATATACCTGTTTAACCCTTTCCCTTGGTCTCTGAGTGGTTCTCTGCATGTGGGTCAGATCACTTAAACCAATCATGACAGCTTATAGTTAGCTGATGTTAGTCTGAGCTATCGCTATAGTTATGCTGCTATAGGCCCAATGCTGATTTACACTCAGAAACAAGTTTGTCTGTGAGTGTATCGCAGTGAATGCAAATGCGCCTCTGCCCCTTCAGCAGACACTCTGCTGCACCTCTCCAAAATTGTAGCAAACTGCAGACAGGAGGCCTCAGATTGGACAAATCTACATCCGCTCTGCACTATGCATATTTCCTGTTTGGTACCTTACCAGTTTGTTTTGTTTGTATGACCGCCATTGTGGAAAACCAATCATGAAATGGACCAGCTAGAAGAGTGAGGTGCGCCAGAATGCTAGCACCCTTTTTCCTACTGGATCCCCGCTCTTTTTGAACCTCATGTCCCTCCATTGTAGACAAACTTACCCCCACTGTCTCACCGCCTCAGCCGTTTCTAGACCCACAGCTAGTTTGTGATCTGCTTCCGGCGTTGTGGCGTGGACTAAGATAGCAAATCAAAATACAAATCAAAAATACATGCAACAAGCTCACTGCAACAGACTGCTGCGGGAGGAAAACCAGCCCTTTAGACTGCTGCAGGACATAGGGATCCCTTTTTCATCACTCTCCGGCATTCCATCTCTGTTCTCCCACTCTGCAGAATCTATTAGTTCAATCTCTAACGTTCTGCTCTCTCTGCTTTTTCTCATAGTAGCTTCATCTGGTCTGTTCCTGTTTGGCTGTGACTCCATCCTAGAGAGAAATATCAGCTCTGCTGCTGCCATCAACACCTTTGTTTCTAGATGTTGGAGATCAGCCTGTTTTCCAGTGTAGTCCTGTTTCTCTGACTGTGACTAACTGGGTGTGCACTCTTCATCCTCTGACATGGGAGCTGGCTCGGAGCTAATCTCCCTGGCTGTGTGTTTTGTGAAGTTAGGAAACTGAGTCTGGAAGCATTTCTTGCATAATATTATAATATTTTTATAATAATTTTATTTAAAGTCCTTTGGATGGAGAGTATATAAAAGCTCTGACTCAATCATCCTAAACAAAAACATTTTTACTCTTAAAAAAAATCCCAGCCCACTCTTTTTCTCCCATGAGACTAAAACCCACGTCCTGCTTAAAAAAGCCTTCTCAAACACTTCTCAAACAAAAGAAGGAAAACAACCCGATTCATCTCGATTCATCAAAGACATTAAACATTTAAGACAACTGTTTTCCGTTCACACCAGAAAAAGGATGTGAGAACCTTGAATGCAGTAAGGAAATGTTTATCTATATTTTCCCTCTTGTCTAAACTAGGCAGGAAACCCCCTCTTTTCACACTTGCTTCAACTCCCTACATCTCAACATAAAGAATAAAACAATATTACTTTTATTTAAATAAGAAAAAGCACAGTCTGATATCTCATTAATAGTTTCCTGGACAGGGTCGCCTTTTACAGTTGCCTTTTGTATCTATGCTTCTTTTTCTATGTCTGCTTCTGTCTCCTTGAACCCCAGTCGGCCTCGGCAGATGGCCGCTCACACTGAGCCTGGTTCAGCTGGAGGTTCCTTCCTGTTAAAAGGGAGTTTTTCCTCTCCACTGTCGCTACAAGCATGCTTAGTGTGAGGGATTGCTGAAGAGTCAATGAGTCGATGCAATCAGCTGGTTTTCCTTAAATAGAAAACATTGAATCAATTTGACTGTATGATCAGGTTGAAATGTAAAGTTCCTTCAGATGAAGTACTGTGAATCGGTGGTATATAAATAAACTGAATTGAAACCTTTCTCTGTGCTTGTGAAATATGCATCTAGGTGTAACTAACCAGGCAAAAGAAGTAGCAGTGAAACAAGATAACATATAAAAATGCAGTTAAATAAGGAGAGGTCCAGTTGTTAGCTATTGTTATGGTTAACCTTCAAACAATGAATTATAGGACCTTCAAATTCCTTAACAAATATAATTATTATTAGGGCTGTCAAAATTAACGTGTTAACGCGAGATGATTAAATTCTGGAATTAACGCAATATTTTTTTAACGCATTAACGCAGTCCCGCAATTCCCACAATTCAATTGTCCGACATGAGCAAGATTGAGGAATCAGAAAAACCCGTTGGCCCGCTGGATGGACAGTTCGAGTATAAAAACTGCTGACACTGCAAGAAGGACTTTTCATTTCACCGAAGCACCTCGAGGCTTAAATATCATCTTAATGCCAATCATTCATTTGTTGGGGCTTCAACTTCAGGTGTTACGACTGGCATGCATCAGACCACCCTCACTGAACGCAGGGCATTAAGTAACGGTCCGCTTTACATTAAGAAAAAGTTAGTTTGCCTTAACAACTGGCTAAAAGATGAATAAATAATAGGTAAAAAAGACCTCATATAATTGTTTAAAAGTGAAGTTGTTTGTTTTAAATGATAAACGTTCCATTAAACCATCCTGTAGTTGCTAAAAAAAAAAGCAATGGCTAAGTTGCCAAAATTGTTCAGAATTAAATTCTTTTTTTGGATTTGCCATTAATAAAAACTAAATGTAGTACCATCTTGTTTATCCTTCTGTTCTGAAAAGATTACACAGAAAATGTGTATTTTTCAATAATATTTAGGCTTGTGATTAATCAAAATTAATTCAAGAAACCTTGTTATTAATTTGATTAAAATTTTTTATCGTTTCACAGCCCTAATTATCATTTGAAAAGTTAAACCTTGGTTCATGACTTACAAAAAAAACAAAACAGAAAAAAACCAGCAGACATGTAGCTCCAATTGATCTTTTATATGTCCATCCCTGTGAAACAGTGCAAGATTTATTTACATTAAAACATAGAAACATGTTTAATCACAAAGGAGAAGTTTTTTATTAAAATATATTTCCTTTTCTTTCCTTTTATTTCTCTTGACTTCTCCATATTGCTTCCATTTACTGGATTATCTAGCCTGCCCTCCAATATTCTGGACCATAACCATGCATCTGCCTACTGAATACCAGCCTCAACCCTCAGCCCATCAGATTTGTTTGCCTGTATCTGCCTCTGAGGTTCTGCTGTTCTCTGACCACCGATTCAAACCTCATCCGTGGATCTGTTCTGAGTTTGAACTGGTTGCCAAACCTGTATTTCTGTTAAACCTGTATTTCTGTTTGACCCTCAAGACCTGGCTAGGACAAAGTTTTGTATTGTCACCTGTGAGTGGCTGTTGCTGACAGATCTTAAGTTGGTTATCTATATTAACTTAATTTGGGATAACTGCTATCTGGCTTTAAATTTGGGATAGTGACTATCCGGCTTTCTGAAACCAAAAATCCAGGATGTGCAGGTATTTACCCAACAACATGTTCTCAGTTCTCAACTATCCCGCTATTCTAAAACAAGGCCATGCCTGGATTTTGGGCCTTTGTGTTTGTAAATTGTTGCACAACAAACCTCTGCAAGTGGTTTCTAATGGGGCCGAACCTGTTTTCCTGCATATATCTCCAATCTCATCAGCCAATCGTTTTAGGTCTGAGTGTTAATATTATCAATTTCTTAGTGAATTGGATTCCAAGTGAAGGTGCTGCTTTGCCTTTGAGTATATTGGTTTCTATAGCTGTACTTCAGAGTCCTACTACTGGATGTTTGCAGCCCTCTAGTGGATGTTGTGGAGTATTGCAGGTTCTTGTACAGAGTTCTGGTGTTTCCTGTCACTGTGGGCTGCAGAGCACAGTAGTACACAGCAGAGTCTGTCACTGCAGCAGAGGAGATCGACATTTTCATTTCTTCTTTATCCACTTCAAATGTTAGCCTGTTGAGCTTCTGCTCTGCCGCTGAAGGGGAGTGGGAAAACAGGAATTTTGGGGTTTCTCCTGGGTTTTGACGATACCAGAATAAAAAAAGCGCGTTGGCTTTGGTGAAGTTGCAGGACAGGGTAATAGTGCTCCCCTCTAAAGTGGACTCTTCATTCTTGAAGGCAGTAATTTTTTGACTTTGGACTCCTAGAAAGTAAAGTTATCTGCTTAATTAATTCAGCATAAAAAACTATTTCAGAAATATTTGCAGATATTTGAATACATTTTCAAAAGCCCTGAAAAAATTAGGTTTAATCTGACCTGTTAGAAGTGTGGCAATAAGCAGAGAAAATCCATAATATTCCATGATCTGCATAGTTCATGTCATGTGTGTTGAACTGTTTTCAATGTGGAAGCTGTTGTCTCTTCTTTACTTCAGTAACAGCTCAGCTCCTCCCTTGAATCTTTGAGCTCCTCTTCTATTGGTAAGATACATGTTTTAGACTTTCAGGGGAAATTCAAGGTGGCAGTTTACACTACAGGGGGTGACAATCCTCACAGCCTTGGGCATGTAACTATTGTACATTCTATTTCCTCTAGTTTTTCTTCATCCAAAAGGTTCTCCTGATGGTGCTGACAAGCACACAAAAAAGTGAGATGTAGAAAAACCCTGCACTCACATGTCACCACACACTTTACCTTCATACATGGAACTGGTCACAGCTGTATAAACATTTTCACTCCCCCTCTCCCCTACTCTAACTATATATGACAATCAATGTAAAAACTGTGAAGACTCCATTTGTAAAAATAAGAAAGGCAAGACTGTCATTAGGCTGTCAAAAAGAGACTTTGTCAAGACACCTCAGGGGTACTGTGGCATTATGGTGGCGCATTTTGTAGCACTACTACCTTGCAGCAAGAAGGTCCTGAGTCCAACAGAGTTTGCTTATTCTCTCCGGGTACGCTGGCTTCCTCCCTCAGTCCAAAAACATGACTGTTAGGTTAATTAGCATCTCTAAATTGTCCTTTGGTGTGAATTTGTGTTTGTATGGTTGTTTGTCTCTGAGTAATCCTGCTATGGATTGGGTGTACCCCACGTACCACCAAAAGACTGCAGAAATAGGCACCGGCCCCCAGTGGCCCTGATGGGTTAAAGGGATAGTTCGGTATTTTTGACATGAATCTCTATGGCATCCCCATCACCAGCGGCATGCAATCACACTGACTTACCCCTGGCAGCGTCCTGTGAGCAGAGTTATCGTCCAGTTTTGGTCAAGCCAAAAGTAGTCCGGCAGGTTTTTAGGAACAGCGAAATAAAACTTTTCTCTTCCCAAAACATTATGTGTTCAAAAGAGCGATATTTTTGCATCCCAAAAAGATTGTAGTGGGAAAAAGTCACACGTTGTTATCAATTGGTCCTATTTTCTCTCTGTTCGTATCAGTGCGCGCCGTCATTCAGACAGCGAGCCCAACAACAGCCATGTCTCCCTCCGCGGCGGAAGGAGACATGGCTGTTGTTGGGCTCGCTGTCTGAATGACGGCGCGCACTGATACGAACAGAGAGAAAATAGGACCAATTGATAACAACGTGTGACTTTTTCCCACTACAATCTTTTTGGGATGCAAAAATATCGCTCTTTTGAACACATAATGTTTTGGGAAGAGAAAAGTTTTATTTCGCTGTTCCTAAAAACCTGCCGGACTACTTTTGGCTTGACCAAAACTGGACGATAACTCTGCTCACAGGACGCTGCCAGGGGTAAGTCAGTGTGATTGCATGCCGCTGGTGATGGGGATGCCATAGAGATTCATGTCAAAAATACCGAACTATCGCTTTAAGCGGGAGAACATGGAAGGATGGACCTGAGGGTTACTTGTTACAACTTATCAAAAGCTGCTAACAAAATGGTTGAAAACAAAAAGTCTGTCAGCTCACTCTATTTTGATTTACATTATTCATATTTATGAATAATGTAAAACAAATGTAAAACATATTTAGCTGCTGCATTGAATTAAATAATAGCTTTAAACTGATCATTGTAATATTAACGGAACTGTAATTATGACATCAATATGCCACACCCATATTTTTATCAGGATCATACCTCCACAGACACACATTCTTGTGGAGACTTTCTATTGACTTCCATAAGTTTCTAGAGTCTAACTGTGCCCTTACCCTATACCTAAACATTATGGGTTCAGACCTAACCTAACCCTAAGCCTTAACCAGCTTTTATACCCATGGGGACCAGACATTGATCCCCACTAGAGCACTTAGTAAGAAAAGCACACCACACACACACACACACACACACACACGCACACACACACACACACACACACACACACACACACGCACACACACACACACACACACACACACACACACGTAACATAATAAGAACCTGACTTAGCACCTGGAAACACTGTTCTTCTTAACTTTGCTCTGGGCAAACTCAGGTCAACCTAAATAACATATATCATAATATCCTTGTGAGTCAGTAATATCTCTGAACACGCCCTCCATAGTCCTCCACTGGTGAGGTGTTCCATCTGTGTGAAGACTGCTATTCTTCCACAATTATGTCTTTATATGGACATTTATACACGTGTTATTGTCTAGTCCTTCATCACCTTATGAGTCATCATTATTGTGTATTTTGAAATTAATTTTCTAATGTGCAACCTTTAATTTTCATTTTGATCGAGACCACCACTATAAGAATGAAACTGGATTGCTCAAGTTCATACTAGAAATATGATACTTAGATTGGAAATGGGCTCATATATTGACAAATATCCTTTGAGCCTTCAATTTCAGTTTATTTCTATGGCGCCAATTCACAACACAAGTCATCTCAAGGCACTTTACAGTTCAACCAGATCATCCAGTCACATTGATTCAAAGCTTCTATCTAAGGAAAACCAGCTGATTGCATTGACTCATTGACTCTTCAGCAATCCCTCAAACTAAGCATGCTTGTAGCGACAGTGGAGAGGAAAAACTCCCTTTAACAGGTAGAAACCTCCAGCAGAACCAGGCTCAGTGTGAGCGGCCATCTGCTGAGGCCCACTGGGGTTCAAGGAGACAGAAGCAGAGATACAAAAAGCAGCTGTAAAAGGCGGCCCCGTCCAGGAAACACACAGCCAGGCAGACGAGCTCCGAGCCAGCTCCCATGTCAGAGGATGAAGAGAGCACATCCACTCAGTCACGGTCATAGAAACAGGACTACACTGGAAAACAGGCCGATCTCTGGCATCTATAAACAAAGGTGTTGTTGATGATATTTCTCTCCAGGATGGAGTCACATCCAAACAGGAACAGACGAGGCAAAGTCTTCCTTGTCCCCATTTCTTTCCTTCACCTACATATTCCTCTCAGATGTATTCTCCTCTCACACGCAAATGTTCTCCTCTCAAATGCATACATTCTCCAATCACATGCATACATCCTCCTCACCCACGTACATTCTCCTCCCACACGCATATAGGGCTGGGTATTGTTCAAAAATTTTCAGTTCCGGTACCAATACCGATACCTTCACTTCGATACCGGTTCCTGAACGATACTTTTTTCGATACCAGTTTTATAATATCAATTCGACAAAAAAGAAAATTACACAACATAAAAAAGTACAAATCTTGAGTTTTATTTTAAGCTCTGATTTTTCAATTTACATTTTTCCTCTTACATAAAAAAGATAAAAAATTCAGTGTCTAATATTCACAGTTACATTGTGAGGACCTTTTTACTTAGCAGTTTTCCTTTAGAAAAATGACCATGTCTGACAAACAAGCCCGTTGAATGGGATCCTACTGACAGCGCACCGCTGGTATGTGGGGGTCTGAGCGGCTCCGACAGAAATAATATTGGAAGGCAGGATGAACTGACTGCACTGATTAAGTTTTCAGGTGGATTTTCCAACTTAAAAACATATTAAAACTACTTTATTCCCACTGATCACAGCAAATATAGCTGCAAGGCAAATAAAGGATAGAGTAGCTCCGCCCAACGCGCGTCAGAAACACTTTTTCACCGCGCAGCCAGAGCAGCAAAGCTGCTTCAGCTGCGCATCAGAAGCTGGTCCATGCAGTAAAAAAGGAAGCAGCAGACGTGATTTTGCTGCTCCTGCTGCGTCCAGTTTGAAAGCAGCATGATTCACTCCGCTCTGGCTTTGCTCTGCCCACGGGCTGCTGAGAGGAGGATGGTCGCGCCGCTGCGGTCCGCACTTCTTGCAGTCAAACACCGGGAAACTTTCTGCTCTTAAATTGTTTCCGTGCACGATGTGTTGCATTGCGCACTATTGGCATCAGTCTTAATAAAGTGAAGCCGCACTTTTGACCTGGGGGGCATTTTAAAGGGGTTTCACGACGCTCACAACCAGTTCACAACAGATACACATGAACCCTGGCTGTAGGCGGGACCACCTGTGTATTTTTCCTGGATGACGCAATCACGTTAAGTGTTACAGCCAATCACCGAAACTTGGCACCGAAAGACGAGGCATGTTTCGATACTCTGTAGAACCGAAGCATTTCGGTCGGTACCATAAAAGAACCGATGTTCGGTACCCAGCCCTACACGCATACATTCTCCTCACCCACATACATTTTTCTCACACATCCAGACATTCTCCTCACATGCTTACATTCTTCTCTCAGATACACATGTACAGTATTCTTAATTAAAAGTTCGATGTATTGAAAGACAGAAAGTTCATAAATCAGAAAATGCACTACATATTCCAGTGCATATTCCAAAGGAATATTTATTTAGATAAACTGGAGAATGATTTTTATTCAAATTGATCCTCATGTCTTATATTTTGCTTTTATATCATTTGGGGATGATGAACACTGGGAATGACATGGTAGTCATTTAGCCATGTGGCCTTTGGTTTTAAGGGCCAGGGTTGATAGTGAAGGCTATCAGGCAGCCTGACACATGGCATGTACCCAAAGCAAGCTTTAACATGTCTCACCAGAGAAAGCTGATCAGCATAATGCTTAAAAGACAGATGGGGAAAAAATGGGTGCAGTACAGCTGCTTTGTCGGGTTTATTCCTCTTAAACTGTTTAATAACATCTACATCTTAAATGGAGAGGGAACTGGAGTAGTTCAATGAGATATGTTAAAATGTCTTGAAAGACACTAAAGCATTCAATTTGACAGTCTAAAAAAACCCTTTCAAAGCAGGGCCTTATTTGTCCTTTGAACTTTTTGAACTTTTTTCATACTATAACTACATGACTTACCTCTGGATGAGAACTGAAGCACCTGTCCGCATATTTGTACTCCGAAAAAGTACTTAAAATTTTGAATTTCTAAGCATATCAAGCAACTGCTGCTTTTAAAATATAACACTCTACTATGATGGCGTCCTTCTACATGGAATCTAACTCTACTTCATTGGTATTTGGTTCTCAACAAATTCATTATCTCTGTTTTACAGACTTTTTTTATCCATGAACAAACAGAAATCATAGAAAGGGTTACAAATACAGCAGTAAATGAGGCCCTCTTGTGGCTATAATGCAGTACTGTTATTGTTGCTGTGCAGGTTCTTGTGCAGAGTTCTGGTGTTTTCTGTCACTGTGGGCCTCAGAGCACAGTAGTACACAGCAGAATCAGAAAGACGGACATCCTGGATCGTCAGATTAAAAGCTAAACTCTTGACTTCTGCATGAAATCTGTCTTTTGGAAATTCTGGTGCATTGTCGGGTATTTTGGCATATTCCTTCAGCATGTACTTTGGTGAGTAGTTTTCTTCTTGTTTGTACCAGAACACAGCGTCATTTGAATCACTGGTTTTAAAAATACATCCCAGAGTCACCGATTCTCCTTGAACAGCAACAACATGTCCTTCTGTCTGCGTCACTGAGTCTCCTTTACACTCTGAGGAAGAACAGAACATGCAGAGGAAGAGATGAATCAATAAAGATGATTGATTAAAGGAGAACAATCAGCAGCTTTAAAGACTTCTATTCCATGTAGAATAGATGTCATTTTCTCTGATCATTGTCACTTTGAACCATATCAGGTGTTTCTACAAGGTAACAAATGGCAGCAGAAATGATCTGCTCTGATTTTCTGTAGAATGAACATTAAAGCTCTTCATGTAGAGCTCAGTAATGTGTTCAAGTGTTTGAAGAGGAAACATGTTGAGCTTTCTATCTTACCAAAGAAAAGAGCAGCTAGAATAATCCACAGCCAATGTTCCATCTGTCCAACAAGGTTTAAATCAGCAGGAGAAACTAGCTGATGTTCAACATTCAGTCTGACTATTGTTCTCTTCACAGCAACACTTATTATTGACACAATGCTGGAACACAGAGCACAAGGAGAGCTCCGCCTACTGGATGATGGCGCCCTCTGGTGGAGCTACAAGGTGCTTGACTTAACACCTTAATTGTATTCTTTTTATATTATTTATTCTTTGATCTTCTTTCTACTTGTCTATATGTCACTTTCACATCCAAACGTTCTCATTGTAGATCAATATAATACCTTTTTTGAAACCCCTTTCCCCCCCACTTATTTATTAATTCCTCTGAGGAGCTTATTACTTATTGTGGTCCTGTGGACTACAGATTCTTCTGTCTATTTTAGGGTTTCCTTTTGGGTCCTGTGCTGCCTCTCTTAATTAATTCCCTCTTGGTCTGGGGATTCTGGTGGGCAAACCTCTATTGTTAGTTTTGTTATGGTACAGTTAAGGGAAATTAATTTTACAACAATGCACTGAGCTTGGTTCTGCTGGAGGTTTCTTCCTGTTAAAAGAAATTATTCCTCTCCACAGTTTCTAAAGGCATTCTGGGTGTAAGGGATTTCTTTCGAGTGTCTATAAGTCAATGCAATCAGCTGGTTTTTCTTAGACGGAAAATTTGATCTGGTTGCATTCTCACTGTAAAGTGCCTTGAGATGACATATGTTGTTAGATGGTGCTGTTGTGCAATTTCACCAGAAGAGTATGAATTTATTAAATGAGTAAAATTGGAATTTTTAAAATTATATATTAATTAAAAGAGAAAAGGGGTAGCTTAGCTGGCCCCAGGGGTTCTGGTCGGTACTGGTCCAGCTGAAACAAAGAAAAGGTTAGCTCACCATGTAGCCTCTACAATGTGTCCAGTATGAGTTAGACGTAGGTCACTATTCTATCCAGTCCACTGCAGCAGACCCACACTTGCTCGTTCAGTCTATTCAGTGAGCATTAGCATTCAGTTAAACTCTTGAACCCACATGTTGAATCAGGAAGCTTGTTTCAAATAAAACACAAACAGGGTCTATTCTACCCATTTCACCTAATCAAAGCATCAGTTCGGAAAGGGGAAACAATGGATATTAATGTTTTGGCACGGGTGATACGCACTGGACCCTGGCAACAGGCTTATCAGACATAACAGTTTCCAGCATCAGCTTGGGCCTTTTACCACAGATTATTATCTGTGATGATACGTGGCAGAAATAAGAAAAACAAAATGGGAACAAACAGGAACAGACACTTAAGAGTCATAAACTGTCAGATGCAGCCTGCCAAAGAGACAACATCAACCACTAAGTCATATAAACTGGCTTTATTAAACATTAGATCTCTGTCAGGAAAAACCCTTTTAATTAATGACTTAATTATTGACAATAATGTTGATGTTATGTTTTTAACAGAAACGTGGTTACATGGACTTAATGAAGCACATATTCTGTTGGAGTCGTCTCCTCCAAACTACAATTTTCTTTGCGAGAGCAGACAGTAAAGGAAAGGTGGAGGAGTGGCAACATTGTTTAATGACTCACTGAAGTGTAAAAAGGTGTTTTTGGGAAAATTTGACTCTTTTGAACATTTGGCTCTGCAGGTAAAGAGCCCGGTACGAACTATGTTTCTAAATGTCTACAGGTCTCCTAAGTTCACATCAAACTTTTTAAATGATTTTAATGACCTCCTATCTGTGATATGAGTTGATTATGACTGTTTAATTATTGTGGGAGACTTTAATTTTCACGTTGACAACCCTGAAGACAGAAGTGCAAAAGAACTGTGTGACACACTTAGAAACTTTGGTTTAACTCAACATGTTAAACAACCAACGCACAAACAGGGACATATTTTAGACTTGATCATCACTAAAGGTCTGAAGATTTCTAAAGTCAGTGTTACTGATGTTGCCCTATCTGATCACTTTTCTGTTACCTTTGAGGGCATCATTTTCAGTGACTCATTTAGCCAAAGGGACATCATAAGAAAACGCACCTTTAAGGAAACTTTTATTCAAGCTTACTCTGCTACTTCAACCTTGGGGTGCAACTCAGTAGATGAGCTAGTAGATAACTTTCAGTCTAAAGTCTCAGACATCATCAGCTGCATTGCTCCAATTAAAGTGAAAGTCTTTTCCGGAAAGAAAAAATCTCCTTGGAGAAGTGCTCCTGCAGTTAGAAGTGAAAAAAGGGAGTGTCGAAAAGCTGAACGCAGGTGGAGAAAGACGAAACTCCAGGTCCACTATGACATCTATAAAGAGAGACTTTACAGATATAGCTTACAACTGAGAAATGCAAGAGAATCTTTCTTCTCTGAAATCATTAACAAGAACATTAATAATACTGGTGCGTTATTTGCCACAGCCGGCAAGCTAACAAATCCTCCTGTGTCCGTGGCTCCTGAACTCCACTCCACCAGGGCCTGCAATGAATCTGCTAATTTCTTTACTGAGAAAATCCTAAAGATCAGAGGATCAGTTTATACATCCATATCAAGTTCAGTACCAAAGTTGTCTCCAACTGGAATTGATCTTGACCAAACCCAATTCAGCCAAATAAACTATAAAAGCTAAGAGGAAATCATTCAGCAGCTAAGTTCCTCCTCCTGCTGCCTTGATGTTCTACCCACAGCTTTCTTTAAGAAAGTTTTGCCTGTCATAACGTCTGATTTGACTCAGATAATGTTGTGAATTTATTTGTTGAGGACTTATTATTTCATAACATATGAATGATAAGTTACTGAGTTAAAAAATATAAGTTAACATTAATGTTGATAACACAGTTCATGTGTTAACTGTGGTTAAATTCGGGACTGCATTTATTTGGAGTTGCAATGAGGTGGACTCTATTACCCAAGATGCTCTAGGAGCAGGAAGTAGAGAAAAAAAGGTTGTATTGTTGAACCGAGCCAACTGGCGCACGCTGTATGTTATTTTTCCTTCACCGTTCTTCACTAAAGTTCAACCAAATGAAACTGACCGTCTCGCTTCGTCCTATTTAGTTGTAAGTCACAACAGATAATAAACACGTCACTTCTGTCAGGTCTTTTCCCTCAGTCCCTAAAAACAGCAAATATCAAACAACTGCTGAAAAAGAACAGCTTAGACAAACTACTACTCCAGAACTACAGGCCCATATCAAACCTCCCCTTTATCAGTAAGATTATTGAAAAAGCAACAATTAAACACTTTCTTAGATATGACCAGCCGCTTTGACGTGTTCCAGTCAGGTTTCCGTGCTCAACAAAGTACAAAGACCGCCCTTATCAAGGTGTTTAATGACATCCGTATAAATACAGACTGCGGAAGAACCACAGTGCTGGTACTATTGGACCTCAGTGCAGCATTTGATACTGTAGATCACTCCATCCTGTTAGAGCACCTGGAAACCTGGGTCGGCCTCTCTGGTACAGCTCTCAACTGGTTTAAATCCTACTTAAAGGACAGGGACTTGTTTGTGTCAGTAGGCAACTTTACATCAGAGATGACAAAAATCACATGTGGGGTTCCCCAAGGGTCCATTCTGGGTCCCCTCCTATTCAATATCTACATGCTCCCTCTTGCTCAGTTAATAAAAAACAACAACATCAGCTACCATAACTATGCAGACGACACACAGCTTTACATCACCATGTCACCAGGTGACTATGAACCAATTCAAGCACTGAGGAAATGCTTAGAAGAAATCAATGCCTGGATGTGCCATCATTTTCTTCAACTAAATAAAAACAAAACTGAAGTAATAATCTTTGGACCAATAGAGGAGAGATCTAAAGTTAGCACACAGCTTCAGTCGCTTCAGCTAGTAACCACTGATCAGGCCCGAAGTCTAGGTGTAGTGCTGGATTCAGACTTGAACCTCCAAAAGCATTTAAAGACAATTACAAGGTCGGCTTTCTATCACCTGAAGAACATTTCCAGGATTAAAGGACTAATGTCTCAGCATGATCTGGAAAAACTAATCCATGCATTTATTTTTAGTCTAATTGATCGCTGCAACGGTGTTTTCACAGGTCTGCCTAAAAAGTGGATCAGACAGCTGCAGTTGATCCAGAACGCTGCTGCCCGTGTCTTCACTAAGACTAAGAAAGTAGAGCACATCACCCCAGTTCTAAAGTCCTTCCACTGGCTCCCTGTATCTCAGAGAATAGACTTTAAAATACTTCTGTTAGTCTATAAATCTCTGAATGGCTTAGCACCTAAATACATCACAGACTTGCTATCAGTGTATCAACCCTCCAGACCACTCAGGTCTTCTGGCTCCAGTCTGCTCTGCATACCTAGAACCAGAACTAAACATGGAGAAGCAGCATTTAGTTCCTATGCTCCACTTATCTGGAACAAACTTCCAGAAAAATGTAAAAGTGCGGAAAGCCTGAGTTCCTTTAAATCAAGACTAAAAACACATTTGTTTAGGATTGCCTTCGACTGTTCTAGTTAAATAGTTCAACTGGAACATCATTCTTTAGTCCAACTGTTTTTAATGTTCTTTTTTGTTTCTGCATTTTTTATTTTATTCATTTATTTATTTTTCCTACTTGGTTTGATTCTGTTTTATTTTCCTATATTTTAATCATGTAAAGCACTTTGCATTGTCTTTGTACTGAATTGTGCTATATAAATAAATTTGCCTTGCCTTGCCTTGCTTTGCCTTGCCTTGAAGGCCCCAGTCCCAATTCAGTCTGTTCATCCAACAGCAGCTCTCAAACAGATTTGGGTCAATCCGAATCAATAATAAGAGGCAACTTTGGAGGATGGTTAATTTTATAACTCATGGTAGTCCAGGTGTCCCTTTAGGTACTGCTATTAGCTGGTAGCCGTGGTCCTCATGTAGCAGTCTCCCTCTCAGGCAGGACCAGTCACCGACTAGCCATTAGCAACCGAGGGGCAACCAGCAACAGAAAGTGAATGGGAAGTTGTTTGTCTTTTAAAAGCTCAGTTGGAGGGGTGTGTCTTCAGAGGGGAGTGGTTCCAGTTACATAACGATCATTTGAGCCCAGCAGCACTATATAAATGAATTAACTGAATTGAATGTGAAGATAATGGATCTAAAGAAACTCATTCCATTTTTATAAGCAGGAACTTGTTTCGTAGTAAACTGATTATGAAATGCCATCCATCCATCCATCCATCCATCCATCCATCCATCCATCCATCCATCCATCCATCCATCCATCCATCCATCCATCCATCCATCCATCCATCCATCCATCCATCCATCTTCTTGTACTTATCTGGGGTCGGGTCTTTGGGGTAGCAGCTTCAGTAGAGATGCCCAGACGTCCCTCTCCCCAGGCACCTGGGCCAGCTCCTCCCAAGGTGCTCCCAGGCCAGCTAAGAAACATAGTCCCTCCAGCGTGTCCCGGGTTTCCCCCTGGGCCTTCTCTCAGTGAGATGTGCCCGGAATACCTCACCAGGGAGACATCCAGAAGCATCCTAAACAGATGCCTGAGGCACCTCAACTGGCTCCTCTCGACATTTTTTTCTATGTCAAAAAAATTGAATTTAGATTTTTTTCCCAATTCGTAATCACACTTTTTAACCAGTAAAATATATTGCAGGGGACAGTGTGTGTATCAGTTGGTTTATTTTTTTTTGACTGCACAGCCTTTGTCTGGAGATCTTGACTGCTCTTTTCTGTAGTTTTGGTGTCTGATGTGAGTGAGTGAGTGAGTGAGTGAGTGAGTGAGTGAGTGAGTGAGTGAGTGAGTGAGTGAGTGAGTGAGTGAGTGAGTGAGTGAGTGAGTGAGTGAGTGAGTGAGTGAGTGATATGGTGTGAAGTTCTTATGAGATTGTTAAGTTCTGTTTTTGCAATCTATTTTTTTGACACAACTGATAATTTCCTCGTTTGTTGGACTTACTGTTTATTCTCCACCTGTGCAAATAAAAAACCAATACTGCCCATCCCTTGTGTTTGGCTCGATAGATCTCGGCATGCCATCAACTTCAAAAGTAGAGCTTGGTTTAAAAAAGGTTGGGCACCCCTGGCATAGAGGATGTTTTGGAGTATTGCCAGGTTTCCTGTCACTGTGGGCTGCATAGCACACTAGTACATGGCAGAGTCTGTCCCCGCAGCTGAGGAGATCAGCAGATCCATCTGGGTTTTATCAAACCTGTTCCGCTATAAAACCCCACCGTTCAAGCCACCACACCCGGCATGCTGTCCTCCCCTTTCTGGCATCTACCACATCTCATCTACATCCGCCTCTTGTGCTCCTGGGAAGTCCTGTACGAAAATCACTTATCACAAATTTATTGGACATTTTTGTGCTATATAGTCTAGTGATTGAACAATACAGTTTTGTTAATGCAATACCAATTATTGGGACATCGGTCAACCTGACCTCTGACATTTCCTGCCAGTTTTTTTAGTTTCTCTCTCAATTAAACAAACATACAAAAAAAACCCACAAGATAATAGTCATAGCAAATGTTTAAGTCTCAACTTAAACAAAAAAATAATGTTTAATACATATAAAGATACAACAATTTAGTCATGACAAAAAATAGGATGGAGTGGCCATGCTTGTTTCACTTGATCTCAAGACAAGGCTGCTGACTGAATAATGAATCTGTGAATTTATGCATTTGTCAGTCAATGCAGATTTAAGAAAAGAGGCAAGAATGTCCTGTTTTTGCGTGCTTAGAAAGACTGAAAATAATTTTAAAAACCCCACTGGTTTGCATAAAACAGTTTTTCTGATTTTAGAATATTTAAAAATCAGGAAAATTTGAAAAAAAAAAAAAATCAAACTTAAGGTGTTTTTCAAACTTAAATATTGTTGTTGCTCTGGGCATGAGCAAATAAAGATTATCTTTTTTCTTCGTCTCAGATTTAATCACAGAAGCATGGTGGGTTGGGAGTAAAATAGTCTTTCTGTAAAATTGACAGACCGTAGTAGCCACGTTTGTTCATTTCTTCCACCCCGAGTATCAATAGGTGCAAAAAGCAGTTTGTCCCAAAATGAAAGATGAGGAAGGACCCACAAAGATTATTGAGACACATTGGGATTCTGCTAAAAAACATATTTTTGGCCCTATGAGAAACTGACCATGGTGTTTTTCCAGACAACGGAAAAAGGTATGACAACTTTCAGCTGTCTACCAAACAGCGTCATAACAAACCAGCTGCAAATCCACGTACATTAATTGTAACTGATGATGCTGTGAATGAGATTAAATGCTTTTGCACACATCCCTTATGTTGGGTGTTTTTCCCTTAAAAACAACAATTATACAACCATTGTTGAAAAAGAGAAGCTTGGACAAATTGGTCCTGCAGATTTACAGGCGCATCCCAAACATCCCCTTTATCGGTAAGATTATTGAAAAAAGTTGTGTTTCAACAGTTAAATGTCTTCTTAACAAAGACAAGTTGCTTTGCTGTCTTCCAGTAAGGTTTCCGTGCCAACAACAGTACAGAGACTCCCCTGATTAAGGTGTTCAATGACACCCGTATAAACTCAGGCCGTTTCTCAATTCACAAGAACGCGAGTACAGACTTGTGTTCTCAACAAGTATATTCTTGAGAAGAGCACAGGAAAGTGTGGACTTGGGGCCATTGCCCTTGGAGGTTTGCTAGTTTCTGCAGTCCTCTCAACTTCTGTCATTTAAAAAAAAATGACACATTAAATCAGTAAATGGGCCATATAGTGACTGTTGTGCCATATGCCATGATCATGGTTTTTGGACATTGGGAACCAGTTTCCATATTTCATCTTGACATGATGACCAGAGGAGAACATGCAGCTTTGGTGAATAACAGCTTTTTAGCAGAGGCCTCCACAGGCAAGTCACATGGTAGCCCACAGAGGTGTGATCTACCACCCCCCTCTGTGTGAGGACATACAAAATCACAGAGCATACAACATTTTTTCTCTTTGCCTTCTCTCCCTTGCCCATGAAGCTGGGGTCTATCTCCAGCAGGATAGAGATCTTCCCGGAACGGAAAAACCCAGATCTCCTCAAGGATAAGTTATTGTGGTAACCTTTCAGAACCAAACTGCTGCAAATCAGGCCTTTTGCAACACATTTCTCTTGAGTTTCAGAACTTATACGGCCAGACTGAATGAGGAGCCTGCCCTGCTGGGAGCCTGAGACAAAGAGGACCCATGTTCTGAGCCATTGAGACAAAAGAGAGCCTGGTCTGACCGCTAAGATGCAGCTGGATTAACCTCAACCTTTCCAAATGGACATAGACCAAAAGGTGTGCTGGTCTGGGATGATTAGGGACAGAACAAACAACATGTGTTTACTGATAAGTAAAGACAACGTCAACAGAACGGACTGCATGCTACGCTATGCTACAGGAATATGTGTTGAGCTGTTGCTGAAGGTTGGAGAAGCTTTATTTCACTAAAGGGTCTAAACACTGATATAACATTAGTGTTCATGTGTTCCTCAAATGCTCACTACATTTCCATTACCGAGTATGACAAAGAGTCGTTTAGTGGAATCCTGATGTCTATTCCCTGCTAGCTATTTCAAAGAAGGTAAAGAATCATTAACTAAAGGTTATTGGTTCCTGATTAAGCAAATCATTTAATAAAACATTATTTGGCCAAATAATGTTTTATTCACCTCATGGATTGGCATTGTGAATTGGTCTGAAAACATTAAACTTTCTCTAAGTTAGTGAAAAGCTAATTTGATCATATCCCAAATTCTTCCAAAGATCAAACTTTAATATGGTTTTCAACCATGCTTCGCTTCCTCTTTGTGCATAGTAGTTTAGTTTAGTTTAGTTTAGTTTAGTTGAGTTTCACTGGTCTTAGTTAGAAGTTTTAAAAGGAAATGTGTTTGACTTGGAGCTGAATGATTTTATTTTGAACACAAGAGGTGAATTTATTCCATGTATGTGCAGAATATGTGCAGTGGGAAAGGGGTGTATAAGCCTTTTATCACCTGAAGAACATCTCCAGGATTAAAGGACTAATGTCCAAGCAGGAAGTAGAAAAACTAATTCATGCATTTATTTTTAGTAGAAATGATTACTGCAATAGTGTCTTCATAAATCTTCAGCCACCTGTAGCTGATCCAAAACGCTGCTGCCCATGATCTCACTAGAACTAAGAAGTTAGAAAACATCAGCCCGGTTCTGAAGTCCTTCCACTAGCTCCCTGTACCAGAGAATAGACTTTACAATCCTTGTGTTAGTCTAGAAATCAGTGAATAGATAAGCACCTGAATCTATAACAGATCTGTTGTCAGTAGATCAAGCTCCCAGACCACTCCACTTCCTGAGGCAGAAATCAGGAACATTTGTGACGTTTGTGTTTTTAATGATTATTGAAAATAACAAATAACCACTGGTAGCATTTTGTAAGAACATCTATAAACAGATGTCTGCATTCACTTAATGAAAAAAGACACATTGGTTGATGTGTGGAAAAAAAAGATAAACACTTTGGGTCTCCCATCTGTGAAATATCAGGCATAAATCACTGGATGAAGAATTAAAGTGGACCAATGAGAAGACTAAGCTGGAACGGGCAGCATTTTGGGAGCTGCTCCTATGGAAGGGAACGTCCCTCTGGCTCGGCCTAGATATTCAGATGTCATTATCTCTATGAAAGCTTATGACCTGCTGAGATTAGGGACCCCTCTGAGGACTCAACTTTTTGGGGCCAAATACATCGTCCTTTGTGCTGCTGAAAGGACCAAACATGCAGTTAGTTATTAAAGTGTTCTTCACATTAACAATTAGGAAACAGGTTCTGTCTCAGAGATGAACATGTTTGGGCGCAAATTATCCAAATAAACTCCAGAAGAAAAAGCAAAATAGTTTTTAGGATTCTGATTGGTGTGGTCACTGTGACAGCAGACTTAAGGGGAAGAAGCTACTGTACACCTCATGGACCTACAAATGGATGTTTGGGGTCCTCTAGTGGAGGTTTTAAATTATTGCAGGTTTTTGTACAGAGTTCTGGTGTTTCCTGTCACTGTGGGCGCCACAGCACAGTAGTACACAGCAGAGTCTGACAGTGCTGCAGAGGAGATCACCAGCTTCGATTGTTTCGCTGTTTTGTTGATGTGAACAGAAAACTCTGAACCAGTTGGATGAATCTGTCCTGCCTCTGTGATGTAGAGCAGGAACTCTGGTCTGGATCTCTGCTGCTGTCGGTACCACTGGATATTGTAGATAGAACCAGAATATTCACAGCTCAAACTGGTGCTTCTTTCCTCTGAAACAGCTTGTTCCCTCTGTTCCTGATTGATGGTGTTCATGGAGCCCATGGCTGTAAAATGAGTCATTAATGACAGTTAGTCTGCTGGAGATTCAAACATGAAGAGACTCAGCAGAGGTCTTACACTCTGTTTTCCTCATGTGATCACAATAAGATTCTTACAGAAAATCAGAGCAAAGCTTTTCTCTGTGCTCTAACACTCACCTATGCAGAGAGAGAAAAGCAGCAAGAAGTAAAGTAACATGTTTTCAGGTAGAGTCAGACAGCAGAGGAACAAAGTTGTTCCACTGCAGCAGAACAAAGACTAAGAAGCTTATCTGGTGCACAGACCTTCTCCTCAACATCAAGCTGCTTTTAGTGCAGCAAACACAAACCATCTCATTGGCTGAGCCCAGTAGTGGTGGGAGGAGTCAGACAAAACATTTTACTGTCTCCTTTTCTCCTAGAACTATGTTTAGTCAGTGAGAGTATTTGTGATCCTGAAGAAGCAGTTGAGGCTGCAGATGGTTGGATTGATTCTGATCACTGCTCCTGTTTCTTTCATTGGATCAACAACAGTATTGTGGGCAAGCAAGGTACTCTGGTTTACTGTGCTGAATCCAGATAGGAGTCACCCTTGGGACGTCATTACGCAACAGAAACCAACATGGATAATGTCAGTCAAACCGGGACTGCTGCCCTCTGAATCTCCTAAAGTAATTTAGCAAATGGCTAAAACTCTGCATTATAAAACCCGTAATATATACAGGTGCATACATCTGCATGTGTCACCCAGTACAAGTCAAGAAATAATGCAATCCTTGTTTAATTCCATGAGGAACGCTATGCCTAAATGTCCTGTCACACAATGGATTGTGGGAATACATTCACTCATAACACTCACATCCATTAATACCAGGATCAAAGACCCGGCGGCACCGGTGGTTGATTATCGGATGACCCAATAAGTGAACCTAAAATCCGGATGGGAGGAGGGGACCGGCGACACTGCCACACCAACCCATCTCATTCCTGCTTCGAGCCTGGCCCCCCACCCCGCACACGGATCGGACCACCCCAAGCAAGAGCCCCCCCCCCGGGACCGGGCCCCCCCAAACTACTTCAACCAGCCACTACACACCCCTCCTTCCAACCTTCCTTGACCCCCAGAAAATTCCCTACATAGATGTGTGTTGGGAAAATGTTGTAGATGGAAGTGTCTAAAATGCAAAATAAAATTGGGATGGGGGACCTCATCAGAAGGTGGGGCCCTCCAGTAAAGACCCCCTCCCCAAAAACCTACCTGTGTGGCAGTGTGATGGAGCAGGCAGAGGGAGGATTTCGGGGAGTGGGAGCAAAGGACTGGGGTGCTTACTGCACTCCCAGGGAGCCAGCTCCCCCGCTGACTCCAATAGGCACCCCCATTCCCCAAGAGCCCCTCCGGAGAGGGGGCCCCTACCAGTCTCATCACCATAGCCCGGGGGCCAGGGACCAGCAGCAGTACCCACCAGCCAGCCAGGCACAACAGGCCCCGAGGCACCCCAGCACACCAGAGGCCGCGGTAGGGCTGGACAGCCGGGCGTACACCGGCCCAGACCCCAAGCAGCACTCCCCACAGAACCCGAACCCCCAAGCCCCACAGGGGCCCCCGCCCGAGGGCAATGCACCCCGGACCCACCCAGCAACAGCACAGCTACAAGGCTAGCAGCCTACGTCCTCCACCACGGAATCCCCCAAGAGCACCGCATGCGGCCGCCGTAGGACCCCCCCGAGGCGCCCCAGGCCCCGCCCCGATGGGGGCAATAGACCCCAGGGCTAGACCCTCCAGGCACCCCACTCCAAGCGCCCCTCCGAGCCCTCCAGGACCCCCAAACCAGCCCCCGCTCCTCATAGGACGCGCCCCACAGCCCCCCACTACACTAAGTGATGGAGCCGATCAAGGGAGACCAGAGAGATCGGTCTGATGGGGATGCAGATGCTGTCTCAAGATTAATATGATCCAACACCAGATCTCTGTACTGATTCATGCTGAGTTTATCCTTACTTTTCCATTTCATGAGGATAGTTTTACTTTGCGACACATAATGCAGTGAAGGCCATGAAAACTAATTTTTTTTAAAGTGAGATTTTACAACCCAGGCACAGTGATAGATCCTTACATACCTGTACCTAGAACCTCTGAACCGGCGTGTATAACCATAACGTGTGAAAATAATTATCTAGTTGATTGCCTGTGCACTGTGGACAGATGTTAGATTGTGCAAAAGCCATCTTGAATAATCTTTGACCTGTATAGTGCACTCTGTGGAGGATTTTGTATTGTATTAATTGTAAATTGGGGTTTCTGGTCATGTTAAAAGTTCTTAGACATATCTGAGCCCAGATGTTTTGTTCAAAGCTGACTGATAAATCCTCCTCCCATTTAATAATAGGAAGAGATATTGTATCATCCAGTTTAGTCAGTGTCCTGTATAATGTAGACAGTAGTTTGGGGGGGTTAACTCTAGAAACTCTGATATATTAGTTGGAATTTTTAAATCTCCATCAATATGCTTAAATTTATTTTTAATTATAGCTTTAATTTGCTCATATTCTAAGAATTTATTTTTGTTAATGCCATATTGCAAATTTAATCTAGCAAATGTGATAAACTCCGTTCCTTCAAATAAATGATCCAGATAGTTAATACCTTTATTCTTCCAGTACGGAAAGTTTATCATATTATTGTTTTGTAGAATGTCAGGGTTATTCCAGATGGGTGTACGACTGCACGGGATAAGTGATGACTTCGTCATTTTTAGAAATTCCCACCATGCTGTCAGGGAAGAGCTGATGTTAATATTTTTAAGACATGGGTGCCGTTTGATCTTAGAGCTAATAAACGGCAAATCTGAAATTATGATATTACTGCATATATCTTGTTCTGTGTCTATCCAGGGCTCATCTAAGGCATTATGTTTTATCCATTTAGAGATGTATTGTAATCTATTTGCTAAGTAGTAGTGTTGGAAGTTAGGTAAATCTAGTCCCCCTCTGTCTTTAGTTTTCTGTAGTGTCTTTAAGCTGATACGAGGGGGGTTGTCCTTCCAAAGAGATTTAGAGATGGAAGGATCTAGAGATTTAAACCATTCAGGTGATGGTTTATTTGGGATCATTGAAAATAGGTAGTTAATTCTGGGTAAGACCATCATTTTAATTGAGGCTACCCAACTTATAAGGGAGATCAGAAGCCATTTCCATCTTTCTAGCAGTGCAATGTTGATAATCATCATTAAAGCATAACAAAAGGTAAAGATGTGGACTAAATCCTAGAAAGTTATAAATAGTTTAAGTAAATGAGGCCCTCTAGTGGTTATAGTGCATTACTATATTGTCTTTGCTCTGCAGGTTCTTGTGCAGAGTTCTGGTGTTTCCTGTTACTGTGGGCCTCAGAGCACAGTAGTACACAGCAGAGTCAGACAGACGGAGATCCTGGATCGTCAGATTTACTGATTTCTTTTGATTCTCTGTGTTGAGATCAGCATTAAATCTGTTTATGCTGAACTTTGGATCATTCTCTGCAGTTCCTGGATAACGCTTCAGCATGTAGGTTGGAGAACTGCCTTCCTTTTGCTGGTACCAGAAAAGATATGGAAATGTGTCAGTGGTTTCAAAAATACATCCCAGAGTCACAGATTCTCCTTCAGCAGCAGCAACATGTCCTTCTGTCTGCGTCACTGAGTCTCCTTTACACTCTGAGGAAGAACAGAACATGCAGAGGAAGAGATGAATCAATAAAGATGATTGATTAAAGGAGAACAATCAGCAGCTTTAAAGACTAACTTTAAAGAATGAACATTAAAGCTCTTCATGTAGAGCTCAGTAATGTGTTCAAGTGTTTGAAGAGGAAACATGTTGAGCTTTCTATCTTACCAAAGAAAAGAGCAGCTAGAATAATCCACAGCCAATGTTCCATCTGTCCAACAAGGTTTAAATCAGCAGGAGAAACTAGCTGATGTTCAACATTCAGTCTGACTATTGTTCTCTTCACAGCAAATCTTATTTTTGACACAATGCTGGAACACAGAGCACAAGGAGAGCTCCGCCTACTGGATGATGGCGCTCTCTAGTGGAGCTAGAAGGTCTTTAACTTAACTACTAATCTAAATTTTTCTTAATTATTTTCAAATGATTTAATCCTTTTTTCTACTTATTTTTGTCACTGTCAAACCCAAATATGTTCACTGTAGATCAACAAAATACCTTTTTTAAAAGCCTTTTTTTTATTAAGTCTTCCTCTTAGGAGCTTATTCCTTGTTGTGGTCATATAGAAAGATTTAACTTTGTATTTTAGAGTGTCCTTTGGATGCGGCGCTGCCTCTCTCAATTAATTCCCTCTTGCTCTGAGGATTCTGGTGGACAAACCTCTATTGTTAGGTTGTTGTGGTAAAGCTAAGTGTCATTTGAAGATAATGGATCTAATGGAACTCATAACATTTTTTATAATGAGCATCTTGTTCCCTACTAGATTGATGAAGAAAATCATGCAACCATTTTTCTATGTCAAAACAATTTCATTTATGCTTTTTTTCACAATTCATCAGTACAATTCCTTCTGGGAGATATAAAAGCAATGTTGGCAGTTTAATATTCTCTTTTATTACGTGATTAAGCATCTTTTTAACTAATAGAATATATGGCAGGGCCAAGAACTAGCTCAACATTTATTACTTTATGACCATCAAAATAGTTTGGGACCAAAATATTAAACTAATTGACAATGATATAACACACTTGATTGTATTAAGTTATTGTTCTGAAAGGAGACAGTAGATTTTATCAAAACACATGACTTGACAGTTCATGAGTTGTAAAAGTTAAAATTAGCTAAAGGCAATTTTTCCCCCCTGGTCCCCTGGTTAAGATGTAAAGAAGCATTAAAAAAAGAAGAATGTAAGGATAGGAGATGAAACTAGACAAATTATGACAAAAAGAACTACAACAGAGATAAAAAAACGAGGCTGCTAAGAAAACAGAGACAGTAAAACATAAATATAACAATACAATACAATAGATATAGTTTTAGTGTTGACAAGTGTTTATTTGAAAAACAGTTCTCTTTTTCACCAGCAAAGATATGAAGAGTTTGGGTTTATTATTTGAATACAGAGTCCAAAATTCTCTGAGCAATGTTAGAAATTGTATCATTCTAAATCATACTAATTATGTTTTTCATTTGACTTTGTTTTTACATATTTGTTTCCATTTGAATTTCTGGTTTCTGCTGACCCAAATCCAATTCCCATTGCATTTTTGTTTGATTATCTAAAGCAAGGGGTGATTTACCATTAGGCAATACTCCGTTGCCAACTTAGCACTTTAGTCACCAAACTGTTGTTATATTTAGTGACTTTTCAGACCCCTCTAGCACTTTTATTTCAAAAAAGCTCCTAGCGCTACTGGAGACTTTGGCAACAACATCTAAAAGCAGCGAACTCTGCTCTCCAGAGCGAGTAGATTGGTAACCCCGCCTCCTGCTCTCCTCTATCTTGTCAGCTGTCATGATTCATGCAGCTATTATTTCATCCAAATGAAAAATGGAGAACAGATAAGCAGATCATGGCTTGTCTACAGTGAAAAGAAGGACTTGGTTATTTACTTTGGCCTTTTTGGAAACACAGGAAGGAGCAATCAGCTAAGTGAGCTTAGTGCTTGGAAAAATCTTTCATTCCTTTAGAGACAGCATGAAAAGTCAGCTGAGTACAAAACATAGAGAGGAAAACAAGAAGAAAAGGGACAAGAAGAGAGGGACACAACCTAGAACAGATAATGGATGTCTATTCTATTAACATTTCTCTATCTGTAGAATGGGGCTGTTTTATGTTTTTGTGTTCTCAATTCAGAGGGCCCCCTGCCTGTCCTTGCCTAGGGCCTCAAATTTCCCTAAATCCGCCCCTGATTTAAAGTACTGTCTAAAGATATTTGGTTTGGTAACTCTGTACAATAAGGTAAAAACATTTGATTAACTATTGGAGAACACCCAGAGAACTAAGAATGAACTAATTTGTAGTTAACTGGTACTTACTACACCCAACCCAGCCTTACCAAGGAACTACTGCTTAGTTATCTGGGAAATACTAATCAAGAACTAATGTGTAGTTACCAAGGACAGCAAGGAGAAACTAATAAGAAACTAATGAGTAGTTAACTAGTACTTCTAACAATACTGGTTCTTTGCTGCAACATTAGAGTAGAAATGATCAGTGTTGGTTCTAAATATACCCTTAACCTGTGAAGTCACAGTTTATGGAAAGCTATACTGAGTACCAAATTATTGCCTAGATTTTGTTTTAGGAAGTTAATCGAGCCAAGCATCATATCAAGTGGTTCCAAGGATCTATTCATTACCTCATCAGTATCTGACCATTATCAAATGCTTTTGTCAGCCCTAAAGTAAAGTGAAACCACAGATTTTTTCCTCCTTCCAGGTACCTTAGCAGTAGTCCTATAATAATGCTGGGCTCGGTGTATCTCATTAAGTATTGGTTAACTAGCCATTAGTTCCTGCTTAGTTCCCTTGGTGTTCTCTAGTAGGTAATCAATGTTGTGTAGCTTTTTGTAAAGTGATACTTCTTGGTTTTGATTGAACCTTTCATCTTCTTTTGACACGTTGCTCACCATATTCTGATAATACAATATTCAAAACATAATAATTAGGTAGGCATCCAGCACACTGCTCTTAACTGGTTTAGATCATATCTGCCTGACTGATCTTTCTGTTGCAAAATTGGCAATACTGAATTGTCTAGTGTGGCTTTATCCTACGGGGTCCCACAGGGCTAAATTTTAGGGTCCCTGCTCTTTTCTTTGTATTTGTTGTCACTTGGTTCTATACTGAGAAGACATGGAATTTATTTCCATTTTTATGCTGATGATACCAGATCTATTTGCCCCTAAAGCAATGGGATGTTTTTACAGTGGTCATTTTTTTAATTGATTAGTTGACATTAAAGCCTGGCTGGCCCTGAACTTACAATTTTAATAAAAACAAACTGCCTGGAATAAAATGGGGACCTGTCCAGGGTGTACCCCGCCTCCCCACCGATTGGCAGCTGGAGATAGGCAACAACACCCCTCACGACCCCAGCTGCAATAAGGGTGCCAGAAAATGGATGCATGGATGAATAAGAAGAAACTGAGGTTAAAGTGTTAGGATCAAATCACCCCTATGACTCCACTACTATAGACCTACTGTAGGACCCCTAACACCAGATTTTAAATTTGAGTGGATGTGCTCTCTTCGTCCTCTGGCATGGGAGCTGCCTTGGAGCTCGTCTGCCTGGCTGTGTGTTTCCTGGACGGGGCCGCCTTTTACAGCTGCTTTTTGTATCTCTGCTTCTGTCTCCTTGAACCCCAGTCGGCCTCGGCAGATGGCCGCTCACACTGAGCCTGGTTCTGCTGGAGGTTTCTTCCTGTTAAAAGGGAGTTTTTCCTCTCCACTGTCGCTACAAGCATGCTTAGTGTGGGGGATTGTATTTGAGTCAATGAGTCAATGCAATCAACTGGTTTTCCTTAGATAGAAAACTTTGTATCAATTTGACTGTATGATCTGGTTGAACTGTAAAGTGCCTTGAGATGACATGTGTTGTGAATTTGGCGCTATATAAATAAACTGAATTGAATTGAATTGAAATTAAATCCACTGTAATAAACATGGGTTTTAAGGTGGATAGTGATTTTAAATTGGGAAAGCAAATTGGAGCCTTTTGAGATTTTACTTTTATCAGTTAAGAATATTTGCAAACCTAGACATTTTTCTCTCAACACAGCCTGGGGTTAGCAGAACAGCAGCTCCTGCAGGTACCGAGATTTAAGAGGAAGCTCAAAGAGGGAGGCTCCTTCACTGGTAAACTTTAACACTCAGTTTACAACTTAGTTTTATTCACTGGAATTTAACAGCTTAAACCTGTGTAATATGCTAAAGTCATGTTGTTCCATTCTTGCATGATGTGTGAGCTTTCTCTGTTGCTGGCTGAGTTGTTGAGCTATCTGTTGGGATCCCAGGCAGAGCTTATCATTGTGTAATCTTCCACATTTACTTCTAGTTAATAGACTTTCTTCTCCGAAAATTACAATTTATTTTGACCAGGCAAAATAGGTTAACAATGTGTAGCACTTTAGGTTTAGTTCTATCTGGAACTCCAATGAACAAATCTGTTGCCTAAAAGGAGAAATGTTCAGCAAAACCTTCCAAGAAGACTGGGTGAAGCGTCACCTGGAATCAGCAGGACCTAGCTCATTTTTGATCAGACTGAGCGACTGCGATTCTGGCCAAAAACCCTCATTTGGATCAACCATGAGCTAGATTCCACTGACTACGCTGAGCTTGAATATCCAATATCCAGCTTCTAAACAACTTCACCACAGTATGATAATGCATGACAGCTTTTAACAAATCAAATGATCACCATTTATATATTGACTTGTGGAATTGCGACGGTCATTATAGCAGCATAGACGGTATAACAGTTGTGACTCATCCTAGTACGAATATGTAGGAGCCACCGTGGGGCATCTGATTAAAATGCAGACATGATGAACAGGTCCAGAGTATTTATTGAAGTTGTATCTTGAGTTGTAAAACTGAAGTTATATAAGTTGTGTTTCTATAAGTAAACAGAATAGAACAGTGCCTTTAGAAACATATAGCCTACATGGTGACTAAATCATTAATAGCAAAGCATGGCTAATAATATATGAACACACATGGGCAATGGCTAACTAAACATTACTACAGAAATGTACTACACAGCAATATAAAACAGATTATCCAGCTAGAAGCCTCATATCCATTTTTACATGGCAGGAAAAGTTATTGCTTCATTGTTTAATTAACCATGGCAACCACGGCAAACCGCGTTACACGCTATAAAAGCAAGCGTCGGCGACATACGCGGATATTAATTACAACACTCTACAAACTAGCATGAACAGCTCACCCAAAAACAAGAAATGCCAAAACTTACGGTTTATGAACGCACAACGTTCAAACAGCCCAAAGGTCCACAGAACACAAGGGGTCCTTTCACCTCTCTGTCTCTCCGACCACTAGCGTGTGCAAATGCGCCCTCGGACTCGCACCCCAGTTAACTCCACAGGTGTAGTCACGCCCAGGACGCATGGACAGCCAGCAAGAGGCTGCCTGCTCATATGAACGGTTCCTCGTCCTTCACAACAATAACGTTATGCGTAATTGTCATTGTGCTTGTTACTGTGCAGCACGCACACACGGTAACTGTCATGAGGCATGATTTTTAAGGTTTATGAGTAATATTTCTGTAGTTCCTGGGACAAACCAAATAAAAAAAAAACTGTTATTCATTGTCTTCTCTGTCAGGACAATACTTTATCAGTATCAAATAATTACCAAGAACAACATTTGTGAATTTGCTTTTTTTTTTTCTTCCTTAAAATTATGTCAGTCTCACATAGTGTATTGGACCTTTCCCTCCACCCGAAAAAGAATTCTAGAATGTGAACACAACATGTGTTGTCTTCTGACTAATCTAGTTATGTGGGCTAATGTTTCAGGGACTGTGGAGGAAAACAAAACCCTAATAAAGTTTACAGCAAAAAATGAGGGGCAGAAAAAGTTCACTACAAAGCAACTCCGGGAGTGCGCAGCCTTACCTGCTGTTTTAACAGTTCTATGGATAGTGGACCTGGACATATTAGAAACAGGGTAGAACAAACCAGGGCAAGCCAGTTAACATTTATCAGAACTTCCAGCTGGTAGCCATGGTCCTGTTCTCTCCTCAGCAGGCACTGCAGGGCATGCATGGCCTTCCTACTCAGTCTGAAGTCCTAGATGAGTTCCAACTCCACGTCAAACCACAAGCGCAGAATGGGTACATTCCTGTTCAACCTACAGTAGGTTAGTGGTCATCCACTCTGGAACAGATTAGGCAACAACAACAAACAGTTTATAAGCATAGAAAAAGAAAGAAAGCTTTTAGTTTAGTTTTTTATTTATGCATGAAGAGAATACATAATTTTTCTTTTTAAAAGTATTCATAACTCTGTGGCAGCATAAGTGCGAGTTGAAGAATATTCCTTAAAAACAATGGGGTGTAGGGCCAAAAGGAAATCGTTTT
The DNA here is from genome assembly GCF_016077235.1 of Cyprinodon tularosa. Lineage (NCBI taxonomy): Eukaryota > Metazoa > Chordata > Actinopteri > Cyprinodontiformes > Cyprinodontidae > Cyprinodon > Cyprinodon tularosa. The sequence goes on from NW_024039355.1 coordinate 231,288, forward strand.
TAACTTTAGCAGGTTAGCTACAGCTGCACAGTGGACTGTATTGCGTTTGTTTGATTCATTGTTTGCTTTCTTTCTCCTTGTGTCACACGCTAATGACCCAAAGGCTGTACCATGTGTGAAAAAATAACAATGCTAATAAGGAGGTTATTCCTTTTTCAAAAGAAACAACTAGGGATAGTAGCTAGCCTTAAGGCTAACACTGCGCCATAACAAATGAGCCCACATACTGAAAACAGATCAATAATAAGCCGTCTTTGGTTTTCCACATTTCTTCACTGTTGGTTGCTCTTAAAGGAGCTGGAGATTGCTCCCTCAGTGGTTATCTCTTTTTACTCTTTTCATTTCACAAACTCCTTAGCAGTTATGTTAAAAATAAATAAAATAAATACATTTTAGTCCACAAACATCTTCATTCACATGTTCACTTAAATTTTCCCATTGTATGTTCACATTTATGAATTGCATCTAGAGATATCAAACATATTTTCGATTATAACTATAGATATAAAATAATACATTATAGAAAACAATGGCTTAAAGGTCATGAAATCGGGGTCAGTCTGTGAAAGCTGCCTGTAGGAACTTTAAATGTCCAACAGGTGTCAGTATTCAGTGACACAGAACCAACACATTATCAATACAGTTTGCAAATGTGTCAACGCTTCATGACGCCTCATGAACCCATCACTAACGGACAGTATTGACCCAAACAACAAAAAAACCTTCAGAGTAATCCTATAGTTATCAGGCATTCTATGAGTTTTTGTGAACTTTTAAAAATTTGAAGCTTACCTGTTTGCAAACAGGGAAACATACTTGTTCCCATGAATAAAATTGTCCTATATTATATTAGATATTTCACCAATAACAGTGCCCCGCTGGGCTGTGTCACAGAGACATATGACCAATAGGACTTGACTCTCTAGATTTCGCAAGATGTGAGTTTAGAGCGAGATTACGCAAGACATGCACAGATTTATGCGGATTCAGCCTTTGAGGGGATGCTTCATGTTCCTCCTAAATATAGATCTCATTCAAAAGCTCCAGGAATGTGGGTGGAGCAATTCTCCTCTCTCTTAGCCTAAGACTCAAAAGCATCATATCAGACTTGGTGGACTTGGTAAATAAGATTGATCTTATTAAAAATAAGATCATAAGCACTCCTCTATCCGCGATTGTACCTGAGGTAGTCATGGAATCTGAACCGGGTTTAGACTGCTTTGATCCAGTTGAACTCTCTGAATTAGCAAAATTATTGTCTTCATCTAAGCCTTCAACTTGTATGTTAGATCCAGTTCCAACCAGGTTATTTAAGGAGGTATTCCCTTTGATCTCCTCCTCCATTTTAGATGTGATTAATCTATCTCTGTTACAGGGATATGTACCTAAAGCTTTTAAGATTGCTGTAATTAAACCTCTGCTTAAGAAACCGTCTCTTGACCCAGATGACTTGGTCAATTATAGACCTATATCCAATCTTCCTTTCTTATCCAAAATTCTTGAGAAAGTAGTTGCCAAACAAGTTTGCGATCACTTCCACCATAATGAACTTTTTGAAGAGTTTCAGTCTGGCTTTAGAGCTCATCATAGCACTGAAACAGCTCTGGTGAAAGTCACTAATGATATTCTCATGGCCTCAGATAATGGACTTGTATCTGTGCTCGTCCTGTTGGATCTTAGTGCTGCATTTGATACAGTTGACCATAATATTCTTTTAGAAAGACTTGAATATTTTGTTGGAATTAAAGGAACAGCACTAGACTGGTTTAAATCTTATCTATCTGATCGAATTCAGTTTGTTCATGTTAATGATAGATCTTCAACACGCTCAAAGGTTACCTGTGGAGTACCACAGGGATCAGTGCTAGGACCAATTCTCTTTACTTTATACATGCTCCCAATTGGTAGAATTATTAGACAGCATGGGATTAATTTCCACTGTTATGCTGATGATACCCAGCTATATCTGTCTATAAATCCAGATGAAGCTAACCCATTACATAGATTACAGGCATGTCTTGAAGACATAAAAACCTGGATGACTCTTAACTTTCTGCTTCTGAATGCAGACAAAACAGAAGTTATAGTCTTTGGACCAGAGTCTCTGAAAAAGAAACTGATTAGCCAGTCACTTCATTTGGATGGGATTAAACTGATTTCAGATAATAAAGTAAAAAATCTTGTTGTTATTTTTGATCAGGACCTGTCATTTAAATCCCATATCAAAGAGGTTTCTAGAATTTCCTTCTTTCATCTGAGGAACATTGCAAAAATTAGAAATATCCTGTCCAGGGGTGATGCTGAGAAACTAGTCCATGCATTTGTTACTTCAAGGCTGGACTATTGTAATTCTTTACTATCAGGAAGTCCACAAACTGTAGTTAAAAGCCTTCAGCTGATCCAAAATGCTGCAGCCAGAGTTCTAATGAAAATGAAAAAGAGAGATCATATCTCTCCTATCCTGGCTTCTCTTCATTGGCTTCCTGTTAAATCAAGAATAGAATTTAAAATCCTCCTTCTCACATATAAAGCCTTAAATGGCCAAGCTCCATCTGATATCAGAGATCTGATTGTTCCTTATGTTCCTAACAGAGCACTTCGCTCTCAATCTGCAGGTTTACTAGTGGTTCCTAGAATTTCTAAAAGTAGAATGGGAGGCAGATCTTTTAGTTATCAGGCTCCTCTCCTGTGGAACCAACTACCAGTTTTAGTCCGTGAGGCAGACACCCTGTCTACTTTTAAGGCTAGGCTTAAAACTTTCATTTTTGATAAAGCTTATAGTTAGGGTGGCTCAGGTTATCCTGAGCTATCTCTATAGTTATGCTGCTATAGGCTTAGACTTTTGGAGGACATAGGGACCCCCATTTCATCATTCTGCTTCATTCTCTCTCTGTTCTCCTATTCTGCAGAATCTGTTAGTTCAATCTCTAACCTTCTGCTCTCTCTGCTTTTCCTCAGAGTAGCTTTGCCTCGTCTGTTCCTGTTTGGCTGTGACGTCATCCTGAAAAAAACATCAGCTGTGCTGCTTCCATCAACACCCTTGTTAATAGATGTTGGAGATCGGCCTGTTTTCCAGTGTGGTCCTGTTTCTCTGACCGTGGCTGAGTGGATGTGCTTTCTTCGTCCTCTGGCATGGGAGCTGCCTTGGAGCTCGTCTGCCTGGCTGTGTGTTTCCTGGACGGGGCCGCCTTTTACAGCTGCTTTTTGTATCTCTGCTTCTGTCTCCTTGAACCCCAGTCGGCCTCGGCAGATGGCCGCTCACACTGAGCCTGGTTCTGCTGGAGGTTTCTTCCTGTTAAAAGGGAGTTTTTCCTCTCCACTGTCGCTACAAGCATGCTTAGTGTGGGGGATTGTATTTGAGTCAATGAGTCAATGCAATCAACTGGTTTTCCTTAGATAGAAAACTTTGTATCAATTTGACTGTATGATCTGGTTGAACTGTAAAGTGCCTTGAGATGACATGTGTTGTGAATTTGGCGCTATATAAATAAACTGAATTGAATTGAATTGAACCTTTGAGGAGTTGCTCAATTTGTGCCTTGTCTTTGGAGGAAGGTGGTAGGCCACCTTTTTGGAGAACTTTATTCAGAACCCTCTCCAGTCTCTGTTAGGTTTCTGTTTCTGTTATGTTTTTCTTTTGATGTTCAGTTTTGCTTTGCTCCTGGTTTTATTAATTTTTTTTATGGTTTAATTCTTATTTTGTTGTGTTCTTTGGGTTTTTCTCAGTTACTGTCTCAGTCTTGGTTCTATTATATTTTCTTTTTAGTGTTCAGTTTTGCTTTACTCCTTGTTTTCTAGTTTTAGTGGTTTTATTTTTATTTTTGCTGTGTTCTCTGGTCATTCTTAGTTACTGTTTCAGTCTTGGCTCTGTTATGTTTTTCTTTTGAGTTTTCAGTTTTGCTTTGCTCCTTGTTTTATATTCTTTGTGGTTTAATTGTTATTTTGTTGTGTTTTCTAGTTATTTCCAGTCTTCTAGGTTTTTCTTATGTCTTCGCCTCTGCTGCCCTCTTGTGTTCTCCTTTTTCCCTAGCTCTTTTCCTCTCCTGCCCTGTGCTCACCTGTTCCCAATCTGCTCATTAGTCCCTCTTCAGTTTTTGTTTGCTGGGTCCTCGTCTAACCTCGTCAGTCTTCCTCCAACTCGTCTCTCTGAGCCCTCCTCCTGGTTACAGTTCTTACCCTGATGACTCTTAGGTTTTTGTGACGTTTGACTTGCAGGGCTTGATGTTAACCATTGCCCGATCGCCCGGGGCAAGTAGTTTTTATTGTCAGGAGAGTACAAATTTCATTGCATTTGCCTGCTGGGCAAGTGCAATGATCGCAAAAAAAAAATTATTTATCACTCAAATTACTTTAAAATCACCAACATTCGCTGAAAACGACCCACGAGCGTTGCAGGCGCCATTTTTGTTGTTTTGTACACATTCTCGCGTGATTTGAAAAAAGCCGCGTGATAACCTTAGATGATAAATTATCGGTTAAGGATTAGGAAAATTGAAATAATTGTATGCCATGCGCACAGTGTACATCTTTCTAACATATGGCAGTCTTCTGTACAGTGATGCAGGTCATACATTAAAAAACTGTTCATTAAATTTTTTTCTCTGAGACATTGGAGAGGTGCATTTAAATGTTATAGAGCTAAACATGTTAAATTGGTGACCTGTTATGTTATTATTATTGTCTTGTTGCTGCATTTATTTTGAGGGCCCGGTGGCGCCAGTGTACGGCAGTCCCGCTTCTGTCAGTGAGCCCCAGGGCAGCTGTGGCTACAATGTAGCTTGCCACCATCAGTGTGTGTGTGAATGGGTCAATGAATGTAGTGTAAAGCACTTTGGTCAAGTCTCCTAACTTGAATAAAGGCGCTATATAAGTACATGCCATTTACCATTTGTCAGGGAAAACTAATCCATAGTCAGTTAAAAGTCAGGGAATTCTGAAATGATGTCAGACTGTGGAAACTCTGTATAAAATATGATTCTCTAGAAAAGTCACATTATGTTAATAGTATTATCTTGTATCAACATACCGTGACTCTAAAATAAAAGTTATTCATTTGTGACATTGACTTCTGTCTTGTGATTTATCTTAAGTTTTTAACCTGTCAAGTTTTTTTTTTAGATTTTTAACATTACAATTTATGTTTTTCCAAGCACACAACAGTTTAAAGCAAAGTTTAGTTTAAAAAGAAAGTGCAGGAAGGATTGAAAAGCATGTTATCACAGTAATGTAGGCTTGAGTTCATTATCTGACGCATGCAGATACACACCAGGAACCTGGAAACTTAAAAAATACTGAATTACAAAAAACATTAAAAAAAACAAACATGTTTCATTGATATATATACAAAAATAAATATTAGGAACTATATTTATCAAACATTATACTGGGCAAGTAAAAATTGTTTCTGGGCAAATGAAATGTGAAAGCCACTATTTTTTGGCAAAAAACAAATCTATAGTACTTTTCTTTCCCCTTGTCTACAACAGCAATGTGCAGCTGATGATACCACCACCATGCTTGTAGCTTTCACAGCAGATCTGTCTCTAATCCTCACTGCTTCACTCCTCTGTTTTCTTTGTCCCAGCAGTCAATCAGCAGTTTAACAGTGTGTGAGGCCCTCTGGTGGATGTATTGAAGGTTTTTGTACAGAGTTCTGGTGTTTCCTGTCACTGTGGGCTCCAGGGCACAGTAGTACACAGCAGAGTCTGACAGTGCAGCAGAGGAGATCAGCAGCTTTGATTGTTTCACCGTTTTGTTGATGTGAACAGAAAACTCTGAACCACTTGGATGAATCAGTCCTCCTTCTGTGATGTAGAGCAGGAACTCTGGTCTGGATCTCTCCTGCTGTCGGTACCACTGGATATTGTTGATAGAACCAGTATATTCACAGCTCAAACTGGTGCTTCTTCCCTCTGAAACAGCTTGTTCCCTCTGTTCCTGTTTGATGGTGTTCATGGAGCCCATGGCTGTAAAAAAGGAGTCATTAATGTCAGTTAAACATAAAGAGATTCAGCAGAGGTTCTTTACTCTGTGCTCCACATGTGATCACAATAAGGTTAAAAGAGAAAATCAGAGCAAAGCTTTTCTCTGTGCTCTAACACTCACCTATGCAGAGAGAGAAAAGCAGCAAGAAGTAAAGAAACATGTTTTCAGGTAGAGTCAGACAGCAGAGGAACAAAGTTGTTCCACTGCAGCAGAATAAAGACTAAGAAGCTTCTCTGGTGCACAGACCTTCTCCTCAACATCAAGCTGCTTTTAGTGCAGCAAACACAAACCATCTCATTGGCTGAACCCAGCAGTGGGGGGAGGAGTCAGAGAAAACATTTTACTGTCAGTGAGAGTATTGGTGACCCTGAGGAAGCAACTGAAGCTGCAGATGGTTGGACTGATTTTAATCACAGCTCCTCTTTCTTTCGTGGGATCAACTATAGGAACTCCATAACAGGAACGAAATAGGAATTGTGGGTAAGCATGGTACTCTGGACTACTGTGCTGAACCTGGATAGGAGTCAGCCTTATTGAGGTAATTATGCAACAGAAACCAACATGAAAGATGTGAGTCAAAACTCCGACTGCTGCCCTCTGAAAAGCTTAAAGTAATGTAGCAAATGGTAAAAACTCTCCATTATAAAACCTGTAATATATACAGGTGCATACATCTGCATGTGTCACCCAGCAGTACACGTGAAGAAATAATGTAATCCTTGTTTAATTCCATGAGGAAGGCTGTATCTAAATGTCCTGTCCTAGTCACTCTTTTTTCTCCTCAAGATTTGTTCAACATATGAACTGTTTCCATAAAAAGTGTGTAACTTGTTTAGGTTAACTCTGTGGGAAAACCTTTACAGCTGCCCTTTGTAGAATTTAAGTTAGTGAGAGAACATTTGTCCAATTAGAGCAGGGAAGAACATTGAGGTCCTTGTTCATCAAAGTACATCCATATTTTGTATAAACACCTTGAAGGCATCCACTATATGTCAAAATAACCATAGCAACGGTGTTACCAGTCATTCAGAGACTTTTTTTCACACATAAGGGATATTTTTCACAAGCAACCAGCCACTTAAAGAAAGACACCTGCTCTTCACCAAAGAAACCTGCTAAAAGTAGTTTCTCTGCTCAAATCTGTTTGATTCTACAAACTTCAAACAACTCTATCTGTCATTATTCTGCCCTTTTTGGTTCTGTTTAAGTTTCCTTTTTAGTTCCTTTTTGATTTATGTAATTCTGTGTTTTCTTTTCAATTTTGTGTCATATAGTTTTTTTTTTGTTATATTTAAGCAGTGTTGTATTTTCTGAGTTACTCTCTGTTGCCCCCTTGGGCCCGTCTCCTTTCCCCTAGCTCCCTTCTAGTTAGTTCTATCCACACCTGCTCCCTATCAGCTGATTAGACCACCATCTTTCTGTCAGGGGCATCTCACCGCAAGTACGCTGTGAAGGACAATTAATGTTTAAAACAGTTCAAGATGTCACAGTGATTGAAATGACTACAGATTTCATCAGAATAATTATATATTATAGTATAAAATAATCCTGAGATGAACCATGCCAAAGCCCACCACTACATTTACAAGACGCATTTGCACATCACAGAGGTGCACAGCTGTTTAATAAGAAGGCTTTTTATTCATAGACAGATGGAGCCCTTATAGCAAAATGAGTGCAATCAGAGCTCTGTTGGAGATCTATTTGATGTGGATTGATTCTGTTAGGATCCAGTTTGTGTGGGTTGTTCTTGTGTTTCCCTCTCTCCACCACCAGGCGGTGCCCTGTCCTCGTTGGGCTCCCTGCACACCTGCGGTGCATTGGGATTAAACCCCCACAAACTGCATTAAAGGATAAACCAAGAGCCCCCCAAAAGTGAGTGCCTCTCCAGCAATATTCAAGCCTCAGTCTATGTTCCCACTGTCCCTGAACTGATCACAGTGATCTCCCCTTCAGAGTTTCCGGTTCCGGTTCACCAGTCCGCTGAGTTCCAGCATTGTTTCCCCACCAGAGTTTCAATCTCCATCAGCGTTTGCTAACCTACAATAAACCTGTTTTACCCTTGGTGTCTGAGTGGTTCTCTGCATGTAGGTCAGATCTTTAAAGTCCACTATGACAGATTCAGGTTTACCTTTGGGGAATGTTTGAAATCTGAGCAACACTACGGATTAGACTGTTCCAAATGGCAGGCATGAGATGACTTAAGATGACTGGTTAAAACCCTTGGTGTCAGTCAGCTCCTTACAAACAAATTGAGGTACAAAGAAAGTGGAATAATGAGAACCTTACCAAGTACCAGCATGCACTGTTCTGCCAAGCTTTGCTCTTTAACACTGGTCAGTCGAAACGAGCAAATAACTCATGCATCCTAATGTTTCAGGAGGTCTATAAGATCACTGAACAATCCCGCGATAGTAGTACATGGACGACACCAAGGCTGCTATCCTCCAACAATTATGCCTTTTTTCAGGTATTTATGGATATGTGAGATTATCTAGTAATTTGCCTACTTATGAATCATCGCACTAACTTCGCCGACTTTGATTTGCATTTAGACTGAAAATGCCAATTAAGAAATTAATGTGGATTGTTCTGTCATGATCTTAGTATTGATCTCTGGTCTGATCACTTATTTCACACACCTGCTAAGCTCAGCACAGTTCTCATTACCCGCTCATCAGATCCACCTGCATTAGTCACTATATAACCAGCCTTCAACTGGTCATCAGTGCCAGATTATTTCAAGGTATTGGTGAGACATTTTGTGTTCTGACGACCTGATCCTGACCTGTCTCTTGACCTCTGAGCTTGCCTGTCCCCATCTGATTTGTTTGCCTGACCTGTCTTCTGACTCCTGCCTGATCTCTGCCTGCTTGTGTATGGATCGGAACTATTTCCTGACCACTGAGTTCTGCCAGACGTCGTCCAGCCTGTCAGCCCCACTGTAACTGGAACTGTGACCAGACTCCGTCTTGGATTCTCCTTCGGCATCTCCCTGGAACTCTGACCTCCTGGCTCTGACTACCAAGCACGTCACTGACATATACTTTGGCTTTGCCCTGTGGATCATCCTGCCTACAACCGTCTGCTCAGTTCTGATCTCCTACCTGTCCTCTGACCTCCAATACATCAGAGTCTGGGACTCTGTGTGTGGCAAACAATGTGCCGCATTGGCAGCCGAACAGCCAGGACCATCCTCTACATCTGGATTTGGACTGAACCGACCAGATTATTGACTCACACGTTCACTAACCTCAACCTCCAGATATAAGTGGTCACTAACCTGCTGTCTCCACCCGCAGAGGTTCCTGCCTTAGACGAAGACTCCACTCACTCTGATTCTATTTTCAATAAACATTCTAAAAGAAAAAAGTTTGCCTGCCTTGAATACTGAATCCTTCAGCTCTGAGCCTGACATGTTCAGGTTTAACTCCCAAAAACTCAAATTGATCAACATAGAGTTTGATGCTCCTTGAGTTCAGGAAAACAGGTTCAGTCAGAACAGTTTGTTGTTACTGAAAAAGTTTGCTTTGCTGCTGTACTTATTCAGAGTAAATCAATTTTATTCTAATGCACATTTAAAAGCTGCAGTGTTTATTTAAGTGCTCTTCATAACAAAGTTAAGAATAAATAAAATAGACATAATAGCAAGTTTGACAGCAAGAGCACTTTCACACAGAACTAGACATCAGCGTAAAAAGGTCAAATATTTCAATTGTTCACCACACAGTTTCAGGCTAAGGTCATTTCTATATAAGCTGAGACGTGCATAAAATATAGTGTTGCTGCAGTGATCCATCTTCCTTCTCATAACAAAAGTTATTTTATTATGAAATAAAGAATCCGTTGAACATAACATTATCAATCAGTGAAGATCAGTGAGGGTCACTGTTAAAACAAAAGTCTATTTGAAATATTTGTCCATGTTGATTGTTTCAAATGCTTCTGAGTAGTTCATCAAAGATACACTGAGGTGGAGCTTTGCTTTTATAAGCATTGACTCCATAATGAAAGGCCAAAATCATTGACATACCCTGTAATGTAGTAATGAAGGAATCTAAATGCAGCTGCTCAGACCATCCTGGGATATTTTTACTAGCCGCTGTTCAAGCACACAAAAGGCAATGTACTTTATATCAAAAACCTCAGAGTATGCTTCCCTTATACCTAGAGGCAGAGGTTTCATAATGATGGGTGGACGAAGGTTCTTATTCAAACCATTCATTATAGTTCAGTGGATCATATAAATAAATAAGTATCTCTGATGAATAATGCAGTTTGAATTATTTTGGAGTTGGAGTTTACATATAGTCTGAATACTTACTATGATAATATGATCATGTAATTCTTAAGGAAAGTGAACCATATTTATACAATTAAGTGCAGATCTCACCCCAGAGGAAAAGAGTTGCTTTGATGAAGATTTTAAGATGATATAACCTGTGAAGTGTTATATTCAAAATACTGCCCTTGTTTTTGTATGGGCTTTTCCTTTCTGATTTGTCTAAAAACCATGTACACCTAGTTGTGACAGACGGAGATCCTGGATCGTCAGATTGAAGGATTTCTTCTCATTGTTGATGTCAGCATTAAATCGATTGTAGTTGAACTCAGGAGCTTTATCTTTTGTTTGATAGTATTGGTTCAGCATGTACTTTGGGAAGCTGTTTTCTTCTTGTTTATACCAGAACATGGTATATCCCGTACTGCTGGTTTCAAAAATACATCCAAGAGTCATGGATTCGCCTTCAGCAGCAACATGTCCTTCTGTCTGCGTCACTGAGTCTCCTTTACACTCTGAGGAAGAACAGAACATGCAGAGGAAGAGATGAATCAATAAAGATGATTGATTAAAGGAGAACAATCAGCAGCTTTAAAGACTTCTATTCCATGTAGAATAGATGTCATTTTCTCTGATCATTGTCACTTTGAACCATATCAGGTGTTTCTACAAGGTAACAAATGGCAGCAGAAATGATCTGCTCTGATTTTCTGTAGAATGAACATTAAAGCTCTTCATGTAGAGCTCAGTAATGTGTTCAAGTGTTTGAAGAGGAAACATGTTGAGCTTTCTATCTTACCAAAGAAAAGAGCAGCTAGAATAATCCACAGCCAATGTTCCATCTGTCCAACAAGGTTTAAATCAGCAGGAGAAACTAGCTGATGTTCAACATTCAGTCTGACTATTGTTCTCTTCACAGCAACACTTATTATTGACACAATGCTGGAACACAGAGCACAAGGAGAGCTCCGCCTACTGGATGATGGCGCCCTCTAGCGGAGATTTTGTACAAAGTTCTGAGGGGGACAGAAATCCCTACCCTGCTGAAGTTAACATCACTCAAAAACTGATGACTTGTCTGAATTTGAGCTTTTAAATTAGTTTCGTTTTCTCAGAAGTGATTGAACCTTGAAATCATTTCAGCTTTTAAAGCTGAACTAAAATAAAGAGGGTTTACCCTAGACATGTCTGCAGTCTACTGAAGTGGAAAAGACAAACAACCATATACAAACAAAGAGAAAACATAAACCATGTGGTAACATAAAACACAAACCTTTGTTTGGGCAGTCGTTGCTTGTTTCTTACTGATAAGATTTGAAGCTCAGGGTAGCAGCTATGTTCACAGAGATTGTTCAAAAAGCATAAAACTGTGATCAAGAGCTGTGGTGTGTGGTTTCTCTTATCTCTGAACAAAGTCAGATATCAGTGTTCATGTTTTTGTACAGCCTCTCCTATAATTTGTGTCACTGTGTTTCCAGAGCACAGTAGTAGAAAGCTGAGTCTGCCACGGTTGGTGTTTCTATAATGAGCTCAGTTGATGTTTCTGTTGTTGTTGATTTGTAATGATGGTCAAGGGTGTAACTTTCATTATTCTTTTTCTTTCCCCCCTTATACAGCAGGAACTGAGGAGCTTGAAGATCAGAAAATTGTTTGAACCAGTGAAGGATAGGATGACCAGATAATGTCTCATATTTGCATTTGAGTGAGACAGCTTTTCCCTCCATCACAGGATCTTTCTCTGGATCAGAAATGATGGAGTCTTCTTGAGCGTCCAGGCCTGAAAAAAGTGGACGAAATATAGTCATTTGACAAAAACAGTCGAATGACAAAATAACCCTCTATTATGTCACTCCATGGATAATCAAAACTAACTGTAGTAATCTGTCAGTTTAGTGTCAAAGATGCATCATCAGAGCAAAAGAAGCATAAAAGTAATGAAATGAAGTTTGTATCTGTGGTTAATGCAGCTCATGGAACAAAACCTGAATTTCTGTCCTTAAACTCACCTTGAATGTGAGAAAGAAAGAAAAACAGGTAAAGCCACATGTCTTTGGAGTACTTGAAGCTAAACACAGCAAATGAACACTTCCACTGCTGGAGAAGGAAGAAGATATAATGTCATAGGATGAGCTCGTTCAGTGGGCATGGCCACCTCACACAACCAATCAAATATGTTTTCTTCTTCAGCAGCAGCTTTGTTTCAGGGTCTGTATTCAAAAAGATTATCAGACTCTCTGAGCTCCTATCTAGGCCTCGTTCAGCTCCTCATACAGAGCAACTCTAAACAAAGAGCTAATGGAAATTTCAGTTTTAGTGTGAAGGTGTGGTTGACCCAGTTTCTAAGAGCTACGATTGGTTAATACAGGGACCAAATCTGTTACTACTATCAATGAAAATGTACGAATTGATGAGATAAGTGGATTCATAAATATGTGACATGATAATAAAATTTAGCCAAACTTAATTGTCCAGCATTAAAATATATTATTCTCCATGGTTGTTTTTTTATTATTCATCTGTATGATATTAAAGGAATAGTACACCCAAAACATGATTTGCCTTCATTTTCTACTCACCCCTATGCTGAACAACACTCTGGAGTACTTTTTTGATATCTCAAATGCATCTGGAGATCTGGGAGGCTTCTTGCTGTCTGCTGACATTCAAATAATGGAGGTCTATGGTGACCGAGACAGAAAGGTCCATAAAAGTCCACAAAAAACGTGTCAATATCCCTCCATACTGCTCGTCCAATGTATTCCAAGTGTCCTGAGTGGGTAGCATCCAGAATTTACTCGAAATGAAGTAATTTAGAATGTTTTTAGAGCATAAACAGTAGTGTATAGGATTTCCTAAAAGCGCGTTCACGAGTCTACGGAAACCGCGGCAGACCAAACCAGATGAAAGTGCGCATTCAGCTCAGCAAAGAACTCATGCTCTTCCTCAACACTGAAGTCCTCAGACATTTTTCTTTCGTTGTTTCTTTCTTTGCACAGGTAAACAACACATTTCTTCTTCTACGCTTGCATTATCGGCAGAGCAGACGCTGAATGCGCACTTTCATCTGGTTTGGTCTGCCGGCTTCCGTAGCGTCGTGAACGCGCTTTCAGGAAATCCTATACACTACTGTTTATGCTCTAAAAACATTCTAAATGACTTCGTTTCGAGTAAATTCTGGATGCTACCCACTCAGGACACTTGGAATACATTGGACGAGCAGTATGGAGGAATATTGACACGTTTTTTGTGGACTTTTATGGACCTTTCTGTCTCGGGCGCCATAGACCTCCATTATTTGAATGTCAGCAGACAGCAAGAAGCCTCCCAGATCTCCAGATGCATTTGAGATATCAAAAAAGTACTCCAGAGTGTTGTTCAGCATGGGGGTGAGTAGAAAATGAAGGCTAATCATGTTTTGGGTGTACTATTCCTTTAAGCTCTGGGTACTAACATCATCATGGATCTGGACCACATCAGCCAGCAAGGGTAAAAACCCCTTAGTCTAACCTGTCTAACTATCAAGATTATATTTCTTCCAGCTCACAAGAAGTTAAAAACATTCTTTAATTTCTACCAAAAGGAATCCCTGAATTATATCCAAAGAAAATATTTCATTGAGTTCTGTTTTTTTTGTATAAAGTTCCAGATGAAAGTGTATGTAGATCTATAGATCTAGCTATATCTCTCTCTCATTGTTATCGTTTCTATATATTTAAATATGATGTAAAGGTTTCCTTGTATTGTCACTGAAACATTTTCTCTGTTTCTTTTAAGGGGTCTCATCCCATTTTCTGCAGAAAAGAATACTTGCTTTGTTTGGTTTTCCTTCCTAGGACAATAAGGGGTTATTATTAACCCTATCCCCAGTGATCGGAAGTGAACAACCTCTTCCCTCCATTGAAGACATTTCATCCCAGCGCTGCGTGTCCCGAGCCCATAACATCATCAATGACCCCTCACCCAACACACCACCAACCCCCCCACCCCACCATGGACTCTTCTCCCAGCTGCCCTCTAGGAAGAGGCTTCAAAGCATCCGATGCAGGTCCAGCAGATTCCACAACAGCACAACAGTTTCTTCCACACTGCAGTGCCGGCCCGAGCATCTTGGGGGCCCTGAGCAGAATTTGATTTGGATCCCCCCCCCACCCCCACCCCCCACCCCCACCACCATGCAGAATCAACTATACTAGAACATTACTGATACAAATGCATCACTATAATGTTATAGTGAATATTGTAAATGAATACACTACCGTTATGTATTAATACAAAATAAATAAATAAACAATACTTACAATACTTTCTTTTGTTAAAACTGTTGAATACAAACATGTTAAATAAATTATTTGCAAATGTGCATTAAATATGCAATATTTTAAACAAAACCCAAATAGACAAAATTAATATAATCAAAAATAGATTATTACAAAAGAGACACTTAAATAATCAAAGCAAACATAGAAACAGCAAGGGTTCAACAGTGACAATTGTACAACAATGACCTCAACATTGTTCCTTCCTAGCTTCTCTGGAGGCAAAGTGACTGACGACATTGTATGGTATCGTTTGGCCTACTTGGTAATTGATACTAATGACTGCAAGTCCACTTTTTCCTGGGCCATTGATGATCTCAAGTATGATTTTATTAATTTGAGTTTGGAAAAGCTCCTCTCTGCTGAGGCAACTGTCACAGGCAGAATGCAGGCTATCCTGAGAGCTACCCAAGGATTTGGGTAAACCTCACACATCTCATTTTGTGAGATGTATGTGAGAAGCTCAAAGGCAGTCTTCATAGTTTAGGGAAGTTCAGGAAGACTCTCCTGTCTCTAATGCCATATCAGCTTCCTCTCCACAAGAGAGTTTTTCCCCAAGAAGCTCACATTTTTCCCTTCGGACCTTTTGACCAAGCTCCCTAAAATTGAGCAGCACTCCAAAGTTATCTTTAACCTCACTTAGAGATGTAAATCTATCCTCCAATGACTGAATGCTACAGTCCACTACAGCATTAAAAAATGACACTCTTCATATCAATTCAATTCAATTCAGTTTATTTCTATAGCTCCAATTCACATCATGTCATCTCAAGGCACTTTAGAGTTCACCAGATCATCCAGTCAGATTGAATCAAATTTTTCTGTCTAAGGAAAACCAGCTGATTGCATTCATTTATTGACTCGAAGGCAATCCCTCACACTAAGCATGCTTGTTGCGACAGGAGAGAGAAAAAACTCCTTTTAACAGGAAGAAACCTCTAGCAGAACCAGGCTCAGTGTGAGCGGCCGTCTGCTGAGGCCCACTGGGGTTCAAGGAGACAGAAGCAGAGATAGAAAAAGAAGCATAGATACAAAAGGCAACTGTCAACCAGCTCCACAGGCGTCCAGGAAACACACAGCCAGGCAGACAAGCTCCGAGCCAGCTCCCATGTCAGAGGATGAAGAGAGCACATCCAGTTAGTCACAGTCAGAGAAACAGGAAACTACACTGGAAAACAGGCCAAGCTCCAACATCTAGAAACAAAGGTGTTGATGGCAGCAGCACAGCTGATATTTCTCTCCAGAATGGAGTCACAGCCAAACAGGAACAGACCAGATGAAGCTACTATGAGAAAAAGCAGAGAGAGCAGAACGTTAGAGATTGAACTAACAGATTCTGCAGAGTGAGAGATAGAATGAAGCAGAATGATGAAAAAGGGGTCCCTATGTCCTCCAGCAGTCTAAGCCTATAGCAGCATAACTATAGAGATAGCTCAGGATAACCTGAGCCACTCTAACTAGAAGCTTTATCAAAAAGGAAAGTTTTAAGCCTAGCCTTAAAGTAGACAGGGTGTCTGCCTCACGGACTAAAACTGGTAGTTGGTTCCACAGGAGAGGAGCCTGAGAACTAAAAGATCTGCCTCCCATTCTACTTTTAGAAATTCTAGGAACCACTAGTAAACCTGCAGATTGAGAGCGAAGTGCTCTGTTAGGAACATAAGGAACAATCAGATCTCTGATATCAGATGGAGCTTGGCCATTTAAGGCTTTATATGTGAGAAGGAGGATTTTAAATTCTATTCTGGATTTAACAGGAAGCCAATGAAGAGAAGCCAGGATAGGAGAGATATGATCTCTCTTTTTCATTTTCATCAGAACTCTGGCTGCAGCATTTTGGATCAGCTGAAGGCTTTTAACTACAGTTTGTGGACTTCCTGATAGTAAAGAATTACAATAGTCCAGCCTTGAAGGAAGCAGCCCTAGTCCTGCTTCCTTGACTTTGATTGATGTATGACAATTTAAATCATTTCATGCTTGCTCAATTACAGGGACATGAAATTATGTATTAAACAATTAAACAGTGATATTCAGTTCTTAAATTGAAATAAAAACATCTAAACTTGTGCCTTTAAAAATAATTACATACATTTAAAATAAATTCACTACTCAATTTAAGTGACACATCTAAATGGTTATTTCATAAGTAATTTACTTTATAATGGCACTTGACACCCTCCATAACCATCTTTATTACATGTTCTTAAAGCCTGCTTTAGGAGCCCCCCTAGTGGATGATAGGATGCATTGTTTTGTCCTTGTTTTGCAGGTTCTTGTACAGAGTTCTGGTGTTTCCTGTCACTGTGGGCTGCAGAGCACAGTAGTACACAGCAGAGTCTGACAGACGGAGATCCTGGATCGTCAGATCGAAGGCTGATTTATTGACCTGAGCAGTAAATCGGTTTCTATTGAACTCTGGAGCATTGTCACTTCTTTTAATATATTCCTTGAGCATGTACTTTGGAACACCTTGGCCTTGTTGTTTATACCATAACAGAGCATAATTTGTAGAAATGGTCTCAAAGGTACATCCCAGAGTCACAGATTCTCCCTGAGCAGCAGCAACATGTCCTTCTGTCTGCGTCACTGAGTCTCCTTTACACTCTGAGGAAGAACAGAACATGCAGAGGAAGAGATGAATCAATAAAGATGATTGATTAAAGGAGAACAATCAGCAGCTTTAAAGACTTCTATTCCATGTAGAATAGATGTCATTTTCTCTGATCATTGTCACTTTGAACCATATCAGGTGTTTCTACAAGGTAACAAATGGCAGCAGAAATGATCTGCTCTGATTTTCTGTAGAATGAACATTAAAGCTCTTCATGTAGAGCTCAGTAATGTGTTCAAGTGTTTGAAGAGGAAACATGTTGAGCTTTCTATCTTACCAAAGAAAAGAGCAGCTAGAATAATCCACAGCCAATGTTCCATCTGTCCAACAAGGTTTAAATCAGCAGGAGAAACTAGCTGATGTTCAACATTCAGTCTGACTATTGTTCTCTTCACAGCAACACTTATTATTGACACAATGCTGGAACACAGAGCACAAGGAGAGCTCCGCCTACTGGATGATGGCGCCCTCTGGTGGATCTGCAATACAGATTTAAACAATGTAAATATGAGGCTTCTAGTTGCTTGTCATATAGTGGGGTGGGCAGTAGAAACTAGTTTTCCTGGATATTATTTATAGCAAGCAAAATGAATAGCAGCTATCATCATAATATGGTGGAATACTGTATTTTAAATACCTGATTATAAGCCTTCTTTTAGGTGATTTTAGCTGACTCAATTTGGATCAATTTTACCATGTCTCTTTATGCTTATTTTTAAATTGATCTAATTATTCTTAGTAAACAGTGGTAATCCATCCAAAATAACTTATCCTAGATGAATAAAGAATTAAAAACAGCCATCTTAATGAAAGACTAAATATTCTTTAACACTGGTTCCCATCTAAGGAAAATGTCTGTCTGGCACTTTATATGCAGAAATAACAGAGGAGCCCTGCATGGTCTTGATTTTATTGTGATAGTTTAGATTAGTGCCGTAATTTTACAGTATGTGCCTCTTCTTAACTGTTAGAGATGGTTTACTCCAAAACACTGACAGCTCAGGGTGCAGACCAGGAAGCAGATTTGTAGTTTAACACACCTCTCTGCAGCTTCTCTACTGTTACCCACTTTTTACTCCATCAAGACATCTTTGAGGCTTTGCATCAAAAAATACTGCACAAAATCAGTTCAATGAGTGCAATGCAATACCTCGGCTCCAGATGTCCCCGCCCCCTCCACAGACGCTCCGCTGCTCCTCTCCCAAATTGTAGCTGACCGCAGACAGTGCCGCAGACAGGAGGCCTGCTTGTTTTGTTTTCACGACCGAAATTGCAGAAAACAACTCGTGAAGTTTGACCCTTTAGAAGAGCGAGGTGCGTGAGAGCGCTGGGACCATTTTTCCACCTGGATCTCCGCTCTTTTTGGCCCTCATGTCCCTCCGTCGTCGGATGAAACTCGCCCCCACTTCCTCGCCGCCTCGGCCGTATCTAGACCCACAGAGTGTAGCACAGACCACGCTTCAATATTGAGCATAAATAAAAAATGTCTGTGTCAAGCCCACTGCAACAAACTGCTGCAGGAGGATAACCAGGAAGCGCGGTAGGAGGGCAAAATAGGTTTAGCGCCACCGCAGCACGTGAGGGAGAATTACGCCCAGGAGCAAATGGATAAAAACAGACCGGAGGAAAAAAAAACATGAATCGATTATGTTGCGGACGTATCGATGCATCGGATCGTCAGCTGTTGGATCGACGCATCGTTACAAAATGATTATTATTTACAACCCTAATAATCACATTCATTTGTATTGCCTTACAGAATCTTGGCTGCAGCAAGAGGATTGTATGAGCATAAACGAGGCAACTCCTAGTTATTTTAATTTTCACATCCCCAGACATTCGGGACGAGGAAGAGGAGTAGCAACAATCTTTCGGTCTGACTTTCTGATTACTCCAAAGATGGTTAATATTTAAAACTCTTTTTGATATATAGCCTTTAGTTTCCCTGATATAAATTGCAAAGCCACAAAACCTCTTCTTTTTGTAACTTTGTATCATCCACCAGGTCCTTAATCTGAATTTTTGGATAAGAATCTGATTTAGCTTCATCGTAGTGAGGGGATTTTAAAATCCATGCTGACAGTGAAGATGATAGCTTCATTGCAGCCTTTAATGCTTAATTGTACTGATATATCAGTGAAACTAATGATATGTATTAGTTTTACTGAATGTGTATTCCAGATATCTGAAAAAAACAATTTTACTTGTCAAAATTAACATTTCATACAAAATGTAATTCTTCATATCTAGAATAAACATTCTGGATGTCTAGAAATTAATTTCTGTTGTTCTTATTGCATTTGCATTATTTTGAATATGAATAATGTATTACAGCCACTTAAAAGAATTTTCAGAAATTTTTGTTTTTACTGCAAAAATGTCATTTAGAAAATAAATGATTACGGTTTATTCTAGGAATGTGATTTTCATCAGAAGAACTCCTATTTTAATTATCTAAAAAAGTAACAACAGAGGAAAGGGCTTATACTAAATGTAAAAATGACATGCCATAGTGGCTTCATAGTAACTTACACATTAACTCGAGCAACAATCTTCTCCTTTGCCATCACCCTCTCTGTTGCAGCTGTATTGGTGTTTCTATGTCTTTTAAACACATTCTCCATTTCCAGTGGTGTCAAAAGTAGAAGTATAGATACTGCAGTTTAAAAACACACTGGTAAAAGTTGAAGTATCAACTTGACCTCTTTACTCAAGTAAAAGTGAAAAAGTATGTGTTTCAAAAAACTACTTAAAGTATAAACATCTGGATGCCACTATATGAATTGAAAGCTACATTTTTCGACTATTTCTAGGGCTATTTATAGGACTATTTTATAGGGCCAAGGATAAGGGAGGTCTTGTTGGTCTCCGTCTCACGATATGCTCTCGCCTGTGTCCGACCTTTTAGACATTTCAACATCTTTTTCTGAATCCCACATTGTAGCATTGCATAGACAATTCATGTTAGCAGTTTGAAGAACACCTGCTTGCTTCTGATGATTTCCTTTAGCTAACCAATGACTGTTTGCGTTCTATGACTCATCCAATCACACTAGTTTTCACTAGATGTGGATGGAGGCAATGATCTGCATTGGATGGAGCACATGACGGGAAATAAATATTTATAAACATTAAACCACAGGGAACCAATTAAAAATCAGCTGGTCCGAATAAAGCAAATCATCAACCAGTAAAGGTCCAGAGACATTTTTAATGATCTGTTACTTTAAACAGAATTTAACACTGAAATAAAATCAGGTATTTATGCATTCTTGTTATACATTGAATTTTGAAATAAAAAAAAATTTAAATACAATTTGCCAAAAATTGATTCCCGTGCTATATCAGAGGAGTTGAACCTTGTATGACTGTATTACTGTATATCCATCAGTAGTTAAAGGTCAAGGGTCAGCAAATGCTAATTCTGCCTGTAAAACAATTACAGCGTAATTGTTGCTGTATGACCTGAAGCCTCATTTGGAGCTTTTAAACAGGCTTTTGAAAAACTTTGATAATTTGCTGCTGTAATATAGATTTTTTTTATAATAAAAAGCTAGAAGATGTGCATAATCAAAAAATAACAAATACAATTATAGAGCTTTCAGTATTGTAAGAAAACTGTTTCTGCATAAATACATTATTGTATGAGTTAAAGGAATAGTACACCCAAAACATGATTAGCCTTCATTTTCTACTCACCCCCATGCTGAACAACACTCTGGAGTACTTTTTTGATATCTCAAATGCATCTGGAGATCTGGGAGGCTTCTTGCTGTCTGCTGACATTCAAATAATGGAGGTCTATGGCGCCCGAGACAGACAGGTCCATAAAAGTCCACAAAAAACGTGTCAATATTCCTCCATACTGCTCGTCCAATGTATTCCAAGTGTCCTGAGTGGGTAGCGTCCAGAATTTACTCGAAACGAAGTCATTTAGAATGTTTTTAGAGCATAAACAGTAGTGTATAGGATTTCCTGAAAGCGCGCACATGCGCGATCACGACGCTACGGAAGCCGGCAGACCAAACCAGATGAAAGTGCGCATTCAGCGTCTGCTCTTCCAATAATGCAAGCATAGAAGAAGAAATGTGGTTTTTACCTGTGCAAAGAAAGAAACAACGACAGAAAAATGTCTGAGGACTTCAGTGTTGAGGAAGAGCATGAGTTCTTTGCCGAGCTGAATGCGCTGGTTTGGTCTGCCGGCTTCCGTAGCGTCGGGATCGCGCATGTGCGCGCTTTCAGGAAATCCTATACACTACTGTTTATGCTCTAAAAACATTCTAAATGACTTCGTTTCGAGTAAATTCTGGATGCTACCCACTCAGGAAACTTGGAATACATTGGACGAGCAGTATGGAGGAATATTGAAACATTTTTTGTGGACTTTTATGAACCTTTCTGCCTCGTGCGCTGGGCACCTCCATTATTTGAATGTTAGCAGACAGCAAGAAGCCTCCCAGATCTCCAGATGCATTTGAGATATCAAAAAAGTACTCCAGAGTGTTGTTCAGCATGGGGGTGAGTAGAAAATGAAGACTAATCATGTTTTGGGTGTACTATTCCTTTAAGTTCTGTTCCGTTTATGTCTCTTTCCTTGTAAGTGTGAAGTGTCCCATGCTCCTGAATGCATCATAGCTATGTGACGCTCGTTAATGCATCACACTGGTCTGTGAACGCTGTGCTGTGTAGATGTGCGTTTGATTTTCTGCTTAAGACAAAGCTTTGTAGTTTCACTGTTTATTGTTGTGTGTGAATAACAAGAGACTAGATCAAATAAATCGGACAAAATCTTTGGAATTAATATTATTCATAACACCCGTACAGGGGATGCATATCTCAACAGGGATGCACTTGTCGGCATAACACCGGACCGCGGTCCGCTAATCCGTAACCTCTGCATTAAACCAAAGCCAATAGTAACAAGTAACGTTTGTTTTAAAAATGTAAGGAATAGAAAGTACAGATACTTGCGTGAAAATGTAATGACTAGAAGTCATAAGTAGGAAGAAAAATAAGTAATGGAGTAAAGCATGGATACCTAAAAAGTGTACCTAAGTACAATAACGAGGTATTTGTACTTCGTTACTTGACACCTCTGTCCATTTCTTCAAATTCTTCATTAAAATTTGTAGTTCCAGTGGGGTGAAATAGGCATGTCCTGTTGCGTATTGTTATGTTTACTCATCAAATTGGGGTTTCACTTATACTGGCTTTTTGTCATGATCGGTTCTCTAATGGAGACCCAAAGATGCAGAACACCACTGACGGACACAGGATGAAAAGTTTAACAAGTTTATTTGCACAAGCACACAATATGCCGATGACTGGTTAGGGCCTGGAATCTGGTTTCACCGGAGTCTGCGTGAGAGACAGCACAGTTAAGGACTGTTGACGGGGTCTTGGTTTCCAATGGAGCTCTGATAGTACCTTGAGGGTTCTTGAGGTTCTCCTTGGGAGAGTCACTGTTGGTTCTGGAGAAGGATGTGTTAGCAGAGTCCGTTAGCTGCTTCAGCGTCTCACGTCTTATTTGAACAGACCTTGGCTTGGGTTTCCTGGCTCTTGCCCAGAGCTGCTTAGAGGTTGACTGAGAATCTTCAGGGTTTGGCTCGGAGGGTCGGCTCGGCAGGTTAGCTCTTTCAGAGCTTTCACGGAGGAAGCACGAGTCACCAACTGGAACAACACTGCGGCGTTGAGGTAAGGTCTGAAGGCAGCTTAAGTAGTGGATCCTCTGATGGTCTTGATGAGCTGCACCTGTGCAGGAGGCTCCCTCAGAGGATCCACGGCGGACTCTGCTGGAGAAAAATGGTATTTTCTCCAGCTCCCAACAGTACCCCGCCCTCAACGACCGCCCCTTGGCGGTCCGGAGGAAGTGGAAGGACGGGAACGCTCGTACTCCTCGATCAGGGCAGGATCGAGGATGTACGAGCCTGGGACCCACTGACGATCTTCTGGTCCGTAGCCCTCCCAGTCGACGAGGTACTGCCAACCGCGACCTCGTCGACGGGAGTCTACAATACGGCGGACCGTGAAGGCTGGATGGCCATCGACTTCCAGGGCGGGTGGTGGGGAGTCGGATGGCGGGCACAAGGGGCTCGAGGAAACAGGCTTGATCTGGGAGACATGGAAGGTCGGATGGATTCGGAGGGAAGGAGGAAGTTGGAGACGGACAGCTGATGGGTTGATGACACGGGAGATTTTGAATGGGCCTATGAATCTCGGGGAAAGTTTTCGAGACATCCCCTTGAGGGGAATGTCTCGAGTGGAAAGCCACACTTCCTGGCCCACAGAATACTCAGGGGCGGGGCGTCTCTTGGCGTCAGCGAAACGCTTGGTTGATTCAGCTGACTGGTTGAGTGTGGCAATGGTCTCCCTCCAAATCCTTCGACAGCGACGGATGTGATGATTAACGGACAGCACCGATATCTCTCTCTCATCTGCGGGGAACAGAGGTGGTTGATATCCAAGACTGACCTGGAAGGGCGACTGTCCAGTGGATGCAGAACGGAGAGAGTTGTGGGCATACTCTATCCAGGGAAGGTATAGGCTCCAATCCACCGGGTTATTGGACGTTAGACAGCGGAGAGTGGATTCCAGATGCTGGTTCATACGCTCGGTCTGGCCATTCGTTTGGGGATGGTAACCTGAGGTGAGAGATGGTTTGCAGCCGAGCGCAGAACAAAAAGCCTTCCATACCTGGGATATGAATTGGGGACCTCTGTCCGATAGAATCTCCTGGGGGATGCCATGAAGCCGGAACACATGTTTGATAAGAAGCTGGGCTGTCTGGAAGGCCGTGGGAAGTTTTCTCAGGGGGACTAGATGGCAAGACTTAGAGAAACGGTCGACAATGGTTAGTATGGTGGACATACCTCGGGAGACAGGGAGACCGGTGACGAAATCAATGGCTATGTGGGACCATGGACGCGAGGGAACAGGTTGAGGTTGAAGGAGACCAGAAGGAGGTTGATGCGAAGCCTTGTTGCGAGCACATGTGGGACAGGCCAGCACATACTCTCTAACATCACGATGGAGCGTGGGCCACCAGAAGCGCCTGGAGATTAGAGCGACAGTCCTACTCACTCCTGGATGGGCGGAGAATTTTGCGGCGTGCATCCACTGGATCAGACGGGACCTGACAGAAGAAGGAACATATGTGCGGTTAGACGGACCGGTACCTGGATCTGGTTCGGTGGCTAGGGCTGAGTTGATTAGGTCTGTTATTTCCCAGTTGACCACTCCAACGGTGCATGAGGCTGGGAGGACAGGTTCAGGTGTCTCTGGATGATCGGCAGAGTAGAGACGAGAGAGAGAATCGGGCTTCACGTTCTTGGATCCGGGTCTGTAGGTGATAATGAGGTTGAATCTGGAGAAAAAGATGGACCACCTGGATTGGCGAGGGTTAGCTTGTTTGATTGACTGGATGTGAGCCAGATTTTTGTGATCAGTCCACACAAGGACCAGATGCTCAGCTCCTTCCAGCCAATGCCTCCATTCCTCCAACGCCAGTTTGATTGCCAGGAGCTCACGATCACCCACATCGTAATTTTGTTCAGCAGAGGAGAGCTTACGGGAAAAATAGGCACAAGGGTGTATTCTTTGATCTGAGTCGTCCTTTTGGGAGAGAACAGCTCCAACACCGGAATCTGAAGCGTCCACCTCAAGGATGAATTGTCTCGAAGGATCAGGTTGAATTAGCACGGGTGCTCTGGAAAACATGGATTTCAATTTCTCGAATGCAGCTTGGGCCTCGGGAGTCCACTGAAAAACTTGTTTGGAAGAAGTTAGTGAGGTTAATGGCAGGGCGGTTTGGCTGTAGTTCCTGATGAAGCGGCGATAGAAGTTAGCAAACCCTAAAAACCTCTGTAATTGCTTTCGATTCTCAGGTACAGGCCAATCTAGGACTGCCTTGATCTTGTCCTCAGAAGGTTTTACCTGGCCGCCCTCGAGCACAAACCCCAGAAAGGTGACTGAAGACTGATGAAATTCACATTTCTCGGCTTTCACGAACAGCTTATTCTCCAGTAGTCTCTGTAGAACGAGACGGACGTGTCTCTTGTGTTCATGGAGATCCTTGGAATAAATGAGAATGTCATCAATGTAAACAAACACAAATACGTTGAGGAAATCTCTGAGAACATCATTCACAAGGGCTTAGAAACAGGCTGGGGCGTTAGTCAAACCAAAGGGCATCACCAGGTACTCAAACTGGCCCAAGGGTGTCTTAAAGGCTGTCTTCCATTCATCACCCTCTCGAATTCTGAGGAGGTGATAAGCGTTTCTTAAATCCAGCTTAGTAAAGACAGTTGCACCCTGCACTGGTTCAAAAGCTGAGGCGAGAAGAGGCAGTGGGTATTTGTTTTTAATAGTTATTTGGTTCAAACCTTGATAGTCAATGCATGGCCTCAGGGAACCATCCTTCTTTCCCACGAAGAAAAAACCGGCGCCCAGAGGAGAGGATGAAGGACGGATTATTCCAGCAGCCAATGATTCGTTGATGTATTTCTCCATAGTCTCTCTTTCTGGTTTGGAAATATTATACAGTCTGCTGCTTGGAAGAGGAGCACCGGGTAAAAGTTCTATGGCACAATCGTAGGGTCTATGTGGAGGTAGGGACGTCGCACTGACCTTACTGAAAACGGGGGCTAAGTCGTGATACTCAGAGGGAACAGAAGAAAGGTCAGGAGAGTCCATCTCCCCCCCACCTCTAGGAGGCCCCACCATCGGGGCAGCAGAACGAAGGCATGTTTCGTGGCACGTAGTAGACCAAGATTCCAGGAGACGTTTGGTCCAATTTATGTGAGGGTTATGCTTCTCCAACCACTCGAATCCGAGGACCAGGGGGGAACATGCAGAAGGAAACACAAAAAAGGTGATAGTTTCTCGGTGGTTACCTGACAGAAGTAGCTCGAGGGGCTGGGTTTGGTGGGTAACACAATGGAGTCTCTTTCCGTCTATGGCAGACACACTGAGAGGCTGAGAAAGGGGAATGGTTTTAATCTGAAGCTGCTGGACGAGCTCAGAGTCGATTAGATTGCGCTCACAGCCTGAGTCGATGAAGGTGGAGAAAGAGAGACTCTGGTTATTACAGAACAAAGTAGCTGGCAACAAAAGTCGAGGAGATTTACTTGAATTTATATGGCCCGCCAGACTCCTCATATCCTCTGGCGGGCCCCGGCTTTTGATTTTGCCGGGCAGGAGGCGATAAAGTGACCACTCTCACCACAGTATATGCAAAGTTTTCCAAGAAAACGCCTCTGTCTCTCCTCAGGAGAAAGCCTAGTGTGTCCCACCTGCATAGGCTCATTATCCCTTTCGCCTGAATGAGAGGCCTGAACGGGCAACGATAGAGACTGGGGCTTAGATCTCGATCGTTTGGTCCGTCTCCTGGTTAAATACCTGGGAAAATTCAGCAATGAAGTCAGAAAAACGGCAATTTACACCGTCATCGATGGCAAATCTAGCCTGAGCCCAATCTAAAGCTCTTCCTGTTAACTGAGAGAGAATGAACGATATCTTCTTGTGATCAGAAGAAAAACAACTAGGAGAGTTCAGAAAAATCAGCCGGCACTGGAATAAAAAACCCTTACAATCTTTCATGTTACCAGAGAATTTTTCTGGGAGACTAGGACGGAACTCTGATGACGTCACAGGTTGTGACCTCGGGGGAGGAACTGGACCCGGAAATGGTTGCTGTGCAGAAGTAGCGTTAGCTCCATTCAGAAAGTTAGAGCAACTCTGTAGCATTTGATTATGTGAACCAACAAGATGGTATAACTCACGAAGCGTTTGGGTTTGACCTTGGAGAAGAGCTTCCGGCTCGTCCAAACGACGGGTGAGGTGATCTGCTGGGCCTTGAGTTTGGCCGCAGTGTTCTGTCATGATCGGTTCTCTAATGGAGACCCAAAGATGCAGAACACCACTGACGGACACAGGATGAAAAGTTTAACAAGTTTATTTGCACAAGCACACAATATGCCGATGACTGGTTAGGGCCTGGAATCTGGTTTCACCGGAGTCTGCGTGAGAGACAGCACAGTTAAGGACTGTTGACGGGGTCTTGGTTTCCAATGGAGCTCTGATAGTACCTTGAGGGTTCTTGAGGTTCTCCTTGGGAGAGTCACTGTTGGTTCTGGAGAAGGATGTGTTAGCAGAGTCCGTTAGCTGCTTCAGCGTCTCACGTCTTATTTGAACAGACCTTGGCTTGGGTTTCCTGGCTCTTGCCCAGAGCTGCTTAGAGGTTGACTGAGAATCTTCAGGGTTTGGCTCGGAGGGTCGGCTCGGCAGGTTAGCTCTTTCAGAGCTTTCACGGAGGAAGCACGAGTCACCAACTGGAACAACACTGCGGCGTTGAGGTAAGGTCTGAAGGCAGCTTAAGTAGTGGATCCTCTGATGGTCTTGATGAGCTGCACCTGTGCAGGAGGCTCCCTCAGAGGATCCACGGCGGACTCTGCTGGAGAAAAATGGTATTTTTTCCAGCTCCCAACAGTTTTCAAACTTGTTACGCACATTTTCAACTCTGAGTGAACCTACTGACGGTTGATTGAACTAATTCATAGCAGACATTGTGAAACTGAAACCCCAGAGTTCCTGACCTTAAAATAGATGAATTTAGAGTTGAGAATTTGTTAAACCCACCTCTTTAAAAGGAACCTTGGAATCACATTCCAGAGTTTGGCTAATGTCACATCAGTTGGCAGGGATACATTAAACTGTTATGATGCTTTTCATGATGAAAGACATATTAGCTGAGAATGTTAAAAAACACAATATTATCATTTGAGCTCTCATCATCATCTGTTACCCTTTTATGTTTTCCCTGGAAAGAGAAAATGTCAAAACAATCGAAGAATTGATTAACCTGCGCTCCTAAATGTGATAAGCCTGATCAATCTCAATGCAAACTGTTAAAACCTTAACATAAAGATTTTTCACACAGATGACAAGTTCAGCTCTTGAGATTCAGGGTCAGTCAAAGCAAATATTTCACAAGGCAGAGGTTTAATATCAGTTACCCGATCATCAGAGTTTGGACACATGGAACACAACAACATAGGTAGATTACTATAGCAGCTGCAGGTAAGAATTAAAACAGGGACATTGGTCTGGACCATTCTCCGATACAGAAATCTGTCAATACTTACCATCAACCATCATGTGGTCATCTAAAGGGCTGGTTATAACCCTGCAGCAGTGTGTTGCAGTTAGTTTTTTGCAGGTATGACGCAGATATTTTTGATTTCAATTCAATTCAATTCAGTTTATTTATATAGCGCCAAATTCACAACACATGTCATCTCAAGGCACTTTACAGTTCAACCAGATCATACAGTCAAATTGATACAAAGTTTTCTATCTAAGGAAAACCAGTTGATTGCATTGACTCAGGCTACGTTCACACTGCAGGCCTTAATGCTCAATTCCGATTTTTTTGTGAAATCGGATTTTTTTGCGTGTCCGTTCACACTTCCAAGTATATGCGACTTGTATGTGATCTACTGTGTGAACTGAAAGTGTTCAACCGAAGTGTCCCGCATGCGCACTCGGGGACGCGATGACGTCACATGTAGCAGCGTCCTCAGTGTTTGCGGAAGTAAACATGACTCCTAATACCGCAGCGTATATTGCATTCTTTAAGTTCTTCTCCAACAGGAGCAGGCACATTACTAACGAAATCTTTTTAAGAAGATCAAAAAGAAAGAGAGCCAGATTTCTTGCAATGGCGTTTTGTGGGGCAGTAATAGCAACGTCTGTACAGAGAAGCGTGTGGGTGCGGAGTCGAAGCCAGGAATGGTGGGATAGCGATGTGAGTGGCTTTAGTGATACGGAGTTCCTTCATAACTTTAGAATGAAAAAGGCAACCTTCATGTGCGTCTGTGAACGGCTCTCTTTAGCGCTCTCACGCAAAGACACACATCTTTGGCGGAGCATACCAGTGAGTAAATGCATTGCCGTGGGGCTGTATTGGCTAGCTACAGGTGCTTGTTATCGCACAATAGCCAACCTCTTTGGCATAGCCAAGTCCACCGTCTGCTCCCTGGTCCACGACTTCTGTAAAGCTGTTCGTGATATCCTCATGCCGGAGTACATAAAGCTACCCCAGGGGGAGGATCTGCAGGAGGTCATTGAAGGCTTCAAACACAGATGGGGTTTCCCGCAGTGTGGAGGAGCAATAGATGGGAGTCATATCCAAATAATCGCCCCAGAGGAGAACCACACAGACTATTTCAATCGCAAAGGGTGGCACTCAGTTATCCTGCAGGGAGTCGTGGATCATCGATTTTGGTAAGAAATAGTGATATTTTCATATTTTAAAGTACTGTAGTGCATGAAATAAACACAGTATTCCAACAGCTTTACCAACATTTATGCTGGATGGCCAGGAAGCGTCTACGATGCCCGGGTTCTGAGGACTTCCAATGTTTATTGCCTGGCAGAGAGGGGGGAGCTTTTTCCACCAGTAAGCATTTCACATTCTAGTACTACACTCTAAAAAATAATATTATGGTTAAACTTGAAAAAATTGAGGTAACAATTTGCATGGACCTTTTTAAGTACTTACAACTCAAGCATTATCAAGTATATATCAAGAAACTTTTATAGTTCAACAAACTTAACTTTTTTAGTATAACCAATATGATTTAGATTGATGTCTAAATGCGTAATAATGCTGATTGAACTTAATATTACTAAAATTTTTGAAGGAAAATTAAGTTTTGGTGTTAGTTATATAATCTATCATAACTTATTTGTTTTGAGTCAAATTCTACTCAAAAAGGTCTATGCAGATTGTTACCTCAATTATTTAGAGTACTATGAAATTGTTTCACCCAAGTTTGGAAAAAAAAAAAAAAACAAGAAATTTTATTCTTTTTATTGCAAAAAACAAACATGCATTCAAATGGTCATTTTTACCATTAGTGCAAAAGATTATTTTTAAACTATAACTGACTATATTTTTAAATATAGTCAGAAAAACATCTTGAGGATGTCATGAGCAGCAGCAAAACAAGACAATAAATCAGGTTAATCCAGGTACAATCAAATTATTCTTAACATATTCAAATGAATAATCTGGATTTTTGGTGAGATAATCTTAACTGAATCCAGCCATACTCTGAAACTTGGGGGTATTTCAAGTTTCAGAGTATATATTTGGGTCAACTTCCTAAAGATACATCCTCAAGATTTTTTTCTGACTATATTTAAAAAATTTTATTTTGCAGATGGGGTTTCTTCCTCGCTTCTTCGAACATCCACTCTTCTAGCTGGTCCATCTTCACAAGTCATTTTCCACAATGGCAGTCATACAAACAAAACAAGTTGGTAAGGTACCATAGAGGAAATACACATGGTGTAGAGCGGATGTAGAATTGATCAATCAGAGGTCTCCTTTCTCTTCTCCCTGTGATGCTATGTGCAGCACTGTCTGCTTTCACCCACAATTTAAGGGAGGTGCACCAGAGTGTCTGTGGAATTGGGGTGGGGGGGCATATCTGGTTTAACTGCGACACACGCAGAAGACCTGGTTTCTGAGCATAAACCAAGCTTAACAATTGCAGCTTCTTTTGTGTTAAGAAACTAATATCAAACACTCAAATGCCAAAAAATATGGTAATCTTTCATTAGGATACAACACATTTTCCCTTCACAGTTACGTTGTGTAAATAAATAACCAAAAGTCTTTCTGCTGTTGGCCCCTCATACAGACATTGCCTGGAGAACAGTCTGTCCTTAACACATCAGGTAGCCTGTGTGTCAATTAACAGATCATAGGGGATTATTCTGCCCTGTGTTCTGATGTGTCTTGTTTTTCCTGGTTCCTTCCTTATGAGTTCAGATAAACTCAGATGCGATCTGACCACTTTGTTTGGAGGAACCTGGAATCTACAAAGGGTTTGACCCAGGACAAATGAAAAGTGGGGTGAATCCTCGTAGAATGGGGGAGCTGGAGGCAGACAGCCACCAGATTCACCACCTTAGTAATGGGAAATGGCCCGATGAACTGAGGTGCCAGCTTCCTGCTTTCCAACCTAAAGGACATGTATTTGGTGGAAGAGGTGTCAAGTCATGAAGTATAAATACTTTGTTACTGTACTTAAGTACACTTTTTAGGTATCTATACTTTACTGTATTACTCTACTTCCGACTTCTACTCATTACATTTTCACACAAGTATCTGTACTTTCTCTTCCTTAGATTTTTAAAACAAATGTTACTTGTTACTCTTGGCTTTGGTTTAATGTTTCTAAATATTAATTTCCCATCATGTGCTCCATCCAATGCAGATCATTGGCTCCATCCACATCTAGTGAAAACTAGTGTGATTGGATGAGTCATAGAACGCAAACACTCATTGGTTAGCTAAAGGAAACCATCAGAAGCAAGCAGGTGTTCTTCAAACTGCAGACGTGAATTGTCTATGCCATGCTACAATGTCTGAAAGGTCGGACACAGGCAAGAGCTTATCGGGAGACGGAGACCAACAAGACCTCCCTCATCCTTGGCCCTATCTCAAAGAATTTGTAGAAATACTCAAAAGCTTTCAATTCATATAGTGGCATCTGGCTGTTTTTTCAAAGGTTACTTTATACTTTTATTCTTTAAGTAGTTTCTGGAGCACATACTTTTTCACTTTTACTTGAGTAAAGAGGTCAAGCTGATACTTTAACTTTTACCAGAGTATTTTTAAACTGCAGGATCTATACTTCTACTCAAGTAACAAATGTGTGAACTTTTGACACCACTGTTTGGTGGAGAGTCAAACCTTCTGACCCCACCAGTATTCAGTTGCCAGGGCCCTCTGGTGGTTTGTAGCATTGGTTTGGCTCTCTGATGGCTCACTGGTACATCAAAGCAGACAACCTTTAAATCTTTTTCCTGGATGTGAACACTGTTGTCTGAAAACCAAAAACAACAAAAAGCAGAGAGAGCACAGTGGTGCTCGAAGGAGCGGAACAGCCTATTCAAACCATGGCAATTGACTGGACCATTTGGTAGGTTTTCACTTACATAATACGCAGAGATTGGTCTGCATCTCTTGATTGCTCCTTTCTGTAGGACCTTCCGTCTGAGGATGGACTCACAAAGATCCCCAGCATAGCTCAGAATTGTCTGAATAGTTTGGCAAAAAAGGTGGTGAAATCCCTGGCAAAGGACAAGCAAATGGGGACAGGCGGGCTCAGAGGTAGAACGGGAGGTAGAACGGGTCAGGATAATGCAAACAGAATCCAGGAATGCTAGAAAACTTCTCACGAACAGCTCAAAAATAATCTGGAACTGTTGAATGGTCTGAAGGCTGTTGAATAGAGACTAGAGCAGGTGAATGAGATAAGCAGGGATGCAAACAGGGCGGAGCTATACAGGTGAGTGAAATGAGTAATCAGACCAGACAGCAGTGCCAAGATCATTACAGTAGAGGCATTTGTTTTGTGAAGTCTTACTTTGAAAATCTAGTAGGGTTGTGTGTTAAGGATAGGGTCAGAGCCAGCAATGATTTAATCACTCTTTTTCACTGCTATATTGTTAATAGACTCTGTTATGATGGAAATGGTTTGATATGAAATTAAATTGCCCTGTGTGAACATCCATGGTTTAAAGTCCTACAGGTGTTTGAATAAGGCTCATTTACGTTAGTCTAGGATCAGCTGCAAAGCCGGTAGTTCAGGGGCCGGCAACCCAAACTGTTCACAGAGCCATGATGCACCAAAAAACCAAATCTGGCAACACGGACTCTAAGTGTATTAGCCCACTATAAAAAAGGGAGCAACTGGGCTTAAATATATAATAGTCATTCATGATTAAATCTTTATCCTGAAGCAAATGTCACATAGTAGCATGAGTTTAGGGAGGAGCCACTTCGCCACGGTTTAGGTTTTGTCAGGATCATGAAATGATAGAAACAAAATAAAGGAATCAATGGTGGACATGCTTCTGTTGAGAGGAGTTTGATGAGTCATGAGGAACCAAGCAGGAACTGACATTCATCAGAGCAGATCTCTGTAACCCAGTAATCTCACATTCCGTTTCCAGTGCTCTCTTCCTTTTTTGCCTTTGTGATCTGTGGCCTGGGACATCCCCCACATTTTGTTCACCTGGAACTGCGCCATGCTGATCGTGTGTTGAAGGCTGTGACCACTGATCTCTATGGCTATGACGCTTATTTTCGTTGAAAGAAATGTTTACATTTATTGTTAAATTTAATTTATTATACGAATGTTTACAACATTGGAAAACATAATAAATGTCTGTTTGACCTCCTGCACACCATATTAAAATAAACATATAAAAAAGGGAGCCGCAAGGGGGCACTAAAGAAGAAAGAAAAGAAAAAAGGAAAAGTTGCCAACCCCTGCGCTAGTTCATAGAGAACAGCTTAAACTGACCTCTAAGGACCTGGCACCCCTTGTTGATGACATTTCAACAAGCATAACGGAAACAGAATCCAAGGTGCAGTAACTTTTGTTCCTTAACTCCACATCCTTTTATACAAGGAAAAAGCCTTCCGAACAAATGAGCGCTGAACAAAAAACGTAACAAAAATTCAAAAAAGTTTCTTCAGTCTGAGTGACAGCTATCCCTCGTCCTCGATTGTGGTTGATTTCATATCTGCAGCTTATTCACAAAAAGAGTGAGAACAACAAATATAAAGGTCTGTCACCTCTGCTTGTCTTTTTAAATTACATTGGGTTCCATGTTAAAGAGGCAAGGTCAGATGCTCCAAAACCCCTCGAAACAATGAGCACTGTGCAAAAACAGTAAAACGGTTTAAAAACCTTCTTTCACTATGAGCAACAGTCATTCCTCTTCCTTGATTTACGGTTCATTTCTTTTCTGTATGTCATTTAGATAAATATGTAAAACAATGGAAAAATAGTTTGTCACACCTGCATCTATGCTGATCTCTCATACAAAATATATGTTAAGAGGTGGATAAAAACCCCTGAAAACTGTGATTGGTATTCAAAAAATGCATTCACTGTGAGTGAGTGAAAACATTTTGAGTAAACATTAATGCCTTCCTGGATTATCTTTAATATACTGTATGTCATTCAGAAAAATATGATCATCATCATCATCATCATCATCATCATCATCATCATCATCATCATCATCATCATCATCATCACTTTTAATAGAGACACACATGTGTCCATATGAAAAAATTAAATTAAAGTTAAAATACAAGTAAATAACATGGAATAAAATTTCAATAACAAATTTACTAAAAGACTGGAGAGCCAATGGTTCCACACTCAGGGCTAAAATCTGACTGACTTTCCCTGCTATCTGTAACAGGATGATTTAATTTGTACAGATGCATACTTTCCACATAAATCTATATATAAGGTTACCCAATGCAGCAAGAAAATAACATAACTGACTTGCATTATCCCAGCTTGGCATTCTAAGCAGTATATTCCTTCCAATGAGTTTTTTTTTTGCTTCACAATTCATAAATTTACAGTAACATGTGTGTATTTCAGATGAGCGAAAAGACAATGACCCATAAATGAATTCTTGTTCAACTTTATGTTTTCTAATTTTGTTGCTTGTTAAAACAAGCATGTTGTTATTCCTTGGAATGTTTTGTTGATCTAAAGTTGTTCACAAATTAGAAATGATGTTTGGTTTCAGAGTAATAACCTGACTCAATCTCATAGACTGTAAGGCTCTTTGGTGGATATTGTTGGGTGCCGTGTTGTCTTTGCTCTGCAGGTTCTTGTACAGAGTTCTGGTGTTTCCTGTCACTGTGGGCTGCAGAGCACAGTAGTACACAGCAGAGTCTGACAGACGGAGATCCTGGATCGTCAGATTAAAGGATTTCTTGTCACTGTCAAGGTCAGCATTGAATCTGATGTGGTTAAAATCTGGAGCTTTTTCCTTGGTTGAAGAAAGTTGCTTTAGCATGTACTTTGGAAAGCTGTTTTCTTCTAACTTATACCAGAACAAGGTATAACCTGTATAGCTTGTTGTAAAAATACATCCCAGAGTGACAGATTCTCCTTTAGCAGCAGCAACATGTCCTTCTGTCTGCGTCACTGAGTCTCCTTTACACTCTGAGGAAGAACAGAACATGCAGAGGAAGAGATGAATCAATAAAGATGATTGATTAAAGGAGAACAATCAGCAGCTTTAAAGACTTCTATTCCATGTAGAATAGATGTCATTTTCTCTGATCATTGTCACTTTGAACCATATCAGGTGTTTCTACAAGGTAACAAATGGCAGCAGAAATGATCTGCTCTGATTTTCTGTAGAATGAACATTAAAGCTCTTCATGTAGAGCTCAGTAATGTGTTCAAGTGTTTGAAGAGGAAACATGTTGAGCTTTCTATCTTACCAAAGAAAAGAGCAGCTAGAATAATCCACAGCCAATGTTCCATCTGTCCAACAAGGTTTAAATCAGCAGGAGAAACTAGCTGATGTTCAACATTCAGTCTGACTATTGTTCTCTTCACAGCAACACTTATTATTGACACAATGCTGGAACACAGAGCACAAGGAGAGCTCCGCCTACTGGATGATGGCGCCCTCTGGTGGAGATAGAAGGAAAGGGTTACTTATTTTAAGTAGTTTAGAGTTGATCTAAACTGCAAATCATAAAAAAGCATGTTTAGCAGAAGAGTCTATGATTGAATTTTCATAAATTTCTTAGTTCTGTTTCCTGTAAGTTAAACACTTGATCTTATTAGGTTCATTATGGAAGTAAATCTGTGTTGCTGGGATTTGAAATAAAAATGCCACTGAAATTTAAATGTTGTATGTTTGAAATCACTGTTTCAGTGTTAAACTATATTCAGAACACATTTTTGACCTAAAAAGAAGTTCATTGTCATTATTTCTACACAGTTGAAATTTCATTTGTTATTTTATCTTTAAGCTAAAAATCCACATTACTATTTCAAAGTGATTACATTTTCAATACTTATTTTTTAGTTTAGTTTTTGAGTGTTAAAAAAATATGCATATAAAAGAATTCAACCTTTCAAAATTTCAATTTTCAATTTTAAGCCTCCTGAGATTCAACTGGTTCTGTTTCACTGTCTTAAATTCAGCGTCTAAATTCAGTGTAAAAAGGGAAGGGTTACTTCAGGTCACAGATATTAGCAATGGAGTGTGGCGTCCAACACCCAGCCAATCCCGTTACGTTTTCTTAGTCACGTGACGTGACGCTTGTGGCGCTCATACTGAAGGAAAACCAGCATGACGGAGCCGGTCATGCAAGCTAACGCTAACTCAACTACAGAAAAATGAAAGTAATAAACTCTAATAAACTCTAAAATCCCTCTAGTTATGTAAATGTTCATATGCCCATAAATTCTGAGCATGGAGGAGGAGGAGCAAAAAAACTGATTACTCCAAAGCCAGTTAATAGTTACAATTCTTTGAAAATTTAATCCTTAGATTAGCCCATTTAAATTGTGAAGCAACAAAGTTTGTAACCTTGTATCGGCCACCAGGACCTACTCTGAGTTTTAGATCAGTTTTCGTAACTGCAGTCTGATTAAAATTTAAATACTGACAAGGTCATCATGGTGGGGATTTTAACCTCCACTCTGACATTGAGGGTGATAACTTAAGTGCAGCATTTGATGCTATTTAGATGCTATTGGCTTTGTTTAAAATGTGAATAATCCCACACATTCTCATCTTCAAACATTGGACCTTGTGCTGACATATGACATTAAATGTGAAGAAATAACTGCATTTCCTCACAACCCTGTCCTCTCTGACACCTTTTTAATAACCTTCAGGATCACTTTCACAAAAGGGTTAGGGTTAGGGTCTTTTCTCTACAATTCATAAGAAAATATTAGGTAAAAAATTTTGTGACCATTTACATAATAATTAGCATTTTGAAGACTTTCAATATTGTATATATGGTCCTCCTGTTAGATCTTAATGCTGCATTTGATACAGCTTATCATAATACTTTTAGAAAGACTAGGATAATTTTCAGAAATATAAAGAAATGGCATTAGGCAGCTTTAAATTTATTTGACAATTTTAGGTTCGTTCACGCTAGTGATACATCTTCCTCATGCTCTATGGTTACCTGTGGAGTACCACAGGAATCAGTGCTAGGGCCAATTATCTCTAGTATATATATGCTCTAAAATGGTAGAATTAGTAGACAGCATGGGATTCATTTCCACTGTAATGCTGAGGATACCCAGCTATATCTGTCTATAAATCCAGTTGAAACTATTCCATTACATAGATTACAGGCATGTCTTGAAGACATAATAACCTGGATGACTCTTAACTTTCTGCTTCTAAATGCAGACAAAACAAAAGATATAGTCTTTGAACCAGAGCCTTTGAAGAACAAGCTGGTTTTTCAGCCACTTAATTTGGATCGCATTAAATTGATTTCAGATAATAAAGTGATAAACCTTTGGTCTTATTTTTTAACAGCACCAAATTAAAGAGGTTTCTAGAACGTCCTTTTTTCATCCCTGGAATATTGCAAATATCCTGTTGAGGGGTGTGGAATGGTATTTTTCCTTGGCTGTTTGTGAGTGATGTTAAAGTTTGTCTTTTCTTTTTCTTATTTAGGACTGATTACTTAGAAGCCTTGTTGAGATGAAAGGAAATAAAGGAGGTTTGAAAGGAAGTTTCCCCCTAGGTTAGATAAGGGGGAAACAAGTCAAGATTCTAACATCCTGGTGTGAATAGAAAACATTTGTCATCTCTGTCCTTTGATGAGCTAAAGTGTTTCCCTCGTGGAATGTTAATGTGTGTGGAGTTCCCCTTTTTATGCAGGGGTTGGAATGCTGCAGCCTCGGGCCCCGTCCACACGAAGTCAAACCCTGGCCTAAACGCACAAATTTTTCACCAAACCAGCCTCTCATCCATACAAAGCCGGCGTTTCGGGGGTCTGTAAACGATCTTTTTTTTTATTCAGCCTTCAGAGTGGGAAGATTTTGAAACGCCGTTTTTGCGTTTCCATCTTTAAGCTCTAACCACATTTTTTAAGCTGTCGGGCTTACAACAGAATCTTCCTCTTCTGGAATATCTCCAGGAAGAACAGAGCAATATCGACGACATAGTTCATCGCCTCAATTTAACTGAACCACGAATATTTATACAACAACCAAACCGGTTTTCCGGTTTGGTTGTTGTATAAATATTACTGCACATGCCCAACATTTCGTTGCCTTTTTTCGCCTATTTTCGCCTACCATAAAGCTTGACTATTGTAATTCTTTACTATCAGGAACTCCACACACTGTAGCTAAAATCCTCCAGCTGATCAAAAATGATGCAGCCAAGATCCACTCAACTGTGCAACCAACTACCAGTTTAATTCTGTGAGGCAGCAACCATGACTGCATCTTAAGGTCCACCCTAACCCCTACATTCCTCAATCATTACATAGAGCAACCATATGGTGGTCTTTATAGTACACTTAATTAAGTGATAATGATTACTTTCTTACGGCCATGTAACTCCACTTCTCCGCACAGTGGCTGAACATCTTTGTTATTTGTCTCCACCAGTGTTGGGCACGTCGCTTTGAAAAAGTAATTAGTTATAGTTACTAGTTACTTCTCCCAAAAAGTAAATGAGTTACTAACTGAGTTACTCCACAATTAAAGTAACTAGTTACTAGTAAAAGTAACAATGGCGTTACTTTTGCATTTCTCACGCCCGTAACCCTCTCCACCCAGCCCCCACCTTCTCGCCGTGTGTTTCCAAAGGCAGCTGAACAGAGCGGACGACAAAGACAAGAACCTGCAGAGAGTTTTACATTTATTGCAACTCGGCGTAAATTACATCGTGGGGACGCTATCTGATGGGCTTTTCAACCCCGTCAGATAGCGTTCCCCTCTTCTTAACACAGAGGGAACGGTATCTGATGTGGTGTAAATATCATCAGGCTGCATTACCTCTACTCATGGGTGTGACGTTTTTTAAGTGGGCGTTCAGATCTGGTGAGTGAATGAAATTAATAACTGGGGATGTCTAATTCTAAAATCCTGTGTGTTTGGGTTGTTATAGATACTGCAACATCTGTCTGTCTGTCTGTCTGTCTGTCTGTCTGTCTGTCTGTCTGTCTGTCTGTCTGTCTATCTATCTATCTATCTATCTATCTATCTATCTATCTATCTATCTATCTATCTATCTATCTATCTATCCAGATTTCTCCCTTCCTCCATATAGGCTATCATTTTATCGTTCACGCTCTCCGTAGTTACTGTGGCGTGAGCACAGGGCGGCTGTTACGCGCCTTTAGCGAGCATGCGCGTTTCCTGTCTCCTGCGCAGTGAATCGTGCCGCCTGCGCTGTGCGGAGATGCAGAGGAAACCGTATCTGATGGGGAAACGCAGCTTGACGTAACACCAGTATTTCCATGTAGAAAATGCTGTTTTGCTGCCGGAGTCCTCCTCACTCTCCATCTCTCTGTGTGTGCTGTACGTTAACACCCACCAGCTGAAACACCCACCTACCCAACTGACAGACGGAATCTCTCTATACATCAGCCATTCTCATCCTCCCCTCTCTCATGACGAGGCACGCACGAGTCCTATCATGAAAAAAAGGTTCATTGTGCGACCTGAGTAACGCGCAGTAACAGGGTGTCTGCAATGGTAACTGCGTTATAGTTACAGTCAAAGTAATTAGTTAGATTACTCGTTACTAAAAAAGGTAACAGCGTTAGTAACGGCATTGCTCCCATCACTGGTCACCACCAAAGACAAATCGAATGATGATTTGAGAGGAGAGCTCTTGCAAAGCAATCTGGGATATATCCGCTTCTCTAGTGTCCGTGGATGACCACTGCTTTTCATGGTGCATTGTGGGAAACTTCGAGTCCATCACTTTTTCAGCCACTAGACGTTCTGAAAAAAAATCTAAAAAGGCGTACCCATGAGATAGTGCCCTATAGAGTGATTAGAGCGG
Organism: Cyprinodon tularosa; assembly: GCF_016077235.1. Lineage (NCBI taxonomy): Eukaryota > Metazoa > Chordata > Actinopteri > Cyprinodontiformes > Cyprinodontidae > Cyprinodon > Cyprinodon tularosa. The sequence continues at coordinate 271,387 of NW_024039355.1, forward strand.
ACGTTCAGACAGCCCCTGTCTACTTTTAAGACAAGGCTTAAATTTAGAGTGGCTCAGGTTATCCTGAGCTATATCTATAGTAATGCTGCTATAGGCTTAGACTGCTGGAAGACATAGAGACCCCCCCAATTATATGATTAAGTTGTAGTAACATCTGCTCAAAGGCTTATTCATGCTCATAATGTAGACTGGTAATCTGAAGAAAATAAACATTTACAGCCACATGATGCTTATTACCCTCACTTTAGTCCCTCCTCCTTTACCCAGAGTGTCACCTGGACATTTAAGCTGCTTCTGATGCCACCGTCAAATTTAACTGACCCGTGTAAATGAAAGAAGACATTAAGGTTCTTTTATTAATATTACATTTTTCTCCTGTGAGTGATAGACTTGCTGAGACTCTGCTCCTGTGGATCCTCCCACAGTGTCTGATTAGCAGCTGTAACCACAGTGACTCTGATCAAACAGGAATTAGCAGAATCCATCTGATATGAAGCTGAGCTTTGAATACCACTTCCCTCCTCTTTGAAGAGGAGTCAGATATCAGTGTTCAGCTTTTTGTACAGCCTCTTCTACACTTTGTATCACTGTGTTTGCAGAGCACAGTAGTAGAGAGCTGTGTCTGCCAGGGTTAGCTCTCTGATGGTCAGGTTAGTTGTTGAAGAGGTTGTTTCTGAAGCATATCTGTTGTCAAGATTAAACTCAGCAGGGTCTCCCTTGCCTCTTTTCCAGAGGATAAACTGAGGAGCCTGAAGGTCAGAGTGATGTCTGAACCAGTGAAGGTCTGCTTTGTCTGCAGTTGTCTCATAGCTGCAGTTGAGTGAGACAGGTTGTCCTTCTTTCTCTCTAACTTCATTTGTCACAGGATAGATTTTTTCTTCAGCTGTTAGTCCTGAAAAGAGCAGAGAAAAGGAAATCATTTGACAGGTTTCCCCTGTTACTTTGTGGACATTTACAACTAAGCCTACTGTAAAACTGTCAGTCCAGTTTCCAAGATGATGAATAACTGATTATTTTATGTTATCAGAGCAAATGATGCAGAAATATTTAAAATACAGTCTGTATATTTGGTTAATGAAGCAGCTGGAACCAAAACTAGAATCTCTCCTTTGAAACTCACCTAACATGTGAGAGAGAAGAAAAAAGAGGTAAAGCAACATGTCTTTGGAGTCCTGGAAGCCACACAGCAGATGAACAATGTTCTCCTCCTGCAGCAGAAGGAGGAACAGATAATGGCAATGATTGAGCTAAAGTTCAGTGGGCGTGGCCTAAACCCAACCAATCAGAGAGTTTTCTGCTCCCACAGCAGCTCTGTCTCTGATCTTTACTGTTTCTTGTCTCTGTTGTCTTTGTCATCAGTCTACTGAATCAGCATCCAGTGGGTTGACAGTATGTGAGGCCCTCTAGTGGATGGTGTGGAGTATTGCAGGTTCTTGTACAGAGTTCTGGTGTTTATTCACTGTTTGCAGAGCGAAGTAGTAGAGAGATGTGTCTGTCATGGTTAGCTCTCTGATGGTCAGCTTAGTGGATCTAGATATTGCTGCTCAGACATGACAACAGGAAGAGGTTCAGCTGAGCTACAAATGTATTTCTAGATAAAACTGAAGAACCGAAGGTCACAATGATGTTTGTACCTGAGATGGACTGGATACTTAGCTGTTCACTTTCACTCCACAGACTAAACAATCAGCAGGTTAACCACTGATCTCTATTTATTCACCAGAATGCTGATAGTCTGGAAAAAGCCGCCATCTTGGTACTCCACAGTCTCTCGGAGACACACAACAAAAATGCCTAGATGTGCAGCATTTGGTTGCAAAAACAAGCAGTTTGCTGCCAATGGGGGTACGTTTCACAGCTGAGGTTACAGTCAGAGGATGAACTAACCAAGAAAATCCACATACAATCCAATGTCTCCTATAGTATGAAACACCATTTGGCTATATTCCTGTTTCATTTTTGAAATGCATATATATGCTGCCAGTTGTGTGTGTTTGTGTTCGTGTGTGCATACATATTTGTATATATAGTATATGCAAATGAGGACATTCTTTTTGTAACTATGAGCAAAAAGCTAAATGTGAATTTGATGTTGCATGCTATTTGGCCAATTGATGTGATTCTGCTTGTGTAGAAACTGAAGCTCTGTGGAATTATTAAATTAGTTCATTAATTTAGTTCTACAGCTAATCTATGTCAGGTTTAAAGGCTAATGCACAGACAGTATAAAACTATTCATGCATGTTCAATTTGCAATGAGAAAAATACTATAACACTAACAGACATGTACTTGTAAGTCTTAATGTGAAATCTTAAAATTATATGTAATATGTAATTACCATAACAATGTAATCAATACATGTAAATTAAATGTACATCATCAATTTAGCCCTTTTGGCTCATCTGTATTATTTTGCTCCATTAACACATTAACTTCATTGTGATAGATTGTATAATATGTTATTACATGATTTATAGACTTCACTGACTTCATAGTGCCTATTTTTTTAAATCATAAATGACGGTAATCTACTATAAAACAGAAAATGTGTTTCAAAGTGATGAATTTATATTTATTCTAAAAGTCTTAAGTCCCCCTGAAAATGAGGAAATCCTTGCTGTCCGATGCTGTAGCGCACGGATTCTTTACATTGCGACCGGTCTAAAGGGAGTACCAATATGGCTGCTGGTGACTTTATTCCCCCCTCTACTACTCAGGGCTATCAGCAATCAAGTGAATGAATAGAGATCAGTGGGGTTAACAGTGTGTGAGACCCTCTAGTGGATGTAGTGCAGTATTGCAGGTTCTTGTACAGAGTTCTGGTGTTTCCTGTCACTGTGGGCCTCACAGCACAGTAGTACACAGCAGAGTCAGTCAGCTCAGCAGAGGAGATCAGCAGCTCCAGGTGTTTCTCTTCTCTCAGTTTAGTGGAGAATCTTGATGCTGATTTCAGATTATCTGCGGATCTTGGACGGTTGAGCCCTGAGATGTACATGATGAACTCTGGAGGTTTTCCTGGATATTGTCGATACCAGAAGAAATCATCACTAGCAGTTATCTTATTGGAGTAACTGTAGGACAGAGTAACAGAGCTGCCTTCTAGACTGAACTCTTCAGTCTTTGCTGCAGTGAGTTGCTGACAGTTTACACCTGAAAAAACAAACAGGTCAATTAACCAAACAGACATAAAAAATACAGAATCTTATCCCAGAAAGTCAAACAAACCTGCTGCAATGAGCAGAACCAGCAGAGTCATTCTGTAAAAGGATGTGAGCAAAGAGAGCATGTTGAGCAGAGTGAATGTTGAATTTGGAAGTTTGCTTCTCTTCATTTAACAGTTTAGCTCCTCCCTGAAGCTCTCATTTCCTCTTCCTCTTGAACTCCAGTGGGTTTCTTTCAACACAGAAATAACCTTTTTTTGCCTAACCTTTTATTTCTATTATTCTATTTCAACAAATGGGGATACAGTTCAGTTTTAGCTGTTATCTAGCAGTGTTCCAGTGTTCTCTGTACTCTAACAGAGTTCAGCCAGCCAAACCTTTGATACAAGGGAGCCTGGACTGTACTCCAAGGTAAATTAAATGTTTCACAGACTGAATTAACGTAAGTACTTTATATCCACATTTATACATCCTCTTAAATTGCACACATTATTAGAATGACTAACAGACTGTAGGTGACTTGAGGTTAAATTAATCAAGTTTTTGCTTGAAAGATGTTTATTCTTCCCACTGAGCCACAGTCACCAATCTATCCCAGCTACCTGAACTCATGTCAAGTCCCCAACTATTAATGGACTAAAGTGTCTGATATAGCCATGTCAGTTGATTGTATCAAGGATTTATTTATTTCTTTATTTGCCGGAACATAGGCAGTTGTAATCAATAAATCAAAGTAAATTAAGAGTTTTGCTCTCTGGTTTACCTGTTTCTCTGCTTACAGAACACAGCAGCACTGGGATTGCTGCAGCCACAGGAGCAATCCATCTATCCATCTCCACATTCTGTTGGGAGCTGGAGAAATTCCACCTTTCTCCAGCAGAGTCCGCCGTGGATCCTCTGAGGGAGCCTCTTGCACAGCTGCAGCTCATCAAGATCATCAGAGGATCCACTACTTAAGCTGTCTTCAGACCTTGCCTCAACGCCGCAGTGTTGTTCCAGTTGGTCAGCGCTTAAGCCTAGATCCTCAGAGTATTTCGATGACTTTTGAATCCAGCTTGGATTCTAATCCTTGTCTCTGTTTTCCAGGAAACCTGTGCCTCCTCTGTGTAAGCTCAGGAAGAGCTAACCTGCCGAGCCGACCCTCTGAGCCAAACCTGAAGATTCACAGAGAACCTCCAAGCAGCTCTGGACTAGAGCTGGGAAACCCAAAGCCAAGGTCTGTTCAAGTTAGACGTGAGACGCTGAAGCAGCAACGGACTCTGCTGATCAACTCTTCTCCAGTACCAACAGAGACTCTCCCAAAGTTAACCTCAAGAACCCTCAAGGTACAATCAGTAAAACTTCAGGAAATCAAACCTCTGTTGGCAACGCTAACTGAACTGTCTCTCACGCAGACTCCGGTGAACCAGAATCCAGGCCCCGAACCTGAACCAGAATATTCAGTGTGCTTGTGCATTAATAAAACTGTTAAACTTTCATCCTTGTGTCCCTCAGTGGTGTTCTGCATTCTTGGGTCGCCTTTAGTGAACCCATCATGACACATTCATCCCATAATCACTTGTGAACATGAAAGTTTTATATATCGGATACCAAGCTTGATTCATTTCCAATAAAAGCATCAGCCGTCTGAATGCTCATTTCGTATTTCATTGACTGTTACCTTATTGTCCAGGTTCCCACTAAGCAACCAGACTTCTCTAAGACACACTAATTTCCACCTAGTTTTCTTTGACTGAACAGATGTGAAGCTGTGTGACATCCACACTCTCCTCTGGATGTGGGGGGTCTCTTTTGGGTAATGAACTTTGCAGTCATGTTTAGTAAGAAGTATGAAGAGCAATGTAAAAAAAATTATTTCACCAAAAAATGTAGGCAATCCTGGTGAACATACCCCTTCATACCTGAACACAACTGAATAGCTACAGAGGCAGAAACACAATGCAATGGAAATTTCACTACAAGCTCAGCTACGAAGAGGAATTCCTGCAAAGCATCTATAACTGGATGCAATCATCTGGGTTTTCTTAGATAAACATGTTTAACCAATCCCATCAGATCATCTGATTGTCTCTGTAAAGTACTATGAGATGACGTGTTGTGAATTGGTGCTATATTCATAAACTGACTAGAAATGAATCAACAGCTCTGTTCAAAACAGAGACTGAACCTCATTCCAGAGGCAGAGTCCACATCACACTGTTGGAGGATTTTGGCCTTATGTCTTAGATACTGTAAGACCCTTTTATAACACTTTTAGGAGGTTTCGGAGGCACACAGCTTAATACAAAATGCCTGACCTTCAAAAATTCTAATCCTGAACTGTTTTTCTTCAACAAAATCAAATTCAAACTAAAAATGCTGCAACCGCAAACAAAATGCTGCAGTCAGTGAAAGAAAATCATGTAAACAGCAGCAAACTTGTGACATAAAATAGAAGTGATCCAGAACACCAGTGGGAGTCAAGTAAAGACCATATTGTATAAGACCCTCCACACAAGCAGGGAGTCAAGCTCTAACTTCTTATTTAAAAAAAAGAAAATCAGTGGAATAAAGGAGAGGTTCAATATCTTTAAAAAGTTTAAAACGAATAGTCTTAAACTACCGAATAACAACATAGTTAGTACAGCAATGTGACAGTGTGATCTTGTCAATATGACGCCAATTGATCGAGCATCCTTGCTACTTGGCAACAGGAAAATAGTTTTAGCTGTTCTTTTTCTCATGTATGACTTTCCCACAGGAGTCTGTGGGATTGAATCCTGCCCCCTCTTGTGTATTTAACGGAACCCGAGTGGTCGTACTCACCTTTAGTTTCCTTGACTTCAGAGATGGGAAGTAATGAAGTACAAATACTTCGTTACTGTACTCAAGTAGATTTTTCTGATATTTTTACTTTACTTTACTACTTATTTTTATGGCGACTTTTTACTTCTACTCCTTACATTTTTACACAAATATCTGTACTTTCTACTCCTTACATTTTAAAAAATTGGCTCGTTACTTTAGTTTTGAATCATTTCAATGGAGTTACCGTTATTATTTTTCACGTCATCAATACCAAATTCAATCTAATTGGATGGGAATCTACGTTGCATTTGACGCACCACTACAAGATGAATCGACAGATTCGGCGGTATTCAATCGCTGCAAATCATTGCAGCTTGGTGGCGGCGGCGTTAGCATAGTAGCATGGACGACGAGATGATTGAAAATGAACACAACGGAGATCTAGTCCTATTGGCAGACATCCATTTAAAATGTAGGCAACGGCATGAAAAAAGTGGTTTCTACTTTTACTTTTATACTTTAAGTAAATTTACAAGCCTGTACTTTGGTACTTTTACTTGAGTAAATAAGTTTAATCAGTACTTCCACTTTTACCAGAGTATTTTTTAACACAAGTATCTGTACTTTTACTCAAGTACGGAAAGTGAGTACTTTTGCCATCTCTGCTTGACTTCTCGAAATAATGACATAATAATCTCATTATCACAGTTAAACAGTTAATAGTTATCTTGAGATAACAAGATAACTATCTAGTCATCACAAGAAAATAGTTATTGATTTCTTAAGATAACAAGATGATTTACCTGTATGAGTAATGAGGCTGGCCAACAGCCCTGGATTCCCAGTCCATCCATGCCTGCAGGGACCATAGTTGGGCCTAATTTTTTAGTTTCCTTTTTCTTTTCACTCATTGTCAGTTCGTAGTGGATGATTGGATTGCATGGAATACACTAGAAACAAATCTATCATTTGGACTCATTTTGGGGGTTAATGCCTCTTATATCTCTTCCAGGTGTAACCCTGGGACTGTTCAGAAAACACCTGGAAGCATAGGTCTAATTGTTTATGAATCAGAAGGGAAGCAAATCATCAAACCAACAACGTTGTCTCGTTACCTAAAAGTTAAACACTGGCTGCCGTACATGTAAATCCTCTCCCACTGTTGTGGGATTGAAGGATCAGTTTTTAACCCACACCAATCATGTTGTTATGATAAGAAATTGGCTTTCGTTACCTTTAGATAATGAGGAAATTAACTTCAAATTAATTAAAACCACTGTGAAAAAGAATCTGAGCGACACCATCTCACTCGGCTTCCATAATACTTTGCTTCAGTCACATATATCAAAGTAACCCAGTTTTTCTAATGACTACTCCCTCTAGAGGTCTGGAGCATTTTATGTCAGGCTAGCGGTGGGACTTGTTCTTATCTCCAGGAGTCTATTGGTGAAAGGAAAGGAACACTATGGGCAGGTTACAAAAATGGAAACTTAAAGTCTAAAATAACAAGCGTTTCACCTGACACAAGATATCTTGGAAAGAATAGATTACTTTAACAACGGTCTAAGCTCTAGCTGCGTTTAAAGAATCAGGCTTTAAACAAAGTAACAACCATAGCACCTTATCTCAGGCTCTCAGGGGGAAGGAAAATGCCACCTGGTGACTGCTGCTGAAAGTGTGACAGCAAAGAGAAAACAAGACAGAAAGAAACACTAGGGACATGTGGAGGAATGTTTCAGCATATGTCTTATGGTATTGGCTATTTCATATTTCAGCTCACTGCTGTTTCATGCCTTTGTGAAATTTCACCCTGCTTACCTCAAATAGGAGCATCTGTCAATATATGAAAAAGCCAAGAATATGGAGTAACACTATTTCCTGTTATCAGCTAAGTTCATACTGGCTGAGAACAAGTCCTGAGACTGTATGTGATATAAAAGCTAAACAAGGGGGCAGCATCCAGGATCTGGAATGTGGAGCAGATAAATCAGCTATAGTCACAGTGCAGCCTCTCAAAATGCATCCTCACTATCTTTGACCATTCAGTCGACCCTGGAAGCGGGTTTACAATGGGGGCAGGCAATGTCTTAATAAACTGGTAAAAAGTTTATATCTAATGTCACAGGCCGGCTCAATGCCCATGACAAAAAGGAGGGGACACCAAACGATTTAGGCCAATCAATACTTTATTGTAACCAATAAATAACCTTAAATAAAACAAAGAGGAGATGTGAGTATGTAAGAATGTTTAGTGTGTGCAGTGTATGAGTGGGTGAACATGAATGTGTCTGAGTGTTACCAAAACCAAAATGAACCAACCAACAAAGGAAATACCTGGAGGAGCAGAGAGAGAGAGTGTTAGTGGAGCCCAACTTATATAAGGAGCCCAAGTGGCTCCAATTAGTAATTAGACCTGCCTCTGCCTACAGGAGGAACCGCCCCTGCAGGTCAGAGGAAAGGGCCGTGACACTAAGGAAAAGCTTTTACAGCAGCCAGTTGTTGAAATTTTAACAATATAAACAGCTCTTTTGGGACAAAATAAATTACATTAATAAACATATTGCTTTGCTGCCACTGCAATCTTGAGTGGTATGTTGTTTTGCAACTTTGATACATTTATAGCCCAACCCAGTAAGGGGTGAGCAGTAAATATATTTTATGTTACTTGATCAGATAATATTAGGACTGTCATATAGTGTTTATGAACACATGCCCCACTGACTGTATGTCAGAACAAATGAAAGAGTGAATCGAGCTGAAATCATGGTCAAACAGATAATTCTGTACATATATGGAATTATTTAACCACAACTTCCATTAAAAACACCAATTATTATTAACAAAATTCATTCAGCTCCATGCCAGACTTATTTCAGTTACAAACTCTTGACTAAAACTAGTGAAACTCAACTAAACTAAACTATTATATAAAAAGAAGAAGGAAAAACGTGGTTGAAAACCATAATTAATGAGATGATGAAGAATTTGGGATCTGCAATGGAAAAACAATCTAGAAATAAGTAAAACATTTCTTAAATGAAGTGTATTCCCCCCTTTTTTGAGCACGTCAATAAGGGGATTTGCCAATGGACTGAGTACTTTTAACTCCTAGAATGAGATAATTAGATAAATTTTTTTATTATTTTAAATGTTAATTGTCTTGTTCCATTGGCAAAGTGTCTCACTTAACTCCTTAATTCAAGAAAACATTCACTCATTTTAAGGGAAAATGACTTATAGAGATTTAAAATTTTTGCAGTGTGATCAAATTGCTTTTCACTAATTTAGAGAAATAGGAATGTTTTCAAACAATGTGGCCATTATTTAGGCAAATAATGTTTTATTTGCTTAATCAGAAAACAACATAATTTAGTTAGTTTATATTTTTCCTTCTCTGAGTGAGCTTGTAACTTGCAGACATTCCTATTAAATGACATTTGGTCATAGTTTAATAATCAAATTGTAATGAGCATATGATAAAACACATGAACATTAAGATTATACTAATGTTTAAATTCTTAGTGAAATAAAACTTGTTGTAGCTTTATAAACAACAGCTTGTATATAGCTTTGTTTATAGCTTTGTCTTTATGCAACAGTTAACATGAAATAATTTAAAAATCATTAAAAAACATATTGTTTAAATGGAAAATCTGTCCCTTTGCCAGACCTGCGAACCTCTGCTGATCTCTATGTGGAAGGCTTCAGTTCTCTGCTGCATTTAGCAGCACAGCAGCAGGCCACCCATGTCAGGGGTTATTCTATTCCACGTGCCACATGTCAGGGGAAGGGCTTCCATGTTCTTAAGGCCTCCAACTCCAGTCAGCATCTGAAAGTTCTGAAAAATGAGAAACGACGGAAGCTTCTGGTCCTTAGCAGGGGCTTTACATGCTGGCATCTCAGGTGAGAAGTAGCCTTAAGAAGAAAGAGAAATCCTGTGTGGTGTTTTCTGTCCTCAAACACCATGGGGGGCTAAAGGGCAGGTTATACTTCTGCAACTGCACACATCAAATGTCGCTTGGATCTGGTCTCGAACCAGGTCTCGAACCAGGACGCACAGCAGTTTCCCTCCAAAGTGCAAGGGGGAGTTTATTCAAGAACTCTCGATAACTTCAGCACATGTTCACGAGAACTTTGGCGGCGCCGGCGAGAGTGTTTCCAAAACAACAATGGCGCGTCTGCAAGATATCACAGTCATGGAGATGGATCTAGAGTTACTAGACATCGAAGAGGATATATTTATTTATATAACTTGTCTGAGGCATCGTACATGTGGTTGTACTTCTGAACCCCAGATTTGACGGTTGCAGAGGCTATGCATAAATTGGCCTTAATGCACACCTCTGTAGGAGTGCCTTTTGATACTGTTTTGGGGGGGAGGTGTTGTAGAGCAAGTCAGCTGCTGAGCCAAACTTTCATGTTCCTCGCCTAAAGGACATTGTTAATATTATGCATGGACATTGGTTCTCGATGTCCAAATTATCATCATAGTTTATGGCCAAAGATATGGTAACATCTGTTATATAATGGGCCTGCTTCTGAGCTGGGATTGGTCCAGCCTGTTTTAGAGCACAGAGTGATTAACATAACCAGACTGACTTTTGCCCCGTTTACATCAGTGTGGCTGGCCAAGCTAACAAATACTGCAGCTTTGACTCCAGGGCCCCTCAATGAGTGTAGAATTCCAAATAAATAGGTACAGGTACAGGTACAGGTACAGGTACAGGTACGTAGTCAATGCAGTGGACAATGGAATGATTCGAAAAATAATCTCAGCTAAGAGGCTGATGAAAGTTACTGCTTCCATAGTTGAGGCCTTAAAATTATCACATTTTCCAGAAACAAACATCATACATCATTGCTAATAAATGCTTTTATTAGCTTTCAGTTACAAACTCTCCTAAGATCCATAATCTTTGACAAAAATCCAGTAATGCTGACATTTTATCTTAGCCAGCCTGCTGGCTTTAATAGACTGCCTGAGGACTATTGTTGCTGCTTATTTAAAAGTTGGTCAACTGACAACACAGATTAAGTTACAAAGTATATTTTTCAGTTAAAACGTCATTAGTGTATAAATGAAAGGCAAAACAATGACATTCATACTCCTGTTTTGTGTACCAGTAACCCCTGCTGCAGGCAAAAAGCTGCCGTCTTACTGTACCAACCTGCCCCTTCAATGTTTCCACAGAAACTTAGAAGGTTCTGCCACTCATGGAAACTAAAAATATCAAATACAATGATAGATATGGGTCCAACATGACCTCCTATTGATTCATCTGCTTTGGTTTCTTTGGAATAAGACTGATCCCTACAGTTTTAGAGTCCTATGGAAAATAATGTAATTCAAATAAATAAACCACTCTTTGCAAGATTTCAGGGACACCAACCAATCAGCAACAAATCAATTCAGCCATTTTGGGAATTTAGGATCTGAATGGTTTCTGTCAGGGATCTATAGTTGTGTTTGTTAAACTAAATGATGAGCATCAGCAGGTAATAAGAGGTGAAGACACATCCTGCTGGTCCTTGGTAGGTTAAACTGGATTGGGATGGATTTTTTGGAGTTATTATTCCTAATTTATTCTTATCATTAGAAGTGTTCCACCCGTTATTTGTTTTATTTTTTCCCTTATTTTTAAAGAAGATCACATTTACCTGAAATTTTTCAGAGTAAACAAACAATCCAACCACAAATTGATCTTAATTTATCCAAAATGAAGACAAATTAAAGTATTAACATTAATTTAAAATGTAACTAAAACCTTTGTTTTTGGAAAATATTAACTATAAACTGGCTGACTGATATAAAGATCTTAACTATAAAATCTTTTTAGAATTATGTAATAAAACATACCATGGAATATATGAATCAACTAATAAATAAAGCTTTATAAGCTATCAATTTGATAGACTAGATCTTCCATATTCCATAAAGACTGTTTTTCTTATCTAAACAGACAATTTTTTCAGACATGAAATATGACACTAAAAACTGGGTCTACTGGCAGGATATTTCCACAAAATATTGTCTGCCTCTGCTGTCTCTTGCTGGTTGCACTGGGAAAAACAGAACATAGACAAACAGTGTGTGAGTCCCTCTAGTGGATGTAGTGGAATATTGCAGGTTATTGTACAGAGTTCTGGTGTTTCCTGTCACTGTGGGCTGCAGAGCACAGTAGTACACAGCAGAGTCTGACAGACGCAGATTCTGGATCTGCAGAGGAACTGATCTAGCAGTAGCATCCAGACTGGATGAAAATCTCTCCGCCTCCTCAGTTTTTCCTTCTCCAACCTTGAAGCGGCTCAGGATGAACTGGGGGCTGCTGCTCCCCTTCTGTCTGTACCAGTAGAGATAATGGTTGGAGGAGCTGGTGTTATACAGGCACCTCAGGGTTGCAGTTTCTCCAGCAGCAGCGGTCACATCTCCATCAGGTTGCAGCACGCTTTCTGTCTGTGCTCTGCATTCTGAAAGAGAACAGCAAACAGTATCAATAATCGGGTCCAAAATCCTTTTCCTGTAGGTCTGATTCTGTGTTCCTACCGAGGCCCACAGCAGCCAGCAACAGTGAGATGAACAGAAGCTTCATGTCTGCAGCTCTGAGGAACAGTGAGTAGAATAAATGCTGAGAGCTCCAACTTTGCATTAACAGGATCCCTGGGTTCCGCCCCCTACTGGTAACTTAACGCTCCACATGCCTGGGTGCTGCTCTGCCTCACTGCTTCAAGCTGCCCTGGATTCATTTGCTTCCTACCCTACAGATTCAAACATTTTACTCTGGATGTTTATATCAGTGAAGGTTTTACTCTGTATCCCAGTTGGGATGCAGAATTAACTACAATTCTTTTCACTCTGTGAAAATTTAGCAACTTGTAATCTTCATCTGAATGCAGATATTTAAATAAGCAAGAGTCAGTTTACTGTTAAAGTAACAGTTTATTTCTCACTAAATACTTTTTACAGATTTCATTTTTAATGCTGATTCTATGTGTCAGCACTGTTTAGTGAGGACATTTGATATTATGCTTCTCTGACAACCTTTACCGCAAGAAAATTAGAAATATTAGCAAGTTCTTCTTATTAGAAAAGAATCCTGTGATAAGCCAAACATTAAATGAACAAAGATGAGTCATGCAGTGACACTGGCTTAATATATGTGGCAACTACCAAAGACCTGTTGGAACTTAATAATTTCAGGTCACTGAACCTTGGAGCTGGTCAGCATTTGAACCACCGTCTCCTCCAGCAGACCTTCATTTAATTATTTCTTTCTTTATAATGTCCGTGGGTTTATTCAAATGAGAACCACAGCTTACCTGATGATTGAATGAACAGAGTTAAAACAAAATAAAACAGTTGAAAAAAGCATTTAAATCACTTATAACTAATCTAACATATAAGAGTCTGTTGTTTTACACTTTCTATGCTAAAGTCAATCTGAAGTTTTTAAAAGTAGGGTATCAACACATATAGCTATTGTCCCATCATTCACTGCTTATTGTTTTGTGTGCTGCTGCGTAAAAGCATTATTTCATATATGACACATATTTATTATAAGTATTTTTAACAATTGATAATACATAATTAGGTTTTATATTGTTTTCGTTTATATTACGTATTTTTTTTTCTTTTCCTGGTGGAGATGTTTTCCAGTGTAACTCACCACCTTCAGAAAAAGCAGTTCCCCACTCAAGCAGAGGGTAGAAGCACGCTTAAGTGGACATTTGACATTTAATTTTTTGGTTCACTGCTCAGAAAAACAAAGGGAACACATAAACAACACAATCAAACCTCTTTGAAATCAAACTGCCCACTGATTGGCAATCAATTTCACATTCTGTGGTGCAAATGGAATAGACAACAGGTGAAAATGATTGTTAATTAGCAAGATACAATAAAGGAATGGTTCTCCAGGTTGGGACCACAGACTACTTTTCAGTACCTATGCTTCCTGGATGATGTTTTGGTCACTTTTCAATGTCGGTGGTGTTTTCCCAGTAGTGGGAGCATTAGACGAACTCTACGACCTGCACAAGGGGCTCAGCTAGTGCAGCTTATGCAGGATGGCACATCAACCTGTCTCTATTCTCCCTCTCTGCAGAATCTGTTCAATCTCTAACGTTCTGCTCTCTCTGCTTTTTCTTATAGTAGCTTCATCTGGTCTGCTCCTGTTTGGCTGTGACTCCATCCTGAAGCAGAATATCAGCTGGAGGCAATACAGAGGACAGGACAGTACACTGGGAGATATGGAGGAGACCGTAGGAGGGCAACAACTCAGCAACAGGTCCGCTACCTCCACTGTTGTGCAAAGAGGAACAGGAGGAGCACTGTCGGAGCCCTGCAACATGACATCCAGCGGCTCCAGAAACATGCATGTGTCTGCACAAAGGGTTAGAAACCAACTCAATGAGGATGAGAATGCTTGACTTTTCCCAGAGAACACAGGCTTGTCAAATTCGCCACTGGCGCCCTTTGCCATTCACAAATGAAAGCAGGGTCACATTGAGCACATGTACAGTGGGTACTGGTTGGAAATGGACGGTTTCCTGCGTGATTCCTGTGTGATTCCCACGTGAATCACGATGTATTTCCTGAGGCCAGTTTTTTTATTTCAAAAAGAACTGCAATGTACCCGGACAACCACCAGGTGGCGCTTGGGACCTCTGCCGTGCTGAGGGTGACGTTTGTGGGCCTGCAGTCAACTGAAAAGCAGGTTTATTGGGGATCTTGGTGTAATACTGTGCTATTTTATTTTGTTTTTGATTAAAATAAAGTTAATGAATTAATTTAACATAGTGAAATTAAAATCATATCCAAAGTTGATTCCTCATTAAGATAAGCCAAAGTTATTCAAAAGGGTATGTAAGAAAATATATTTTCTTTAGTTTTGTAAAATATAAGTGCCGTTGAAAGCTTTGTTTTTGTGTGTTACTTTCTTGCCGTGCAATACGTGACACCCCTCCCAGTCTGGTCAAGTAGCAGACTGTGAGGGGTTAAGCTCAGTGGTCTGTGGTTCAACAGATTGCGGGTTCAATCCCAACTGTGGCCGAGTTGCCTTAAATGTTTTTTTTTTTTTTTATCGCTTTTTTATAAAGTAATGAAAGTTAGAATGTAAAGTAATGAAACCAGGTTTTCTATTTTTGAAACAACAATTGGAGTTATTCGTTGGACATTCACGCATGAGTCTCCCATGTATAAAAAGAGGAGCTGAGCAGCTCCTTTAGTCAGAGACTTACAGTAGACACCATGTCTGTAAGAAGGAGCGCTACCGCAGGTCATTCGTTCCTGCTGCCACCAGACTCTATAATAATGCACTATATCAACAATAACTCCTGTAAAAACCACTGTGCAGCTACATTATAGTTTTGTATTTATTGACTGTGAACAATATGCTGTGCAATATGTTGAATGTGCAATATTTCTCCTCCTGTATATAAGCCATCCGTATTGCACATATCGTTATTTCTTTTTTTTATTTCCTATTGTTTTGTTTTTCATTGTGTGCCATACATGTACACTTGCACCTTAATCCTATTTATCTTGATATACTGTATATACCTGGATATACTGTATATATATTGCTTATTCTTAATGCACCTTTTTCCTCCCTGTTTGCACCTCCAGTAACTTCTATGCCAATATGTGACGAGTGAATTTCTCCGCTGTGAGATCAATAAAGCTCATCTAATCACATCTACTCCAATCTAAATAAATAAATAAATATACACATGTTCAATAAATAAATAAGCATTCAATTAATTACCCCCAATAAATGGTGAAATGATATGTTCTCTAAATAAATCATTTATTTAAAAAATGCTGTTATGTTCCTTTTTTGTAAAATTGCTTTTAAAATGCTTAACTATTTTTATTCTTTTATTTTCTTTCAAAAAATCACTAGATTTTAAAAACACTCATAGGTTTTGAAAGGTATTATATATATATAGAAACTAAAACGCTCGGATCTTTCTGTCATTTTGTGTGCGTGTGAAGCATCTGCAATGTTTTCGTTAAATATTCAAATAAATAAGATGGACTTTAAACTAGCAGACACGTTTGGATTTTTGCCATTTAATTTTTTTATTTAATTTTAAAAACGAAAGAAATGGAAATGGGGTTTTTATGTCATGATCTTGGCGCTGATGGTTTGGTTTTTTCCTCTGCTTCTTGCTCCCTGTCTCCCTGGTTCTGCGGTTCTAAGCTGATTGTTTGCCTCCCATCAGCGCCAGGTTATTTGTGTGTTTTGGTGAGACGTTTCCTAGCTTTCTTTAGTCTGTCTGCTTCCCTGATTATGACCAGTTTTCTGTCCTGTGGATCAGCGGCGTCTGCTGCTCGCCCTCTAGAAACTCTGGGGGCGTGGCCGCCGCAACTGCTGGTCAAATCTCCCTTCTGGATTCTGCTGAGTTTCTCCGCGAATGAACTGAACTTTGATTCAAGTCAGTGACTTTGCTCCAAGTCGCATTCAGCTCCACATCCAGTATCTGGCCTGTATTCTCCTATCCCTTCAGAGATCAGCCCCGCAGCAGACGAGCAGCCCCGCGCACCTGTTTTGATTAATAAACGCTTTGAACTTTCCCACTGCCTGTCTCGCCTTGAATTCTGGGTCCAATATTCTGAGATCATTACAGAATAACCTGGCAGTGGCGAAATGATGTGGATCAAAGAATCAGGCATGCAGGAGATCCTTGATTATTAATCAGGCTGCTCCAGCTGCCCCGCCCCTGACAGCTGCCGCGCCGTCGTCTGCTACTGATAGTCCAGCTTCTCTTGAACCGCGTCTGTAGAGCCTTCCTGACTCAGTGCGAAATTCATTTTGAATTACAGCCCTCTGCGTTTCCTTCTGATCGAGCCAAGGTGGCCTATGTAATCTCTCTGTTAGCGGGAAAGGCCAAATTATGGGGAACGTCAGAGTGGTTGAATAATCCTGAACTCTGCAGCTCTTATAATAATTTTTCTTTGGAAGTAATCAGAGTTTTTTGCCCAGTATTCTCCTATCCCTGCAGAGATCTGCCCTGCAGCACACGAGCAGCTCCGCGCACCTGTTGGTGTTTAATAAACGTTTTAAACTTTCCCACTGCCTGTCTCGCCTCGAATGCTGGGTCCAATATTCTGACATCATTACATTTTTACAGGTTTGCTTAAAAAGATTTATATAGTAGCCCATAATATAATAGTGAAACATAAAGTCAGGAAAATGTCTCATAGAAAATGTTTTTTATTTGCATTTCAAATCAATATATTACTGATAGCAAATGACATGTATCTCTTGGCCCTGGGAATATTACATGCCAGTCGCTGCTCCATTCAAGGCTACAACCTCATCGTTGTCTTGGAAAAACCGATGTGTAGACTATTAACCTCTTGTTCTCTGACAATAGAGTTCAAGCACCGCTATAGTAGTAGCGGCATTCCTGCATTAAGTGGTTTGCTTAATTAATTGGTGATGTTTAGAACAGGATGACATGGAGGAACCCATTATATCCAGATTACGTTCTGGTCATACGTGGTTAAATAGTACATGATTTAAAATGGGAATAAACCGGATTAGCTCACTGATTTGCGCGTTGATCACATAACTATGTTCTTCTCTCCAAAACACACAGCTGCACCGCAGACTTTGGAAGAAAAATCCAATCCATCACGGCGGGGCGGTGCTGATCCCCGCAATATTAACCCTTTATTTCGTATTGATGATTAAAAGTATTTATAACTATATTATTTTACAGTACAGTACAGTAGTTAACATTTATACCGTACTTTTATTTGTTAAACAAATGCTTGGGCCTGTATAAAGTTTTTATTCCCTGATTTCAATGTTGTAAGGAGTATTTCATCGCATGATAACTCAAAAAAAAAAAAAAAAGGTTTCTACTTCACATATTTTACCTATCGCGGGTTCTTTTTGGAACGTAACCTCCGCGATAAACGAGGGTTCACTGTATTTAAAATGGAAATACTCCGGTTTAGCTCACTGACTTTTGGGTGGGTCACAACCATCCCTGACAACAGTTTAGAAACGCCGCTATTCATCGCGGCAGCAAGCAGCATTCTTGCATAATGTGCCTAAAAAGCCTGGGGGATTGGGCCTTTCATGCTTGTTGTAAGGCATCATAGCGTCCTTTTCCAGATCAAACTGAAAATTTTACCAGCTAGATGATAATAAAAATAACAAAAATAGTATAACAATACGCCTATTATTATCAGAGTAAGATATTGAGGCTGTAGAAAGATAATCCCTATGGTCTAATGTAATTCCTTGGAAAGGTGGAGCGCACATCAGCTGATCTAAATAAAAGAAAGATGCCATAAAGTCAAACAGCATAATAGGCTACTATCCGTAATATATATAAATAAGTTAAAGAAGTTATTGTAGAATTTCTGATATCATAGGCCATCAAGTGATTAAAAAAAAAAGAAAAACATTTAAGGCAACATTAATAACTTGACCACAGCTGGGACCGACCCCTTAGCCTTTGGAATTGCAGCCCATTCACCTTACCCTCTACGCTAAACCTGGGGAACAATAATCTTCTCAGCTCGCATCAAGTCATACCCCTCCCAGTCTGCTCATTCACCTATCTAACCTGACTCATGGGACGCCGAAATGGACTCAGACTGCCACCTAGTGGCTATAGTAGTCACATGTTTTTCACACAATATGTGAAACACGCGGAGCGTGAGTGAAGTGTCCATTTCCAACCAGCGCCCACTGTAACAGACTTGACAGAGTCTGGAAACTCAGACCCCTGGGGAGACCAGATGCTGATGCGGTTGCAGATTCAAACATTTAACCCTAACACTGGTCTGTTTCCAGTGTTAAAGCTACAGTGTGCAACTTTTAGTGACATCTAGCGGTCAGTCTGCAGACTGCAGCAACATCAACATCCCCCCCCCCCACCACCACCGCTTCTCCCCCCCAACAGTACGGCGAGCGTTACGGGACAAAATGTCTTCCACGTCGTCCGCATCACCTACCTTCTCAAGTGATGAGGTTTGTTAACATAGATAATTTTACAGATAGTATTTCATTAGTCTGTGTAGGGTATAGATTTCATGTAGACTTAAGATAATAAATATACCCGTTATTTTTTCTACATCGTTGTGACGTTTTGGAGATCTCGCAATCGCTAGTTTGTTGGCTCTGCGCTGCCGTAGCGCAAAGACGTCTGCCTCCATGGCTGCGAGACCCGCTCCTATGTAATTATAAATAACGAATTCTTTTTATAAAAAAATAAATAAATAACTAATTCTAAGGCAACGCAAATATTAAGGTTAAGAGGCTGAGGTCGTAGATGATGATAAATAACATAGTTATGTATAATATATTACATTTCTGACTGTATATCTCTGTAATTATTAGACACTGTAGCTTTAAGGTTCCTCCTAACACTGGATAATGCTAGACCTCATGTAGCTGGAGTTTGTCAGCAGTCCCTCCAAGATGAAGGCATTGAAGCTATGGACTGGCCCCCTTGTTCCCCAGACCTGAATCTGATTGAGCACATCTGGGACATCATGTCTCGATCCATCTACCAATGTCATGTTGCACCACAAACTGTTCAGGAGATGCAGGATGTTTTAGTCCAGGTCAGGGACAGACATCGTTTAGCCTTAGTTTAAAATGTTACATCAAAGTTGAATCAGCCTGTAGTGTTTTTCCACTTTGATGTTTGACTCCAAACCCAGGCCTCCTGTCATGATGGGTGGTGTTTCCAGCCCAAATGCAGAACACAAAGGAGTCTGTTGTAAGGTTAAACAGTTTATTTATGAACACAGGGCTAAGAACAGATTCTGGAAACAGATACGGAGCGTGTCACACAGGATTCACTGATCTGTGGTTCCAGCTGAGCGTCAGAGGGAAGGAACCAGAAGGGTCCAGAGACAGAGGGTCGGCAGAGGGCTAGGCAGCGGCTGGGCTTGACTTCTGACTTGTTGGTGTCCAGTGCTTGAGTTTCTCCAAGTTCTCTCCTTGAGAACAGGCCGGCAGGTTCAGACAGTTTGATTCTCAGGTTTGGCTTCACAGGGCAGGCAGGCAGGTTTTCTGACGACGAGCTCTTCCAGAGCTTCAGGTTACAATCAGGTCTTCCTAGGAGAAAGAGAGGACAAGAACTGACTAGGTTCAGTTTCATGGTTTCAGGAGAGTCAGAGGATCTGACAGGTTGGTTGGCTCAGGTTTGCTAACCATGACTGGTCTAACACTCTGGCACCGAAGAGAAGTTCAGCCGCTGCTTATAAGCTGGTCTCCCTGATGAGCTGATCAGCCGCAGGTGTGGCGGCAGCTTCAGCTCCAGGAGACCTAGGGCGCCCTCTGCTGGAGAAGGGTGGACAGATTCTCCAGATCTCAACACCTCCATTGGTTAATAAATCTGATTTCTTTCTTTCTTTTGATTTTTGTGTGATTATTTTTTCAGCACATTCAACTTAATACAGAACAAAGTATTCAATGAGAATATTTTATTCATTCAGATCTAGGAGGTGCTGTTTGAGTGTTCGCTTTGTTTTATTGAGCAGTGTATATTGTGACATTAATCAAAGAACAAAAAAATGCAGTCATTAGTTATTCAAATCTATATATTTACATTAAATATGACAAATTTTGAATTTTTTTTCTGTATTGGGGTAGAGAAGCGACATTTATTTGTTTCTGCAGTCAAGAAGTCTCTAGATAACGAGAAATAAAGAACTGCTTTATCTATTTAAAGGAATAGTACACCCAAAACATGATTAGCCTTCATTTTCTACTCACCCTCATGCTGAACAACACTCTGGAGTACTTTTTTGATATCTCAAATGCATCTGGAGATCTGGGAGGCTTCTTGCTGCCTGCTGACATTCAAATAATGGAGGTCTATGGTGCCCGAGGCAGAAAGGTCCATAAAATTCCACAAAAAACGTGTCAATATTCCTCCATACTGCTCGTCCAATGTATTCCAAGTGTCCTGAGTGGGTAGCATCCAGAATTTACTGGAAACGAAGTCATTTAGAATGTTTTAAGAGCATAAACAGTAGTGTATAGGATTTCCTGAAAGCGCGCACATGCGCGATCACGACGCTACGGAAGCCGGCAGACCAAACCAGCGCATTCAGCTCGGCAAAGAACTCATGCTCTTCCTCAACACTGAAGTCCTCAGACATTTTTCTTTCGTTGTTTCTTTCTTTGCACAGGTAAACAGCACATTTCTTCTTCTACGCCGGCATTATTGGCAGAGCAGACGCTGAATGCGCACTTTCATCTGGTTTGGTCTGCCGGCTTCCGCATTCAGGAAATCCTATACACTACTGTTTATGCTCTAAAAACATTCTAAATGACTTCGTTTCGAGTAAATTATGGACGCTACCCACTCAGGACACTTGGAATACATTGGACGAGCAGTATGGAGGAATATTGACACGTTTTTTTGGACTTTTATGGACCTTTCTGTCTCGGGCACCATAGACCTCCATTATTTGAATGTCAGCAGACAGCAAGAAGCCTCCCAGATCTCCAGATGCATTTGAGATATCAAAAAAGTACTCCAGAGTGTTGTTCAGCATGGGGGTGAGTAGAAAATGAAGGCTAATCATGTTTTGGGTGTACTATTCCTTTAAGGTCTCTGAATAGGGTGTGTAACATTGGTTGGGCTGAAAATGTCATATTTGCTGTTCTATGAACTGCAAAGCACATATCCATGTGCTCATTTTGAGCCTGGATCCATATTTATTTTTGATTCTGTTCATGGTGGAGAATCCTGCTTCACAGCAGCAGGTTGAGCCAAACATACTGTAGATGTTCAGGCTCCGCTCCATTCCGGCCAGGTCAAGATCCGCTATTGCAATCGCACCAAACAGGAAAAAAAAACAGTGAGAAGATTAGGTTTGTCATATTAAATTATAGTAACAGAGATCAATAACAACAAATTAGACCATAATTCTTATATATAAAAAAAAAACTAACACCATTTATTTAAAAGATTGGATGCAAACTATTGGTCCTTCTACAGACCAGGAAGCAGATTTCTCACCTCCATCAGAAACTGAACATATGCTGGATGCTGATGGGGATATTTAAAATGTCATATTAAATTAAGCGTTAATTTCTGTATGTTTTGCTCCTACAGATTTTATGATAATATCATGCATAGGAGGATGAGTTGGGGCGCAGCAATACGGGAGGAACAGCGGAGGCTGTTGGCTTTGCTTTGCGCAGGAGGTCTGGAGCGCAGCGGAGCGGGACGGAGGATGTAGGATTTTCGAGGTAAGAGGAGAAGCGGCACAAGTGACGTTTAGATACTGTCATCAGACAACATGGGATAATTTATAAATGTTTTAAATCAGGATGGGTCCAGATTAGCCAGCTGTTGGGACTTGGATATGGACCGCGGTCTAGTAATCAGTGACCTCTGCATTAAACTGAAGCAAAGAGTAACGAGTGACGATTGTTTTAAAAATGTAAGGAATAGAAAGTACAGATACTTCTGTTAAAAATGTAATGAGTAGAAGGCAGAAGTAGGAGGAAAAATAAGTAATGGAGCAAAGTATAGATCCCTAAAAAGTGTACTTAAGTACAGTAACAAAGTATTTGTACTTCATTACTTGACACCTCTGGCTACGTCATACCAGTTCTAATTTGATGGGTCAGTAAAAGAGTTCTGTAGAACTTAATTGATGTTTTGAAAGCTATCATTTATGGATGCAGATCCATTAGAGTCAAACCAGTTAAAATGTTTGGGATCTTCCACATGGTCTAACCTGTCATCATTTCCTTTTGACATCAACCGATTCTGTGTTTCAGTTTTTTTTTCTTCTGTGTTTTTGTATTTGTTCAACATAAAACAATTCTAATATCTCAAAGTAAAATAAAATGCAACAGCAGCTCACATTTTGTGATATTTCCTGATGGGTCTGCTTATTGGTTTAAAAACAAAGAGGTTAAACAATGTGGTGAAGCCCTCTAGTGAATGTTTTGGAGTGTTGCAGGTTTTTGTATACATTTCCACTGTTTCCTGTCACTGTGGGCTGCAGAGCACAGTAGTACACAGCAGAGTCAGACGGATGAGGAGCCTTGATTGTCAGGTTAAATGTTGAGTTCTTGACTTCTGCACTAAATCTCTCTTTGCTGAATTCTAGAGAATTGTCCGTTGATTTGAAGTGTTGTTTCAGCATGTACTTTGGATGAGTATTTTCTTCTTGTCTGTACCAGAACACGGCATGATTTTTATCACTGGTCTGATAAATACATCCCAGAGTCAAAGGTTCTCCTTCAGCAGCAACAACATGTCCTTCTGTCTGTGTCACTGAGTCTCCTTTACACTCTGAGGAAGAACAGAACATGCAGAGGAAGAGATGAATCAATAAAGATGATTGATTAAAGGAGAACAATCAGCAGCTTTAAAGACTTCTATTCCATGTAGAATAGATGTCATTTTCTCTGATCATTGTCACTTTGAACCATATCAGGTGTTTCTACAAGGTAACAAATGGCAGCAGAAATGATCTGCTCTGATTTTCTGTAGAATGAACATTAAAGCTCTTCATGTAGAGCTCAGTAATGTGTTCAAGTGTTTGAAGAGGAAACATGTTGAGCTTTCTATCTTACCAAAGAAAAGAGCAGCTAGAATAATCCACAGCCAATGTTCCATCTGTCCAACAAGGTTTAAATCAGCAGGAGAAACTAGCTGATGTTCAACATTCAGTCTGACTATTGTTCTCTTCACAGCAACACTTATTATTGACACAATGCTGGAACACAGAGCACAAGGAGAGCTCCGCCTACTGGATGATGGCGCCCTCTAGTGGAGCTACAAGGCGAAGCTTAACAGTGGGTAAAACAGGGTTTCAGTCCTCTAACATTAAAAAGCTTTGTTGAGTTTATGTTATTTAAAACATTAAGAGTTAATTTAGTGATATTCATTCATGTAATTTTAAATACTGGTACTGTGAGCGCAAATCCACTATTAAACACAATAAATTAGATATTTTCTCTTTTTACCAATGCTGGAGATGTATTTCTGTTCACACTCTTGGTCATCCAAGTCATAACAACCAAAATAAAGGCTGAAGAAAGCCATGTTTATTATAAGACAAAAGCCATCTCTAAACTGATGGGAAGGATTGTGGTTTCATCAGACATACAGTAGTAGCCATTCAAAATTTCCCCACTTTCCTTCATGAGCCCTCACCCGGACCTTGGCTGGTCCCTCACAATTGCTTTTTAAACATCAATCTTTGTGCTAAAATATTCTGTCATGATTTGTGGACATTATGATCTAAAGCAGCGGCCCCCAATCACCGGGCCTGTGTTCCCTCCCAATTACATCAGTAGGTGCATCTGTGCCTCTTGACACAGGTTAATTCAGGTCAAGAGGCATCCTATCCATAGCCCCAACCCGCATCCTATTTCCTGCGGTTAGAGCAACCAAAGCAAAGCTACAGAGCACACTTTGTGTCATTGTCTCCGGTTACGCCTAGATGGGACCAGCTTGTTTGGGAGAAACAAGCTCAGGGCTCTCACTAACTCAACATATTGGTCAGTTTTATTTTTATGCTCTTTGTATTTCGTTTTATGCCAGTCGGATCCTTTTACATGATCATATTTACCACCCATATTTTAAAGGCTGGTCCGTAAAAATGTTGTCTGACATATAACCGGTCCGTGGCGCAAAAATGGTTGGGGACCGCTGATCTAAAGAGAAGTGCCTTCTCCTGGTCAGCCCTGTAGTTCAGTAAAAGGCTGGAGTCAGAGTAAAAAAAAAATGCAAGAGGGGGTCAATCCAGTGGCTTGAAGATGGAGGGGATTTTGTTGGGAGTTGCAGGGAAGTGGGCTGCCATTCAGCTGGCGTTTGACTGGGAAGGGCTATTTTGAATGGCTTCTACTGAATCTATCATCAGAGAAATTTTCAGCTAAGCTCCAATGTTGTTTTAGAGAATTAACTGAAGAGCCTAAAGGCTGAAGTTATGTCTGAGGATGTGCAGATGTTGTCTCATATCTAGCAGAATTAATCCAAAAAAGAAACAAAAAAAACAAAAAGAAATATAGAGAGAGTCCAGGCGGTTCAAAGTGTCTATAAAACCAACAGTATTAGAAAGCTGCTCCCAGAATAAAAAAACTTAAAGCCTCACCTCAAGGGGGCTCAATCTGGTTCTGTACAGTATAACCAGATGCATCTCCATTTGTTGTTTAAACTCTGCTCTTCTTCTTTACTTCTATGGTAGTAAAGAAGATGCTTAATCAGTGAGCGGTGTTACAGCGCCCCATCAGTAACGCCACTCACTGATGTGGCATACATGGAAGGGGTTTCATCTGAATGTTTCAGCCTTTCTACCTGATTGCCTTTGTTGTGCAGTTAGCTTATTTGATAATTATTAATCAAAGTAGAAAATTATAATTGTTGCACTGACCTGCTAATTAGCTGCAGCCGAAGCCGGGGCTATTAGTGTGCACACCTGAAGTGCTTTGCCTCACATTGGTGAAGGCATAAATGACACTTAGGAAAGCAGACACGTGCTGAAAATGAGTGCAGAGAATCGAGGGCCCATGTAAAAAAAGGGGAAGAGGCAGCTGGAAAGAAATCTGAATTTTATAGGATCTTACTGCTACTGCTGTTTAATTATGTGTAATTTGAGTGGAGTCCTGTTTGTTTGATTTATGCTCCTTGATTAGAAAATGTCTGCAGTGGTGTAAATAATTTGGGAAATGTGTATCCATGTTGTGCTGTATGGTATTTAAGGTTAAATATCTGGGTAAGGTGCAATATTGTGGTACATTTTGTAAAACTGTCATGTGTATATGAAGATTAGATTGATTCAAGTATTTTAATTTCATTTATAGTTTGTGTGTCCTCAATAGTACATTTTCACTAACAAGCATAACTGTCTTTCTGTCTGAAGGTTTTTACCTGACTGCTGTTAAGACTGACCACAAAATGGGGAAATAAAAAGAATGGAAAAAGTCTGAACTGCTTTGTCTGAGTAAATCCAGCTATACTCTTAATGTCATGGGTCCGGCCCTTTAAAGGAGAAGTTCGGTTTTTTACACTTTAAGCCCATTTTCTGTAGTGTCCAGGATGAAATCGAATGATCGACACCAAAAGTTTGACAATTGGTCCTGTCTCTGCTTTTTGGCTCATTTAGAATCACCCCCTGGCTGCTTTAGAATGGCTAGCATAGAGCATGTCCGATAATGTCCTTAAAACAACCTTAAACGTTCTTTTTTTTAAATATGCTACTCACCGGGTCGTCAGCGCTGTTCAATGACGTTCCAAAAAAAGTTTCGTGAAGAAAAAACGTTCCTGTAGTGTTTTATTTAGCATTTTGTAAATCCCATTGAGTTCTGTTGGAATAGTCAATATTCCGCTGCCACCGGAAACGGAAATGGGGCCTGTTTACACAGTTGTAGTCTTTTCGCTTCACTCTGTGTACTCCGACGTCAAGGTGCTAACGTCTCTGTTAAACACTTTAAAAAACTCTGAAAATGGAATACGAAAGGTGGATTCTTGATTCTCGACGTCGGAGTACACAGAGTGAAGCGAAAAGACTACAACTGTGTAAACAGGCCCCATTTCCGTTTCCGGTGGCAGCGGAATATTGACTATTCCTACAGAACTCAATGGGATTTACAAAATGCTAAATAAAACACTACAGGATATGGCAAGCCGTTTTAACATAAATTCGGCTGCTCCACCTTTACATTCAAGATATCTCAAATTGTTTTATGACTAGACGTTTTAGTAATTTAAGATATCTCTAAATATATTTTGACTAGTCAAAATTCCTATTCGGGATATCTCTAATTACATTCTGACTAGTCGAAATTACGTCAGATTTACCATTAACTTGTATGGAGACGTCAATTTAAGATATCTAGAATTAATTACTGACTATCTGAAATACACATTTCAGATATCTACAATTAAATTACGACTAGTCATAAAGGAAATTGAAGATATCTCGATTTTAGTTTTGACTAGTCATAATTCTAATTAAAGATATCTCAAATGCCACCATATTTCAAGATATCTTAAATGTATTTTAGGATAGGAGATATGCAGTTTTGACTAGTGAAAACTCAATTATAGATATCTTAAAAGCAAATAATGACTAGACAAAACAAATTTAAAGATATCTTGAATTGTAATTTCGACTATTCGAAATTCCTTTTAAGATATCTCTAAATGAATTAAAGATATCTTGAATTATTCAGCTTTTCCATTAAAGATATCTTAAATTGACATTCTGACTAGTCAAAATGACATCAGTGATATCATAAATCAAAAACGTCAGAGATTTGCGTAGCGTTTTGGCGGACAGGTGTTAGCCTTGCTAGCTAATTGATTGCGCTATTCAGTGGTCCACAATAGCTGCGTCTCAATTTGCAGGCTGCGTTCTTCGAAGGACCCAGCCTACCCAGCCTTAGGAGGACCCAGGAGGATGCTCCGAAGGCTCCGATGGCTGTGATATGGAAATTTTTATTTTATTTTATTTTTTATTTACTTATTATTGGAGGAGGAGAGTCGGCTTTGACTTTTTCTCAGGCTGGGAGAGCGCAGTGGAGAGGTAACATTTACATGTTATTATTTTCCCCCACAGGGGCCTGCTAATGATCAGAATATACCAGCTATTAAACAAACGTTTGTCAGCAGATTGACGAATATGTTTATCAAATTTTAGATTCATTTGTATGACTTGGTATAAGCTTGTTTGTAACTTTAGTAATTTGAATTGCATAGTTAAATGTGTACAAACCCTGTAAATAACTGACTTAAATCACTACTTTCACCATTACTAATGTTGTGTTGAGAACCCAAACGGTGTTAGATTGAGAAATAAATCATTATTTGTCTAAATTATCCCCTTACTGCCTGATTTTATTTGCAATTATATAACAAAAACAGAAAACAGAAAAAAAAATTCTAAATCTAAAAACGAAAGAAAAAAAAAAGTTAAATAGTGGATCTAGATTAGGTAAAATAAAATTTCTAATAATTCATGTAGCAAAGATAATGAAAAAAGATAGATGACTGAATAAAAATAAAAATTTTTGTCTCCTTTTTTCTACAGGTCATAATGGCATGTGCTGTCCTGCACAACATCTGCCTGGGAGCCCGTGACCCCCCAGATGATGTCCCACTCGCAGTCAGAAGACTCCAAGCTCATCTGTGTGGCATCCCATCCCATCCAGTCCAGCAGCACCACCAGGGACTCCTGCTCAGTGACAATTGTGTATATATATATGTTCTCAAGTAATAATTATTGTATATCTTCCGTAAATAGTAGTAGTTAATTTTAAAATCTAATGTAGTTAAAAATGTTTTTAATAGTTTATTGTAAATACTTGCTTCTCTAAAAAATAAACTGATGTTGTCACTGAGAAGTTGTTCTAAGTTTACTTAACTTCTTACACCCTCGGGGGGAATAAATAAATTTCCGCCTGACAAAAACACACAAAAGTAAATAACTTATAGCCTCACAGCTATTAGATTTAAGAAGAAACTTTTGGTACGTCTGTAAAGGTAAGATGTCATAGAATGGTTTTCTGGTGTCAGCACCATTGTAGCTTTGACCCTGCCTGAAATATTAGGGACAAAATACAAAATATTTTGCATTTTTTGAACCTCGCCAAAAGTTTCTTTGAAATAAACATTGCAAAACACTACCAAAATATTATTTATAGCACAAAAAAGTAGTACAGACTTTTAAATCTAAATGTTGTGTAAAAATATACCAAATTTTGACTCAATCAGATGAATCATATTTATTTTAGAATGGTATTAGTGAGAAATTTCTTAGGCAGAGAGGCCATTTTGGCACATTTATCCAAAAATGTCACCAAACTGTGCCAAATGTGTTTTTTACATCAATACTGGG
This sequence comes from Cyprinodon tularosa, assembly GCF_016077235.1. NCBI lineage: Eukaryota > Metazoa > Chordata > Actinopteri > Cyprinodontiformes > Cyprinodontidae > Cyprinodon > Cyprinodon tularosa. The sequence continues at coordinate 300,179 of NW_024039355.1, forward strand.
GGTTTGGTAAAATTACGAGATCACGTAGCAGCTGGACCCGCCGGTGGGTCCGTAGGGTTCAAGGGGTTAAATTGTAAAGAAGTGATGAAACAGATAATGTAAAAAGGTTAAAAGACACACCGATAACGGCTTGCCATATGCCATATACAGGAACGTTTTTTCTTCACGAAACTTTTTTTGGAACGTCATTGAACAGCGCTGACGACACGGTGAGTAGCATATTTTAAAAAAAGAACGTTTAAGGTTGTTTTAAGGACATTATCGGACATGCTCTATGCTAGCCATTCTAAAGCAGCCAGGGGGTGATTCTAAATGAGCCAAAAAGCAGAGACAGGAGCAATTGTCAAACTTTTGGTGTCGATCATTCGATTTCATCCTGGACACTACAGAAAATGGGCTTAAAGTGTAAAAAACCGAACTTCTCCTTTAAGGAGTGGGGTGCAGCTACTGAAATGCTTGATAATAATTATTATTTTATTCCTTCTAATCAGAATCAATTTACAATGAAAATATACTTCAGCTGATTGTGATTAATGGCTACCAGTCGTTAATTACTATAATTAATAATTTGCAACAACAACTAACAATTATTAACTCAATTTAACAATGAATGTTACAATTTTTAATTTACAGAATTAGCCATTCAAAATTTCCCCAATTTCCTTGATGGACCCTTGGCTGGCCCCCATACTATTTCTTTTTAAATATCAATCGCTGTTCTAAAATATCTTGTGGTCATGATTTGTGGACATTAAGATCTAAAGAGAAGCATCTCCTGGTCAGACCCTGCAATTCAGTCAAGCCCAGGAGAACTTCGAGCCAGGGGGGTGAGGGGATTTTGCTGGGAGCTGCAGGGAAGGGGGCTGCCATTCAGCTGGCATTTGACTGGGAAGGGCCATTTTGAATGGCTGCTACTGTATATATGAAATGGGTTATTACTAGTAATTTTTCTGCTTCTGTCTCCTTGAACCCCAGTGGGCCTCAGCAGATGGCCGCTCACACTGAGCCTGGTTCTGCTGGAGGTTTCTTCCTGTTCAAAGGGAGTTTTTCCTCTCCACTGTCGCTACAAGCATGCTTAGTGTGAGGGATTGCTGAAGAGTCAATGAGTCGATGCAATCAGCTGGTTTTCCTTAGATATTCCATCAATTTGACTGTATGATCTAGTTGAACTGTAAAGTGCCTTGAGATGGTCTGTTTTGAATTGGCACAATATAAATAAACTGAATTGAACTACTACTAAAAAAATATCCATATCATTAAGCAAGTAACTCAAAACGAGGAACTAACCCACAATACTGAATCACATGAGTGTGGAATGAAATGAGACTGAACCAAAAAAAAAAAAATAAGATAAAAACACTGTCATCATTTTGACAGTTATTGTGCCGATTATCAATTTGTGTTAGAAGGATCATCACTGTGTTGTGTATCCAAAAATCTTTTCTAATGTCTTCAGAAAACAATATTGATACATCTGCGGTCACACTTTTTTTATCAAAACATAAAAAGATGCTCTCGTTCGGCCTCCCTGCACACCTGCGGCTCGTTGGGTTATTACTGGAGGAGTATTTGAGCAGTGGGCTGCCACTACCTCGACGCCAGAGGGTTTGCCAGTTTTGGGAAGCCTTCCTGTGTAACTGGATACCTGGACCTTCTCCCCCTGGAAGGAATTACTGAGTTTACACTGAGCAGGGGAAAACCTCCACATGATCCGTTCAAGTCCCCATTGGAAATCCAAGTGACAGTCCGCTCCATTACTCCTCCGGGTCCAACGTATGTCTACCTGTCCGCTCTCCAATCGATTTCCATCTTCTCTGGATAATACCAACAGACTGGATTCCAGGATTGACAGGAATCCCCTCAAACGTGACTCCCTCTCCTGCATAATTTTAGCCGCAGTCTTATTTCCCACGGTCCCTGAACTGAACTCTGTAATCTCCCCTTCAGACTTTCCAGTTCCAATTCACCAGTTCACTGAGTTCCAGATCCAACCTCTGTTCACATTACATCAAATAAAACTGTTAAGCTTTTCCCTGTGTTCTCTGAGTGGTTTCTCTGCATGTGGGTCAGATTCCTTAAACCGATCATGACAGTAAAAATTACTAAAAGTGACAATACCTTCTAGAAAGGATTGTGGTCCAGTTACGGAGAAAGCTTCTGGTCAGCAGCAGTGAGGTAGGCGAGGGACTGATAGCTGGTCTGGCTGGATATGGTTATCTGGTACCCTGGTGGCCAACACAGTCTTGGTGATCGGGTTAAGCTTTTTTCAGCTTCACTGCCAGAAACACCAGCTAAGGTTAGCTATGATTTTTAACAGTCATGTGTGTTTCATGTCTTTCATAAGCAAGATTAAAAGATGAAATTAATAATATTATTTCAATGATTCCATACGTTAAAACAGATAGCAGTTACTATGTTTTTTACATGTTTATACTTAAACATGAAAAAAACAAACCTGAATTAACTAAGTTGCATGAAGCTGACACCCCACCCAAGTAAAACAGTTTGGCAAACAGACTGAATGGTTAATGTAGGTTTGTGCTGCTTTCTTTTCGGAGATATTAAGGATTATAATTATGGCCAATGATGTCACTATCCCCCGAAGCTGCATAAACTGTAAAAATTGTTTTGTTTTGGATCAAGCTCAGCATAAACCGCACTAAAGCACTCTAGGTTCTTTTGCACCTGCAGCAGGACGTCATCAGCCATAATTTTAATCCTCAAAGGGAAAGTCTGGACAGCAAGGAAAAATAAGTTGATCATTATCTTTAGCTACAGCTGATAGGTTTGTGATGATTTAATGAATTTAGCGTTAATCAGTAAAAAAAATGTCTTTAGTCAGGACATTGTTTGCATTTACAGTGTGGTTCTTCGGCTGCTGAAGAACTGTAAAACCACTGAACTGCGACCCATTGGTTCAGCTGCTGTATAGAGCTGTGCTGCTGCTGTCTGAGCCGCTGCTACAAAGCTATCAGCTGCCTTAATGGGATGCCCTTGGTCAGGCTACTGTGAGTGAAAAACAAAGCCCTGCATAGTTTCCTTGTGTTGTTTGCATCAGAATAATTCAAGTCTCTTCCAGAGCTGCCTGTTGGATGAGTGGACTGTGTTCCTGATCGAATCGAGACGGACTTCTTCCCCGGAACGTAACAAAACCAACCAAACCCCGCCCCCTCCATTCCACTGAGCCAACAAGTAAATCTCTTTTTCCCACTTTCATCTGATCCTTAATAAATACTGGGTGAGAGAAGAGCAGAATAGATAATTTTACATTTAGTGTTTTATCTGAAAGTATCTTTCTGAGTAAACTGCTGATGGTTTTTAAGTTCTGAACTGAATGCTAATCCTCACTGAGCCGGACTGAATGATCCAAGCGATGTGTTACTGTCTGCTTGATTCTTCCTTTTCAGTTGTTTGAAGAGCTAGGCTAAGGTTATTAAAGATTATTAAAACCCCCTTTTCCCCTTTTTGTGTGCTTTATGTACCTGTCTATATTTTCAGTAATGTTTAGTTTTTGCACAGATTAGCTAGTAAAGGTAACGTTTAATTTCATCTTCTGGTCTTTTGTGGTTATTTTATGCACTCAAGAAAAATCATCACTCAGGTCAGATCCACTCTCCTTTGAGTAACATCTCAATGGACAGAGACAGATTTATTTGGTTGGTGATTAATAACTCTAGTTTAGTGAAAGATTCTGGATCTTAACAACCAAACCAGGAATCCAACCTTTATCTGAGACTAAGAACCCTTGTGAAAAAGCAAACTCCAGTTATAATAATCCTGAATTAGTTTCACCCTTGATTTGAATTATCGAATAATTAACAATAACTTCCAGTTCTAGTTATTTAATATATTCATAATCTTCAAGCAAAATTGCACAACATTTAAATATCACTTACGGTAGTTTGTTGAGTTTCTATAGTCTAGTCAAGAGTTTTAAACTGAAATATGCTATATCTGGAGTAAAATTATTTTAGATTTTACATTAACGCTATGGTGGATTATTTCATTGGTGTGCAGAGTTAATTGTTTTATTACCATTTAAGCTTTTTTCACACATTCATTTTTGTTCTATCACAGGCATTTGACTGTCGAGTGACTGCATGAGAGGATGAAGCCTCAGCCTCACTCATAACAAACCATAGAAGAGGAACAGTGTATGCGGCCCTCTAGTGGATGCTGTGGAGTATTGCAGGTTCTTGTACAGAGTTCTGGTGTTTCCTGTCACTGTGGGCCTCACAGCACAGTAGTACATGGCAGAGTCTGTCGCTGCAGCAGAGGGGATCAGCAGGCTTATATCAGTTCCCTTCACCTGAATATTCAGTCCAAGGATTCGCTCATTTTGTTTATTTCCTGATCCTAAATGAAAGATCAGAAACTCTGGAGGTTTTCCTGGATACTGTCGATACCAGTAAAACTCATCACTTGCCCTTGGTTCTTTAGAGAATCGGTAAGACACAGTAACAGAGCTGCCCTCTATGGTGAAGGTTTCATCAGCCAGTGGAGTGAGATCTTGAGAACAGACACCTAAAGGAGGAGAAATTTGTTACTAAGTTCTAAAAATTAGTTTTTAGCCTAAGAATATTTCTTCATATTTAGAATTAAATCTGACCTCTTAGAAGTGAAGCAACAAGAAGATAAAGTCCATAGTACTCCATGATGATCAGAGTTAATGTTTGAACTGTGTTGAATGTGGAAGTTTGTTTCTCTTCTGTAGGCCAGTAACAGATCAGCTCCTCCCTGAATCTCCCCGCCTCTTTTACTTCTTCACTAGTTAGTCAAGAATGAATAAAACACTATATTCCAGTTTAAGGTGAAATAAAAAGAAAAAGGAGAAGTAATGAGATGGATACCCTATGAAAGCTGATTTAATGTGTATTTTAATGAGAGTCTTGTCAAAACAAGGACCTTTGTCACCTATACTTATCCATTGTGGTCCGTCTAACATTCAGACTCTGGGAGCCTGATTCCCAAACTAAAGGCAGACTTTACTTTCATCTGAAAAGGTCTAATCATCCGTCCCTTCTTGTTAGAATCTGCACACTTTTATCTTCAGCCAAGTTTGATGTTCAGGTGAACACCAATAAATGTATAGGGCCAACCCCACCTCCACATCCTCTCCCATGTTGTTAAAAGGATTCATCTTGTTTCTGATTTCTTCTGAAATCTAAAGTCATCTTTTTTTTTTTTTACATTTAGGATCAGATGATTATTTAAGCACCATGACACAAAGAGGTTCACCAGCTCTCTATTCTCAGCTTTTTGTCCATCTCTGATGCATAATGACTATAGAGTTATCAGAGTATTTCAGCAGGTAACAGGATTCTGTCTTTTACTAGAAGTCAGAGGTGTACAGATTATAAAGGAATGTAACGTGGTGCACCTGTGCTGTCAACAACTTGATTAGACAGTTGACCCTCCAGCTTTCAAAACTGTACCCTCTCTGTCAGGTAGTCCTTATATTAAAGGCAATTGTTCATGCCTCCACCTGATCATGTTGCTCATGTGATCAGAAAGCCTGGTAGAGATGCTGGAGTCATGAATAGGGTGAGCAGACGTCCTCTTTTTCCCAGACATGTCCTACTTTTCTTACCTAAAAGAATTTCCAGGGGGAATTCCAAAATCGTCTGGTGTTTGGTTGAATACAGCACAGGTGTAACTTTCTGAAGGACTGGTGTGACCTTTGTCCCCACCAATAATTTATGCTTTTTGTCCCCTTTCCGCTTATTTCCTTTAGCCAAAGGTAACAGAGGTTTGGTGCAGCTATCTATGTTCAGAGCGTTTTCAGTCAGTGTTTTTTTTTCCTGTCCCCTGCTGCTCCCATGTCCCGCCTCTTGGTGTGACATCATCAGAACTGTCGCTTTGAGTCATCTGACTTGCGGTCGCATTTCACTACTTAGAGGGTAGCTACGTGGTTGAAGGAGAGACACGGCAGCTTTCAGTGAATATTAACCGGCAGCTACTTTGATGTTTAAGTAAAAGTTAGGAGACGGGTTGGTTAAAAAAATTAGAGATCATGCCACTGAAAAATCTGTTTGTTAGACATAAAAAGCTTTTTCAGCTAAAATGGCAACAAATTGTAAGTTTATACAAGTTAGTACTTTAATGGAAGAAGCTTAAAGGAATAGTACACCCAAAACATGATTAGCCTTCATTTTCTACTCACCCCCATGCTGAACAACACTCTGGAGTACTTTTTTGATATCTCAAATGCATCTGGAGATCTGGGAGGCTTCTTGCTGTCTGCTGACATTCAAATAATGGAGGTCTATGGTGCCCGAGGCAGAAAGGTCCATAAAAGTCCACAAGAAACGTGTCAATATTCCTCCATACTGCTCGTCCAATGTATTCCAAGTGTCCTGAGTGGGTAGCGTCCAGAATTTACTCGAAACGAAGTCATTTAGAACGTTTTAGAGCCTAAACAGTAGTGTATAGGATTTGCTAATAGCGCCCCCATGCGCGCTCACGATTCTACGGAAACCGCGGCAGACCAAACCGGAAGAAAGTGCGCATTCAGCGTCTGCTCTGCCGATAATGCAAGCGTAGAAGAAGAAGTTCCGCTTTTCACCTGTTTATTTTCTGCCCTGAGCCAGGTGAGCACGAGGTCAGTCTCTCTCAGAGTTTGAAAAAGTTGTTGATTAGTGATTTTAGTCGTGAAATTAAGAAGATGGTTCGAGTGTGTTCCTATCCTGGATGCTTCAATCAGATGAAGCGGCAGTGTGGAATAACCCATTCCGTAACTTTCCACAAATTACCTCTTCGGGACCCTGAAAGGCTAAACCTGTGGCTAATAGCTCTACGAAAAGATCTAAGGACAGCTAACGTGGATTCTCTCCGTGTCTGTAGTGAACACTTTTCAGCGGATGATTTCCGAACCTGTAAAGGAAGAGCTTTATTAAAGAGTACAGCTGTGCCGATGGTGTCACAACTAAGGACAGAGGTATGTACTTTATAAACCATTTATGTAACTTACACGTTTGTATATGATCTGTATTTTTACCGGTACTTTTTTTAAAAACGTTAAAATGTTAAAACACGCTAATATTACTTGAGTAAAAATGTTAACTTCCACATAAATTTGGACAATCATGGAATTTTTTACAAGTCATGTTATTTTAGTTGCTTTGTTATCAGACGGATTTTTTTTACACTGTATGTATGTACAACCCACCTATTGACAAACACCCGCTCCACAGCTCAGTGTGACATTATATTAATTTTGTGATCAATCAATGTGATCATTGATGGCCTGCAAGTTGTTAGTGTTTAGGAGTTAATAAAAAATAAAAATCTGGATGATAATAACTAAACTTTTAGCACCCAGGGAAATACTAATGTGATCCATGATTTAAAATACATAAATAAATAAATAAAAAAGTGAAATGAATGACATTCATTGCCACATAGTCTTTCTTAGATGCTGCAACTTTTATTTGCTCATATGAAATCATAGCATGATTATTTTTTATTATTAATAATAGTGTTTGTTTCTAGGGCATTTCACAACATCCTGCTGCTGCAGTGACTGAGACAGCCAACATTGAGACTTCTTTTGATGATGTGCCACACTTCACTCCAGTTAAACCAAAACAACCTGGTGATCGACCTGAGCACTCTCATGCAAGACTGCAGCTGGTCCTAACAAGCCCTGAAACAACCAAAGAACGCACATGTCCATCCACATCTGGCAGTTATCGTGCCTTCCCCCCCACAAGGTTATCTCAAACTGTAAGTACTCACCCACTGGCTGCTATGGCAAATCTAGTAGTTACAGTTTCGGCTTATGTGTGGCTTAAAGCAAGTAAATATAACTTCTCAACAAGTCTAATGGTTATTTTGTTGATTTTAGGATATGCAAGCTCAGATGGCAGAGGAACGTTTGGAGGAAGGTTTGGATGTCAGCATGACCTCAATTGGTGTTCCTCTAGACCCAAAAGACACCAGTTTTGCTCTTCCAAGCTCAACATCAACTTCAACTCCAACCTCAGAAGAAACTGAAGACTTGAGAACCTGGGATGAGAGGAAATGGCTGGTTGACGAGTCAAAATTGTTTCAGCTTTTCAAGACTTGCCATCAGTGTGGAACAGAAATCATTCAAAAAAATGTTCAGATATCTGGGAGCTGTATCAAAATATTGTGGGAGTGTCTGAATCAACATAGTGATGAGTGGAGTTCCTGTCCAGATGTTAGAGGGATGCCAGAGAATAATCTACTTGTAGCAGCGTCAACTCTCTTCACTGGTGCCACGTACACAACAATTGCTGATTGGGCTGGACTGCTGAATCTCCAAATTCCCAACAATACAACATATTACAAAATACAGTCTTCATATCTAATCCCAGTCATCGACATGGTGTACAACGAGCAGCACAAGGCCATCATGGAACAGCTACTGCATAAACAGTATACTCTGAAAAAGGGAGTGCATGTATCTGGAGATGGCCGATCAGACAGGTTAGTATATTATTTATAATGAATGACAAATATTTAACTCTTGATTATCTGAAGTTATCGTTAGAGTAATTGATGTAATATTGGATTTGATAGCCTATTTATCTTTTTGTCTTTACAGCCCAGGCTTCTCCGCAAAATACAACACCTACAGCTTCATGGAGGACACAACAAAGGAAATAATCCTTTTTCAGTTAGTGCAGGTAAGGGAAATTATTATTTCATATTTCATATTACAACATAATATGAGAACAATTGTCAATTGTGTGTTTACAAATTGACTGCACAAAGATACATATGCATATATTTTGTAGTTTTATTTGGATTTTGGTCATTCTAATTGGCAAATAATAATTGTGAAGCGGAAGACTGTGATCTATGTATATGTTTTTTTTTTAAAGGGTGGGATTGAATTTGGTTTTGTACTTAATCCCACTTGTTTTCGTTCTTCAATTTGATAAATGTAGCCTACATTATTTTTTAAATTTCTATATTTATCTATTTTCAGTTTTCTTTTTTTATTGTATCTTTTTTTTTATATTATTATTATCTATTGTATTTATTATCAATTTTGGTGCATTTATTATATTGTTTTTCTTCCTTTTTTTTGGGGTAATGTTTCTCATTTTCATCATGTGCGGAATGAAATTAAAGAAGTAAATAAATGTATGTCTAATATGTGGAACATATTACAAAATCAATGTTGCTATCGGATTATGACAAGCACTGTCCCATCAAAGATGTATGAAACTGATTTTAAACATTAATTTTTTGTTTTGTGGTACAGGTGACAGAGGCATCCAGCTCTGCTGCCATGGAGCCAGTGGGGTTCAGGAGAGGACTTGATTATCTCCTTGAGCAAGGTCTTGAAGTGGAGGTGGTAACCACTGACCGATCACCATCCATACGAAAAATTATGCGCGAAGAGTATCCGGAAATCCACCATGAGTTTGACATCTGGCATGTTGTCAAGGGTAAGCTGACAAATTGTAATTTGTAAATGTACAATGGTAAAGGAATTACTATAATGAGGAAAATGTTTTTACAATATACTTTGGATAGCCCTTGTACAGCCACATAAACTTTTACATAATTTACCCCTCCCTTGCCAAAGCGCTGGCACCTGCCTAGGTTATACACAGCCCCATTGTGATCCCACACTCCTCTATTACCTGCTCCCACCTTGTACTTCATACCCACCAAGACTATGTTGACGTCACCCATGTGCAGAAGTGCAGTCTGTTGGGACTGTACATCTCCAATCACCTACACTCTCTGAGCCCTGAGCTCCCCACTGTCGTTAAAATTAAATTAAATGAAAAATACTTTATTTATCCCAGAAGGTAAATTAAATGTTTTAAAAAGCTCACACTCCTTTCTATTTTTCAAAACAACAAAGCAATATTGTCTCTAACACCTGGTTCCCTTGATCCTTCCCAAAATCTTTGATCCACCTGTATGAACAACATGTCCTGTCTAACGTTTAGTGCCACCTCAGTGACGTTGCCACCATACACCTGGTGGATACATTTCTTGTACTCCCCAACCAGACTATTTTATAAAGGAATAAGTTTCTTGGATGAGAGACAAAACATCTTCTACTCACACGTTTACTCCAGTTGCCATATTTTATGCTTGCTTGAGACTCATTGACGATTGTTCTGCTTTTGGTAGGGCTAATGAAAAAATTGCTGTCAGCATCCAACAAAAAGGACAACCGAGACCTGCAACCATGGATAAAATCCATCTGCAATCACTTGTGGTACGCCTGTTCCACTTGTGGAGGTGACCCTGATGTGAGTAACATCACATTCATCACATTTAGGCAACATAAAGTTATGATAATAATAACTGATAGTCTTTGACACAATCCTTTTACTCTCTTTGATACTGAATTGTAATTTTCTAATATCCTCAGGATTTGATAAGGAAGTGGAAAGCACTACTTCATCACATCTGTGGTGTGCACCGCTGGGAGGAAGATGGACAGGAGATTAAATGTGTGCATGCTGACCTTACGTCAGAGGAACAGAGGCGAAAGAGGTGGTTAAGGAGAGACTCTTACGCTTTCAAAGCCCTGACAGCTATTGCCCTGGACAAAGGACTCATGAAAGACCTTAGGCAAATGGCCCTTTTCAAACATACTGGTAAATATAACGAGGAAAGCACAATAATAATGAGAAATTCAAAATTTTTAATATTTAGTGAACTTGTCATTATTATGTTTTCTCAGGGAAGCTTGAAGTATTCCATGCATCTATGCTGAAATACACAGAGAAGAGACTGCACTTCCACTACTCAACAATGAAAGCTCGCACCCAGCTTGCCGTTATGGACCACAATGAAAATGTTCAGCGTGAACAGGCCTACACCAACACAGGTAACAAGAAAGTATATTCAAAACAAAAAAACCTAACCTTGTGCGCTTTGCTCAGTGTCATATACTCATTTATGTCCTCAAAATGAGCTGTATTGAAAAAACAGCAAACATTACATTTAACCTTCAATGGGAACCGCACCTGTTTAGTGAGCTGCTGCACTAAGATCTGCATAACAAATATGATACTTTATGGTCCTAATTCTCACCACCACAAAATTACAAGTACCAGATTTCTAATTTTTTGGATACAATTTCCTGGTTCCTTTTTTGAAACCTAAAACCGAAACTTTTTGAAAGCTTTATAATAGCTATGTTATTTCATTAATGTTTCCTCTGTCTTACATTTTCTTCTTTGTTTTTTAGGACAAGCACGGTTCAATGTGGTTTACCCAAAACAAACAAAAGAATGGGTCGCCAAAAAGATCTATGTTCCAACAACACAAACATTCCGGCAAAATCTGGTGGTGCAAGTTGTGCGGAGACGCCTGGACCCCAACATCAAGATCAAAGACCACCAGTCATATGTTTCTATCCCTCCCATACCAGAAAACATTGCTCAGAAACCAAAGCCTGCCAAAGAGGAAGCCATACAAAAACATACTTCCCGATACAGCAGTTAGTCTGAGTGGTGCAGTATTTTTACTCTTGCCTTTTTATATTTGTAATTATGCAAATAAAAAGTCTAGCTGGTGGCATGTAATTTTAACCTTCTTTTTTTTTCAAAATTCTGGGATACAGAGTCTGATAAGGGTTTTACTTAATATAGTTATAACATGACATTTTGAAATAAAATGGCATGTGTTTGTGGTTGGCTTGTCTGCATTTCACACTTAGGTCTAGAATAAATATTTAATCAAAGGAACAGAGTTACATTTTTCTTACCATCCAAAGTCATTTTGTTTATTTCCAAAACAACACAATAGTACAGGAAAGGTTACAGTTATCGGCTACATAAATTCTGAAATGATATCTATAATGAGGCAGTATAGGTTTGTGATTTGGGAAAAAATATGAAATACAATGAAGTAGTACAAATTAATATGGAAGAGTCTCTTAGGATTTGTTTATAGTCTTTACAACTGTTCAAAAGCTGCCTCTGCCTCCTTGAAACCAGTATACACTCCATCTGGTGAAGGGTAGCTGGAACGGATGCTTGTAACAATACAGGCAGGTAAAACTCTTCTGCTGTCCTTGCCAAGTCTCTCGCCTTTCAGAATCCACTCGAGTACCACACGGTAGGCCACCAACCTGTACTGACCTGGGGGGGGGGGGGGGGGGGGGGTGGGGGGGGGGGGAATGGAGCCATTATTTTAGCAATACAAGTGAAAAAGAAAGCAGTATCTCATCCAGCACACAACCTGGGTAAGATGCTGAGTAAACAGACTTTAGTACTAGCATCACATACAAAAAACTGCACAGTGAGTACCATTAACATTATGTATATATATCATATATATATATATAACATATATATATGATATATATATATATATATCATATATATATATATCATATATATATATATGATATATATAATATATATATATATGATATATATAATATATATATATATGATATATATATTATATATATATATATGATATATATATATGATATATATATATGATATATATATATATATATCATATATATCATATATATATCATATATATATATATATATATATATATATATATATATATATATATATATATATATATATATATATATATATATATATATATATATATATATCATATATATGATATATATGATATATATATATATCATATATATCATATATATATATATATATATATGATATATATGATATATATGATATATATAATAACATTATTAGCAAGGCATAGGCCTGTTGCACAAAACTTACTCTGCAGAGAGCGTGTTGTTTGGTCCTGCGGGTCTTGGCCTCTTTTTCCAATTGATTTTGGGCACATGGAAAAACATCTCCAGAACGCCACGGGTCAGTAATGGTGGATAATCCGTGTTTTGGGTGACACAAAGTCTTTGGCTAGTGCTCTCGGTCTCATCAGTGGAGATATTTAGATCCTCCAGTGGTGGCATCAACAAGTCCCAGTCCACACAGCAAATGCTCTCCTCTTCTGTTGGCATTGCTTGACAATTTCCACATTTACACCACCATGTTTCTGACGCTCTACGTCTGTAGCACAACGGTGTTTGCGGCTCAGCTTGAGCTGCGGCTGCCTCATCCATGTATCTAAGTTCGTCATCTGTGTATTCTGGTTCATAGAGAAAAGGCTCGGCAAAGAACTCATGCTCTTCCTCAACACTGAAGTCCTCAGACATTTTTCTTTCGTTGTTTCTTTCTTTGCACAGGTAAACAGCACATTTCTTCTTCTACGCTTGCATTATCGGCAGAGCAGACGCTGAATGCGCACTTTCTTCCGGTTTGGTCTGCCGCGGTTTCCGTAGAATCGTGAGCGCGCATGGGGGCGCTATTAGCAAATCCTATACACTACTGTTTAGGCTCTAAAACGTTCTAAATGACTTCGTTTCGAGTAAATTATGGATGCTACCCACTCAGGACACTTGGATTACATTGGACGAGCAGTATGGAGGAATATTGACACGTTTTTGTGGACTTTTTTGGACCTTTCTGTCTCGGGCGCCATAGACCTCCATTATTTGAATGTCAGCAGACAGCAAGAAGCCTCCCAGATCTCCAGATGCATTTGAGATATCAAAAAAGTACTCCAGAGTTTTGTTCAGCATGGGGGTGAGTAGAAAATGAAGGCTAATCATGTTTTGGGTGTACTATTCCTTTAAGAAAACATAGTTTATTCTTCTTAACTAGTTAAAAAAGCAGTTTTTCGGGCTTGCTTTTTTAGTTATTGGGCAGCCGTTTTCGAGCTTTCCTATATTACTGATAGGCAGCCGTTTTCAAGTTTGCTTTTTTGTTTATAGTGCAGCCGTTTTTTGAGTTTGCCTTTTCGTTTACTGTGCAGCTGTGTTCGGCTTGCCGGTATTTTGTTACGTAGCAGCCGTTTTTGGGCTTGCGTTTTACTTTCATCGCCGTGCTTTGATAGTTCTCCTTGCAACTTTGCTGCTTGGGAATCCCAGATGGCATTTTCTGACCTTTGGCTTAAGTTTCAAGAGTGGCTATTTCAGCTTGACCTGACCTAGCCCCGTGAGCATGAGATGTTAGACGCACCATGCGGCAGAGCTTGTTTGGCCCCTCTCCAGTTAGAGGACGGACATGATTTGTATCCTTGTTTAGGACCAGATCGCCTGAAAGAGGCCTAGACTGATGCTGCCTACCCTAATTGTTCTGTCCCTTCGCAATGCTCGTTTGGCTGGCCTTCAAAGCGGCTATGGGGCCTCCACGGAAGAGGACCAAGAGGAGCTCCACAGTTTCAGAGGGCATATCTAGGCAAGTGGCCCATCTTGCTTCTGAGCTGGAGGGGATGAAAGTCCCTTAGGGGCAAGTGTGGTACGAGCCTGACTGGAGACCCTGACCAAGGGCAGAGCATTTGTTGGGGACTCTCTGCTTTGGATGACAATGCAGTAATTCTGGCAGCATCTGGCACTGATTTTCGGGATCATTTTGACTCTGGGTCAGACCTGTCAGAAGCCAGCTCGTGCATCTCTTTTTTCTCTCAGTCGGAGGAGAATGGTTTGATAGTGGGCACTCTGAGAACTGCTCTTGCCTCGCTGTAGCTGGATGCTCCACAGGACCACCCTTGCCGCATCGCAGGCTTGTGTTAGCGAGACACACAGATACCTGCGGGTGGAGCCATTGCGCTCCGCTCCAAGCGGATACCAAAAGTTCAAAGCTGATATCGCTTGGTCTGGGTTCTACTCACCCAATCTTACAGCTCCTAAGTTATTTGCTTTTCCATATGGGTATGCAAAATGGGCAAGAATTTCCCAAAATGGGGTTGGTTTTAATCTAGATATGGAAAACAAAATAAAAAGAGAAAGTCCAATTTAATGACAAATCTTTATAATTTTTTGTCTTCAGAACTTTTCACTTCACCGCACATGTTTGCATTAAAACAGTTCCATTGCACAATTTGCTTTTTCCCTGCTTTATTCAAACTAAAGCCTGGAGAACAAAGACAATTAATCCCTGCTTAGGGTGGCAAAAACACTGGTTGGGGAGGGGCTGCTGAGAAAGAGATTTATTGAAACTGCAAGAGCAGAGCTGGACAAGAAAGATTATAGACAGCGCACCTCCCAACCTAGTGTTGGAAAGATATACATTTTAGTGCATACATTTAGCCTGTTACTGAGGAGGCTCATTGTTGTGCAATGATGTACAGTAGCCCTAATACAAAGCTAAGCTAATCTAATCATAACTATACCTAATGACAACACAGTGAGAGAAATAATATATAAATCACACAAATGGAATCTCCTGCAGACGATCAAATGCTGAACTTGCCATGAAAGATAGAGATAAATTAGATAGAAAATGTAATCTGTAAATGCCATTATCTTTTCTGCTTTCCTAAAGCTAAGTCCTTGGTATGCATTAATTCAAGCCTGAATCAGTTATCCCACTTTTCTGAAATTAAGTGCAGGTAATAAATTAGTAAAAAATTAAGCCCAGGCAAATCTCAACATCTTGGGAAAGTGCCAGAAAAACAGAGAGGCTTTCTAAAGTTTCCCTGGTTATTTTAAGCTATATTAATTTAACAAGAGATACATACACTTTCTCACTGTTCATGTCTTTCATACTGCATGTCCTCCCCAATAGCAGAATTGAATATTTGAATCTCTGGCAGAAAAAAGCACATAGTATAGGAATGGTCGATTCCTATACTATGGTTCCATTAAATGATGGAATTTAGATTTATTAAAGCAGATAATAAAACATTTGGCTTTCCAAAGACCACCAAGAGGACATCGTTACTAAATGAAATGTTCCTGCATTCTAAAGCATAAACTTTTATTTGTAAAATTTTCTTTAAAAATAAACAATTACAGTGCTATGTGCACTATAGTAATGGTGTGAAATACCACTGATAATGCATCTGAATGATTGTGCCAGTAATTGGCACACAGAGCAGACTTACTGATTATGCTGTTAGAATTTTCCCTCTTAGGTGAAAATCTTGAGCCTCTTGTGGAAGTGATGGGCCTTTCTGCACTGTGTCAATCCTTTGATTCATTTCCTCCATGATCTGCTATAGGTTTAGCACAGCCTGGTGCAATTTGCAAAAAGATCTACATAGAAAAGAGTTAGTTATTGTGCACATTGAAGGAGGAAAACACATGAGATACTGGAGATGTCAATTTTTTTCTTGAACAAATGTTATGTATTGCTAATCCATTGCTTATACAGTACATAATAACATGCTTTAAACAATTAAAAATGTGATTAATTGCTGGAGCTATAATTTCAACCCCCACATTCCCAAGCAAACATATTGTCTTTAAATTTGCACATAAACATTATAAAGTCGGTCATGTACTGCAGAGGATGGGAATGCTTTAAGGGTAAAAAAGTTTCTGGAGCAAACTGTCTGATCATGAAGCATGTGTGCTGTACAAGGTTTGGATGGCATTGTTGGGAAAAACAATGCTGCATCATATTTGATCAGAGCTGCTGACAAGGACACTATTCTGCCTTACAAATATGAG
The DNA here is from genome assembly GCF_016077235.1 of Cyprinodon tularosa. Taxonomy (NCBI): domain Eukaryota; kingdom Metazoa; phylum Chordata; class Actinopteri; order Cyprinodontiformes; family Cyprinodontidae; genus Cyprinodon; species Cyprinodon tularosa. The sequence continues at coordinate 316,635 of NW_024039355.1, forward strand.
TTTGTCTGAACACGTGCTGGTGGGGAGGAAACCAACAAGTGCCGTATTTTCACAACCAAAAGGCGCAGTCTCACCGGATTATAGGGCGTGGGTTTTATATACCCATACATGTCCTGTATAACGTTTAAATACCTCTACTGCGTATTTAAAAGTAGAACGGGAGCAAAACTGAGTATGATTGTTCTTTATTCATGTATTTAATTCAAAGTATTAATCAAACCCGTCAAAGTCATCATCCTCTGTTTCTGAATTAAACAGCTGCGCTAAATCAGACATGCCAGTTTCCCCTTCTTCGCTGTCAGAGTCACTGTCCGTGCCGGGCGGCTCCTCGGAAATGATGCCGGCTTTTGCAAAAGCTTGAACAACAGAGCCAGCAGACACGTTAGTCCAAGCATCTACAATCCATCCGCAAACTGTGGCGTAACTTGCCCGGCGCTGCCTTCCACTTATCCTGAAACTGTGGTCTCTGTCGGTCATCCATTGCTCCCACGCCGCTCGCAGCCTTACTTTGAACGGGCGGTTCATACCGATGTCGAACGGTTGAAGTTCCTTTGTCAGACCCCCGGAATAACAGCGAGCACAGCGTTCATTTGATTCACCATGTTTTTCACATCGGCTGTGAGATGGGCACCCATGGAGTCACAGATTAACAGTTTTATTGTTTTATACAGAATCCACGCCCACACTTCCACCTTTAACGTTCTCATGGTGGTCTCAGCAACGTCCGCAGTAACAACACACATAGGGCGCACCACACTATAGGGCGCACTGCACATTTTGAGGGAAAAAAAGACGTTTATATGTGCCTTATAGTCGTGAAAATACGGTATAAGAAATTTTAAAACATGTAGGCAATTTGAAATTCAATCTGAAAGCAAGACCGTGATTTCATCCAAAACAAGTAGACCATGCTAACCTCCATACGTCCTCCGACTTAATGGCGCCTTCCCAAGGGCCAGTAAGCCGAAGGTCTTGCTGTGAGACCCTTGAATTTGAAGTCTCCTTCATCATCGATATCCTCCGGATTAGCAAGCATCTATGCTTATTTATGGGCTGGCATTGTCTTCTCTCAGTTCTTGCAGCTGGTTCATGCTGTAGCTCTAAACTACTGGCTTGTCATAGTTTTAGTTCTGTTTACATTTTCTCTTTGAGTTTTCATTGTTTTTTTTTTCTTTTTTTTATGTTAGTTAATTTTGATTGTATTTGACTTCTTAGGTATTTCTTGTTTACCCTCTGTTGCCCTCTTGTGTCACTCTGCTTTCCCCTAGCTCCCTTCTAGATTCCTCTGTCAACATCTGCTCCCAATCTGGAGCCGCCTCTTTCATTTGACCACACCAGCAAATTAAAACTTCAATGTTTTAATCATAGGAAAAGTTCAGTCATCAGAAGCACAGGGGAAAGTAAAACACTGCATGAAAAGTGGGATTTTCGTCAATATACGGCACTGTAGATTGTCGTGGAACTTCAGGTTAGCGGCAGTATACGGCAATTTGCAGGCTTCGACGAAAACTCCCGTAAATTGTCAGAAATTGACGTGGAATTTCTTAGGCAGTGTTCCCCCCATGCCTCCCCCCCATGGAATTCTAGGGGAGGCTTTAACATGTAAATGAACATGCTGTGAGCTATACAAATGCAAACCAGGGTTGCAGGGGGGGTTTTACCCCCCCCTGCAACCCTGGGTAAGAAAATCTCTGATACAAAGAGATCAGGTATAGCCTCTTACATTTTAGCTTGAATTGATTTATTTAATTAAAGTATAGAGACCAAAACAGATCTTTAGCTGACAGAGCAATACATTTAGAGCAGTAATTATTATTTTTTTTAATTTGCATTTAAGATAAAAAATAAAATGTTGTCTGTCAATATGCTCAATTCACAATTACTTAAGTGGAAAAGTTTCAAGAAATGATTCTGAGATGATTCACTTTATAACATGGCGCATTATCCTGTTGGAAGTAGCCATCAGAAGATTGGTACACTGTGGTCATAAGGACATAGGTCAGCATACTAAATTGGTTTTAAGTGGCCCAAAGTGTGGCAATAAATATCCCCCAAATAGATGGTAGAAATAGATCAGGCTCAGTATAGCCTAATTATAGACTCTTACATTTTAGCTTGAATTGATTTATTTAATTAAAGTACGCTAGATTACTGTGTATGCAAATGTTATGTAAAAAAAATACACAAAATAATTTACTTCAAAAATTAGTTTTAATCAGAATCAGTTGGCTGTAATGGTTAATTTTTTTTTTAGATTTCCACTTTTTTTTTTTTTTGTTATTGAATATATAAGAAAACAATAACAATCTCAAATAACAAGTCAATAACAAATATTTCAATACAAGAAGAAATATCACAACTCCTGCTTTTGAAAATTAAATGCACAGGCTGGAACAAAGTATAAAATAAAATAAAATAAATAAAAATAAATAAAATAATAATAGTAGTTAAAGTAAATTAATCAGTGGGGACTACCAACTGAAATTCTTCAATTAACTCAAACAATTTAATTGCATTTAAATTCTGCATCTTTCTCAGACATCTTTTGAAAAGGGAAAGTTCATTTTTGAGAGCAGAGATTGGGAGGGAGCATTTTGCATAGCGACATTTATGGATATAATACTTTGTTACAATTATTAGAATATTGATTAAAAATTCCAATTTTTTTTTTCTTTAATGGATAAACCGAATTGAATGTTTTGCCAGGAAATAAAATCTAAATTTATTATTTTAGTTTTTGGGAATATATACAAACTATGCTCTAATTTCTAGATACCAATCTGTTTTTACTATAATTTAATTTGACAAACCAGGTCTTCTCTCCATTCTTTTTTCTGTTTGGTGCGATTGCAATAGCGGGTCTTGATCTGGACGGACCGGAGGGGAGCAAAAAATAGCTCAGCTCCGTATTTTGACGGTGAAGGACGGAGAAGACGTACGTGGGCGGTGACGAGCGGAGGATGTGGAACAGCTCTCATTGATTTACATGACAGACAAGTAATACAGATAGTAGGATGGACATTTTATTAGAAATAAATCATACACTGTTCAGAATACGAAACATGGGGCTGATAGTTACATTTGTGTGGGTTCCAGCACATATTGGGGCGGAAGGAAACGAGAGGGCAGATAAAATGGCAAAAAGGGCAATTAAACATTCTATTAGTTTTATAGTTAAAATAAGTAAATCAGAAGGAAAGAGTATTATTAAAGAGAAACTTATGGAAATTTGGCAAAAAAGGTGGGATGAAGATAAAACAGGAAGATGGTTTTATAAAATTCAGAAGATGGTAGGAGAAAGAAGAAATGGAAGAAGAAATAGAAAGGATGAAAGAGTGATAACAAGGTTAAGATTTGGTCATACAGGACTTAATCATACACTTTTTAAAATACAAAAACATAAAACGGGCAAATGTGATTTCTGTGATAAATATGAAACCATAGAACATGTTATATTAGAATGTCATAAATATGAAAAAGAGAGAAGATATATGAGAAGAGAGTTTGAAGACATTAAGGAGAAGGTTAATTTATTAGATATACTGAGGAAAAATTTAGAGAGTAAACACATACAAATAATTATTCGATTTCTAAAGAAAACGAAATTATTCCATAGAATTTAATTATAGTAAGTGTGTTTGTGAGTGAAGGAATGATATACAAAGCTGTGCACAAATATGTTTATATTTTTAAGTGTGAATGTGTGAATGTATGTTTAGAAGAAGTTAGGGTAGAATGTATCAGGATCAATATTTAAACCATCACGAACCACACTCCATACCAGTAAGTGGCGGTAATGCTACTAACAGTTTGTTGCCAACCGCCATAAAACTCGACAAGAAGAAGAAGAAGACAGACAAGTACTCCGTACGTGAGCGGGGCGGAGCGCTGACGGAGTATGTGGAATCTGGGGGTAAAGGAGGACAAATACACATCCGGCTGGGTGCAGCGCCGGACGCCGGACAGTGCAATGAAAATCCGGACTGTCCGCCCTAAAGCCGGACATCTGGCCACCCTATCTGCAGTCGAGCAACTTTGCGGGATATATACGAACTCGAGGAAGAGAAGACGGGTGCACAACGCCACGCTAGCGGTAAATATATGTTCGATTACTGGTAGCTATGCTAAAAGCAGCCTAGCTTAGCTAGGCAAGCTAAAGACAGCCTAGCCTAGCTAGGTAAGCTAAAAGCAGCCTAGCCTAAAGCTTTACTAAAGTGTATTTTTTGTGATTCACAGGAAGCATTATGCCGTCTTAACAACTCGGAGACTAATTGCAGGCGCTATGAACCGGCAGGGGTAAGGTTTAAAGAATATGCTTTCATTCTGCGGTAAAAGGACATGGATACGGATGGATACCGACCATAGCTGTACTTTTTTTTTTTTTTTCACAGACTACAGTCGCCTCACAATGAGGCGGTGACCTCCTATTTGCTCGGATTTGCACGATGTTGATAAAGACGACATTGTGTGTAAGTGACTTGTTTTAATGTTTTCTCCTTCCTTGTTACTGTGACTTGCGTTTGATTTTTTTTATTTTTTTATTCATACCACTCTCATTTAATTGTTTTCCAGCTGCCTGTAAGACGTATTATGAGACGGTATGCAGGAGCTTCAGATACACGTTGCTAGCCAGCACGCTGCGTGCGGAGGCCGCCAGGCTATCTGCTCGGAGTCGGGCCAGACGAAAGAGGGTAAGACTTTATTTGGTGACTATTTTTCAGGTGCATTGATAGATGTGTTGTGTCCGTATGCAGTGCGCTGATTCATTGTTTTTTTTTTCAGCTGCTGAAGGCGAGGCAGAGTGTGCTGGCAGATGAGGAAGTGGAACTCTGGAAGTCCGCCACCGTCGACCTCAGGTCCGACGAAGAAGATGGCGTCGTCGGCGGTGTCTCTGGATGGATTGTACGGTCGCCGCCATTTCGTAGGCCGGATCTCACTGAACTCTGTGTTAAGCTGCAGTCCTGGTTAGAAGCGATGCTGAAGTACAGGGCCACGCACAGTAGGCGTCTGCACATCGGACCTGCCTCGGAGGGAATGCTGCCAGTTACCTCCAACCCCGAGGAAGCAAACGGACCGTTCACGGAGTTGTAATTTTTAGATACGCATGTGTTTGGATACGCGTTGTATATAGTTGTGTGTGTTTTAATAAAGCTCTTTCTTTGCATAAACAGCTTCCTGGCAAATGTTCATTTCCTGTATAAATTCATTCATGTCCTTGATGGTAGCATAATAATTGTGTAGTAGTGTAGGATAATATAAATACACAGCATATGAATGAATAAATATATATATATGAATGAATAAATATATATATATGAATAAATATATATATGTAAATATATATATATGCCAACCAATCACGAGCGACTTCACTTGTTTAAAAAGAAGTGGTTCCGTCCAATACTCAGTAAGAAAATTAAAGCCTGGCGTGGCCACGTGTGGTTTTGCTGCCAATCACGAGCGATTTCATTTGTTTGAGAATAGTGGTTTCAGCCAATACTGAGTAGGTTATTCAAGCCAGACCTGGCCAGCCGCGCGGGTTTGCTGCATTCATATGCTAATTAGGGCCATTAGTACAGCTGATCGCTCTCCACCTACGTCACTGTCCGTTTCCGACAATTTGTGGCACGACAAACGCGGACAAGCACGGGTTGCAAATTGTCGGAAACTGACGAAAATCAGGCAGATCTGCGGGAGTTTACGGGGGTTTACGGGGACGAAAATCTCACTTTTCATGCAGTGAAAAGGACTGGTGTTTATTTTTTTTCCAATAGCACCACTTTGGTTTTCCAACTGCACTTAACAATGAAAGTGAAACAGAAATATTGGACAGAAGCTACATTATTTGAGTAATATCATGTAGCAAAACAAAATATTTAAAGACTTTATAGGTCATAACTTTGGCTACCATATAAAAATAAATACAAATTAAGACAGTAAAAATGTACTTCTGTATATGTCATAGGTTACACAATTTCCTCTTGTGGATATAGTGGAATATTTCAGGTTCTTGTGCAGAGTTCTGGTGTTTCCTGTCACTGTGGGCTGCAGAGCACAGTAGTACACAGCAGAGTCTGACAGACGGAGATCCTGGATCGTCAGATTAAAGGATTTATTTTTACTGTTGAGGACAGCATTGAATCTGTCATTGAAATGTGGAGAATTTTCTCCTCCTGTTGGGAATCCCTTTAGCATGTACTTTGGATAACCATTGTCTTCCACTTTGTACCAGAACAAGGTAGGTGATAAAGAGCTGGTCTGGTATTCACATCCCAGAGTCACAGATTCTCCTTGAGCAGCAGCAACATGTCCTTCTGTCTGCGTCACTGAGTCTCCTTTACACTCTGAGGAAGAACAGAACATGCAGAGGAAGAGATGAATCAATAAAGATGATTGATTAAAGGAGAACAATCAGCAGCTTTAAAGACTTCTATTCCATGTAGAATAGATGTCATTTTCTCTGATCATTGTCACTTTGAACCATATCAGGTGTTTCTACAAGGTAACAAATGGCAGCAGAAATGATCTGCTCTGATTTTCTGTAGAATGAACATTAAAGCTCTTCATGTAGAGCTCAGTAATGTGTTCAAGTGATTGAAGAGGAAACATGTTGAGCTTTCTATCTTACCAAAGAAAAGAGCAGCTAGAATAATCCACAGCCAATGTTCCATCTGTCCAACAAGGTTTAAATCAGCAGGAGAAACTAGCTGATGTTCAACATTCAGTCTGACTATTGTTCTCTTCACAGCAACACTTATTATTGACACAATGCTGGAACACAGAGCACAAGGAGAGCTCCGCCTACTGGATGATGGCGCCCTCTGGTGGAGATAAAAGGTGAAGCTGAACAGTGGCATTTAGCATATAACAGCTTTGCTGAGTTTAATTTGTTGTTTAGTAGTTAGGAGTTCTGTCTCTGATATTCATTTATAGAATGTCAATAACCAGGACTACAGCAGCTTGTTGGTGGGTCAGATACAGTCAGACCTGACAGGTTTCACTTAAAACTGGCTTAGTTTTTAAGGCAAGGCAAGGCAAGGCAAGGCAAGGCAAGGCAAGGCAAATTTATTTGTATAGCACAATTCAGTACAAAGACAATGCAAAGTGCTTTACATGATTAAAATACAGGAAGATAAAACATTGAATCAAAGCAAGTAGGAAAAAATAAAAAACAAATAAAATAAAATTAAAAATGCAGAAACAAAAAAAGAATATTAAAAACAGTTGGATTAAAGAAAACATGTTTTTGTTGAATTGTTTAACTGGAACAGTCGAAGGCAATCCTAAACAAATGTGTTTTTAGTCTTGATTTAAAGGAACTCAGGCTTTCCGCACTTTTACAGTTTTCTGGAAGTTTGTTCCAGATAAGTGGAGCATAGGAACTAAATGCTGCTTCTCCATGTTTAGTTCTGGTTCTAGGTCTGCAGAGCAGGCTGGAGCCAGAAGACCTGAGTGGTCTGGAGGGTTGATACACTGATAGCAAGTCTGTGATGTATTTAGGTGCTAAGCCATTCAGAGATTTATAGACTAACAGAAGTATTTTAAAGTCTATTCTCTGAGATACAGGGAGCCAGTGGAAGGACTTTAGAACTGGGGTGATGTGCTCTACTTTCTTAGTCTTAGTGAGGACACGGGCAGCAGCGTTCTGGATCAGCTGCAGCTGTCTGATCCACTTTTTAGGCAGACCTGTGAAAACACCGTTGCAGTAATCAATTCGACTAAAAATAAACGCATGGATTAGTTTTTCCAGATCATGCTGAGACATTAGTCCTTTAATCCTGGAAATGTTCTTCAGGTGATAGAGAGCCCACCTTGTAATTGTCTTTAAATGCTTTTGGAGGTTCAAGTCTGAATCCAGCTCTACACCTAGACTTCGGGCCTGATCAGTGGTTACTAGCTGAAGCGACTGAAGCTGTGTGCTAACTTTAGATCTCTCCTCTATTGGTCCAAAGATTATTACTTCAGTTTGGTTTTTATTCAGTTGAAGAAAATTATGGCACATCCAGGCATTGATTTCTTCTAAGCATTTCCTCAGTGCTTGAATTGGTTCATAGTCACCTGGTGACATGGTGATGTAAAGCTGTGTGTCGTCTGCATAGTTATGGTAGCTGATGTTGTTGTTTTTTATTAACTGAGCCAGAGGGAGCATGTAGATATTGAATAGGAGGGGACCCAGGATGGACCCTTGGGGAACCCCACATGTGATTTTTGTCATCTCTGATGTAAAGTTGCCTACTGACACAAAAAAGTCCCTGTCCTTTAAGTAGGATTTAAACCAGTTGAGAGCTGTACCAGAGAGGCCGACCCAGTTTTCCAGGTGCTCTAACAGGATGGAGTGATCGACAGTATCAAATGCTGCACTGAGGTCCAATAGTACCAGCACTGTGGTTCTTCCGCAGTCTGTATTTATACGGATGTCATTAAGCACCTTGATAAGGGCGGTCTCTGTACTGTGGTGAGCACGGAAACCTGACTGGAACACGTCAAAGTGGCTGGTCATATCTAAGAAAGTGTTTAACTGTTGAAACACTGCTTTTTCTATAATCTTACTGATAAAGGGGAGGTTTGATATGGGCCTGTAGTTCTGGAGTAGTAGTTTGTCTAAACTGTTCTTTTTCAGCAGTGGTTTGATATTTGCTGTTTTTAGGGACTGCGGGAAAACACCTGACGGAAGGGACGTGTTTATTATCTGAGTCAAATCAGACGTTATGACAGGTAAAACTTTCTTAAAGAAAGCTGTGGGTAGAAGATCAAGGCAGCAGGAGGAGGAACTTAGCTGCTGAATGATTTCCTCTAAGCTTTTATAGTTTATTTGGCTGAATTGGGACATTTGGTCAAGATCAATTCCAGTTGGAGACAACTTTGGTACTGAACTTGATATGGATGTATAAACTGATCCTCTGATCTTTAGGATTTTCTCAGTAAAGAAATTAGCAGATTCATTGCAGGCCCGGGTGGAGTGGAGTCCAGGAGCCACGGACACAGGAGGATTTGTTAGCTTGTCGACTGTGGCAAATAAAGCACGAGTATTATTAATGTTCTTGTTAATGATTTCAGAGAAGAAAGATTCTCTTGCATTTTTCAGTTGTAAGCTATATCTGTAAAGTCTCTCTTTATAGATGTCATAGTGAACCTGGAGTTTCGTCTTTCTCCACCTGCGTTCAGCTTTACGACACTCCCTTTTTTCACTTCTAACTGCTGGAGCACTTCTCCAAGGAGATTTTTTCTTACCGGAAAAGACTTTCACTTTAATTGGAGCAATGCAGCTAATGATGTCTGAGACTTTAGACTGAAAGTTATCTACTAGCTCTTCTACTGAGTTGCACCCCAAGGTTGAAGTAGCAGAGTAAGCTTGAATAAAAGTTTCTGTGGCATTTTCCTTAAAGGTGCATTTTCTTATGATGTCCCTTTGGCTAAATGAGTCACTGGAAATGATGCCCTCAAAGGTAACGGAAAAAATGATCGGATTTGGGGGAACATCAGTAACGTGACTTTAGGGAAATTTTTTCAGACCCTTTTTTGGGTGATCAAGTCTAAAATTCACTATAAATTTCCAAAAGTATTTTTTCACCCCTCCAAAATTTTTGGGAAACGGTGTTCCAATCCTTCCTTTGGGCCCCGGTGTATAAATTAAAAACCCCCTAAAGGGATGCCCGGGCTGTTTTTACAAAATTTGTTTAAAAAAATGGGGCGTCTCAGGGAAACTCAGTGAATTCCAGCGTGGAAAATGTTTAAGGATGCCCCTGTGCAACAAATTTCCCGTCGGGGGAAAATTTCCCCCGCTCCCAAATATTTTCCCCAGTCAAAATGTCAGCTGTTTTTATAAGAAAATGGAAGTGTTTGGGAAAAGACAAGGGAAAATCGGCCCCGAAGTGGTAGGCCACGTAAACTTTACGGAAACGGGGGTCAGCGGATGCTGACGCGCATTTGTGCGGGAAAAGGGGCGCCCCAAATTTCTGCGAGTCAATCACTAAAGACCCCCCAAAAATTTTTATTTTGGCCCCAGATTAGCTCAAGAACAGTGCGCAGGGAGCTTTATGGAATGGGTTTCCCTGGGTTTTGAGCAGCTGCATCCAAACCATTTCATCACCAAGTGGGAATGCAAAGCGTCGGATGCGGTGGGGTAAAGCACGCCGCCATGGATCTAGGCAGTGGAGACGCGTTCTCTGGAAATGAAGAATCGCGGGTTCTCCATTGGGAATTGATGGACGGGGGCTGGGTTTTTGGGGGTTTTTCCAGGGGGAAAGGTTCTTGTCTGACTGCATTGTGCCAAGTGTAAAGTTTGGTGGAGGGGGGATTATGGTGTGGGGTTGTTTTTCAGGAGCTGGGCTTGGCCCCTTAGTTCCAGTGAAAGGAACTCTGAATGCTTCAGCATCCCAAGACATTTTGGACAATTCCATGCTCCCAACTTTGTGGGAACAGTTTGGAGCTGGCCCCTTCCTCTTCCAACATGACTGTGCACCAGTGCACAAAGCAAGGTCCATAAAGACATGGATGACAGAGTCTGGTGTGGATGAACTTGACTGGCCTGCACAGAGTCCTGACCTCAACCCGATAGAACACCTTTGGGATGAATTAGAGCGGAGACTGAGAGCCAGGCCTTCTCGTCCAACATCAGTGTGGACCTCACAAATGCGCTTCTGGAAGAATGGTCAAAAATTCCCATAAACACACTCCTAAACCTTGTGGACAGCCTTCCCAGAAGAGTTGAAGCTGTTCTAGCTGCAAAGGGTGGACCGACGTCATATTGAACCCTATGGATTAGGAACGGGATGTCACTTAAGCTCATATGTGAGTCAAGGCAGGTGAGCAAATACTTTTGGCAATATGTGAAGTCCCGGGTTTTTGTGTTGGGGTTTTTTAAATGTTGAATTAAACCAAAGTTTCTAATGTGTTCACACGTTCTTTTGCAATTTGTCTTTAGGGTTGTCAAGTAAAATTAAAATCTCCCCCCAAAAATTAAACAGTCATAATCAACGCAATCAAGACAGGAGGTCACTAAAAACATTTTTAAAAAATTTGACGGGGGATTAGGGGGGCCTGTAAAAAAATTTTGAAACATAGTTCGGACCGGGGCTCTTTTCCTGCAGAGCCAAAAAGTTTTAAAAGAGTCAAAAAATTTTTCCCCAAAAAAACCTTTTTCCCTTCGGGAGTCATTTTAAAAAATGTTGCCATCCTCCAACCCCTTTGCGGGCTGCCTCTCGGGAAAGAAAAATTTTAGTTTTTGGAGGAGGGCGTTTCCCAAAAGAATTTGTGCTTCATTTAAAATCCTGGGAACCCCGTTTCTGTTTTAAAAAAAAAAAATCAAAAATTATTTGTCAATAAAAAAAGTCAAATTTAAATTTAAAAAGGGGTTTTCCTGACAGAGATTAAAGGTTTTAAAAAAAGCCAAATTTATTTGAATTAGTGGTTGATGTTGTCTCTGTAGCAGGGTGATCTGGAAGTTTTTTGATTTTAAGTGGGCTGTTTGTTTGTTCCCCTTTTGTTTTTTTTATTTCTGCACGTATCATCACAGATATTCCATAAGTCCAGTGTAAAACCCCAAGCTGATGTGGGGAAAATGTTATGTCTGATAAGCTTTTTGCCAGGGGCCCCCGGGTTTTATCAAGGGAAGTTTTTTCCCGAAGGTTTCCCGAAGTTTCCCTGATTGTTGAGGAGGATCTGGGGGTCTGCTGCTTTTAGAAGATGCTGGTTTTTTTTTACATTAAACTGGGGGGTTTCGGGAAAGGCTTTGTGGAGGGGGATGTCAATGTAGGCCCAAACTTTAAAACTTTTTCATGTTATGAGGGAAAAATTTCCCGAAAAGGAAAAAATTGGGCTTTGTGGGGGGGGGGGGAGGGGGAAATTTGGGTTTCAGTCTGGGCTGGTGTCTGTGGGGATGGAGGTTTTTGGTAAATTTTAAAAGGGGGTCCTTTTTTGTCCTGTTTAGATCTGGGATGAATCCTATGTAGTTTTGATGTTGGCTTTTCTGTGTCATCTTTTTTGGCCATCTTTATCTTGGCTTGTTCGGGTTTACTGGGGTTATCGTTTGTTTAGGGATGGGTTTTACTTTGTTTTGGGGAAAAAAAGCTTTAAAGGTGCATGGTTCAAGAATAGAAATGGGTTTTATACAGCCGTTTCGTCCCTGACCTATTTAAAGAGAAACCATCTTGTTGAAAAAAAAAGGGTTTCCCCTCCCCAAAAAATGTTTTAAAATTTTCTTGAAAGTTACAGTTGTTTGTTTGCATGTTGCATTTCCCGCCATTTGTTTAAAAATCAGAACCCCTGGGGAAAAAATTTTTATCTCCACAATTAATTTGGGGACGTGAGGGGGCCCCCTGGAAAACCTTGACATTTTTAAAAAAAACAACTAAAATTTAGCGGAATGAAAGTTAAAACCTCTTTCAGTATTTCTGATTTTCTCCGGCTGCGTTGCCCAAAAGGTTCAGCTTGTATGATGAGTTTTTCCAAGGTCGGGCGTTTTTTCATGATCTCTGGAAGAATGTCTGTTACAGTAGACACCAGGCCATAGTTCAAAGGGGTATAAATCAACACCTCTGTGTTTTTCTTGTTACAGAAATGTTTAATCCCACGTATAGATCCACTGCATAATATCAGGGTCCTTGGCCCTGTGGCTTGTTTTTTCTCTGGTAGCTTAGAGTGAAGATTGTTGACATACCTTTGATTGTCTTTGTGATCCTTCTGGGTCTCATCTTGAAGTGGAGCAAATCTGTTTTGTAACGGAATTCCAATATTTCCAGCAGGTTTACTCCTATCATTTGTTGTGAGAACATCCCGTTTTTGTTTCACTTTTTTTGGGATATCTCTCTGTGGTGTCGGCCAGTTTTCTGTGTCTAGGTGGGTTCGTTGATCCTTTGGTCTAGCACCCAGAGTGGTCCAGGGATTCTCCTTTTCCTCTGGGAACTGTTTGTTTGCCGAGTTGCTGGGCTGGTGGTCCCCGTTCGGAATCACAGGCAGCGTTGTTTCATTACCATACGCGGCGTTTACATCATAGTTTACTTCAAGTTGGTGGATTTTCAGCTCCATGACAGCTATTTTCTGTAGAAGCTTGTCAAAGTCGTCTGTGCTGAAGGTAGGCATCCTTTGAATCGGGTGGTTCTTCTCCATATCCACTTCGGGGAAGAAAAAAATTAATAAATAAATAAAAATATTTAAAAAGAAATAAAAGAAAATAATTCAAATAACTAAATCCAACTTTCTGTAGTTTTGGTTAAGAGATAAAAAGAAGATAAAAGGACCAGAAAGTGTAAGCAAGCAGGGAGCAGAGAAAAGAGCGTGTGCACACACTAAAGGACAAAACTCTCTTTAAGTCATGCTGTAGTCAGCCACTTATCTGGTCTCTTTGTCATAGTTATGGTTCTGTTTAATTTGGATTTGGACTTATGCACTTTTTCTGTTCCGCCTGTCACTATTCAGCCACCAGCAGTTATCATAACAGCTCAGTCTGCCTCCAGCCCCCCCCTCTAGATTATCTCCACCTGTTCCCACTTAGCTCACCTGTTAACCAGCCTACTTATACCTGCCTCTTCCTACTCATCTCTGTTAGAACATCTCACTGTGTCTGTATGCTGCACTTATGCATGTTTCCTTCAATACTGGATCCTTTGTACCCTTCCAGCTGAATTCTTCTAGTTGAGGTTGTCTTTATCTCTATGCTCCAGTGCTACCTGTTCCTCTGTGAGTTTCATCTGCTTTCTTGCCTGTTCTGGTGGTTCTCCGGTCCACACGGCCCATTGATTCTGTCAGCATCTAAATCTCTTGGTTCTTTGTTCACTACTGCAAACTAGCATTCCTCTGCCAAGACAGTAACTTTAAATCTGCTTCATCTGCCATTATTCACCACTTCAGTATACTCTTCAAACATTACTGCGTCTGCCTGAATATCACTCTCACCTACACAAAATTGTGACACTCTTTTGTCCTTATTTAGTTTAACTTGATTACTCCAATTTACTTGGTGAACTTAACCTGGTCAGGACCACATTTAGGACCAACAAAGGTTGAAAATAAGTTTTATTTTCATAAATGATGTAAAAATATGTCCTACTGAAATTGGGGACAGGTTTATGATGCAGATGTATACTTATCCTCAAATCCTTAAAGGATTTTGGGCCTAAAATCCCCACTGAATCTACATTTCTTCCACATTTCTGTCAATGACAGAAACAGAGCATTCCGTCGCTCAAATTATTATTTTTTTTGGCTTTAAAAGTTTCAGAGTTAAGGTTTTGGCCTGCCTTTTGTTTAGTGGAAAAATATATGATATACACTACTCAAAAAAATTAAAGGAACACTTTGTAATCAGAGTCTAGCATCAAGTTAATTAAACTTCTGGGATATTGATTTGGTCAGGTAAGTAGCAGTTAATCAGTTTCAGCTGCTTTGGTGGCCTGAGGGCCTGACATCCTCTAATGGGCTCTGTGCTCACTGCCCGGCACCGTGGAGCTTGATTGGCATTTGCCACAAAACACTGGAATTGGCAGGTCCGCCACTGGTGCCCTGTGCTTTTCACAGATGAGAGCAGTTTCACCCTGAGCACATGTGACAGACGTGAAAGGATCTGGAGAAGCCTTGGAGAATGTTATGCTGCTTGTAACATTGTTCAGCATGAGCGGTTTGGTCAGTGATGGTCTGGGGAGGCATATCCATGGAGGGAAGCACAGACTTATACAGGCTAGACAACGGCACCCTGACTGCACCCAGACGTTGTCAGGCATGCATACACGCACGTGGGGGCCATAAAAATTACTAAATTGCAGCAATGACATTTCAGCAAAATGGACTAGCCTGCCGCATCATTTTTTCACTGTAATTTTTGGGGTGACTTTCAATTCAGCCCTCTGTAGGTTGATAATGTTCATTACCATCAAGTGAGGTGGCATCCTGTTGTTCCTAACACATCACTCAGTCCATATCACTATAAATAAACAGCATGTTTTTCTCACCATCAAGATCTGATGTGTTTTCAAAGTGTTCCTTAAATTTTTTTTGAACAGTGTATGACACAGGAAACAGCTTATCGTGCCTGGTGCACAAGAACCTCTTGAGAACACTGAGAACTACAGCAGATGAGTTGGCGTGCTACTTAAACATGTTCAGCTTTACCTGTGTCTAATACAAAATTCAGCCATATAGCACATGAACCACAAGCAGATGCAGAGCTAGCAGTGGGTCAGTTGGAACCAGTCCTTTCTTCTACCACATCAGAGGTGAGTTACTGTTTTTGGAGCAAAATAGGATTGTCATTCCACAAAGTTTATGGTTGGACGTCCTGCATAGACAGCATGAAGGTTATCCTGGTGGTATCATTTATGTAACCCTGACTGTGGGCCGAAATCCACCATGAAACAGTAACATTAATCAGATATTTTTCTTTTAAAAAAAATGTTGGACTTTCTTTTGTGACAATGTGCTCTTGTCTATCCCTCAGAGGGAACATATGTCCTGGCTACTTGGCCACGAGGATATCCCTCTGGCTGACTGTTATGCATGTATGAATTCCACCTGGGATTCTCTGGGATCAAATCCCACCTTGCCCCTCCATTTTGTACTTTGCCACACTGTGTTCTTTTGTACGATAAAATTACTTAAATATGTTATTTTTACAATAACAGGAAGAAAATACTTTTATTTTATTTGTAATTCTGGTTTTATCAACATCTTTTTTGAAGGAACTTAGAAAACCTAGCTGGCTTGCTCAGGGGGAAGTTCACCTTCGTGAGATGCCACTGTGGGTCCTTGGGTAAGATGCTTCATGCTAATGCCTACCTCATTGTGTCTACTTACAAAGTAGACACAATGAAAACAAAACATTAATTATCAAGCCTGTGGTTGTTTAAAAACAAAACGAGACCCGTCCTGTTTTTAAACAACCACAGGCCTGATAATAAACTTTTTGTTTTCCAGTCCTGAAGCCGACATAGGAAAAGGTAGTTGCTGCTGAGTTTCTTTCTTTTAAAAATATAATTTTTTGTTTAGATTTTTAAGGTTGGTTCTAATTTGATCAGAAATGATTATACTGACTCTAACATAATCATCTTTAGTGAAAGCCAACCAGGCCCTACTTTATCATTCTAATTTTCCCACAGATAAGTCGTGTCAAGAAAGTCAGTCTGTCAGCAGCATTTTCTTCATTGCAAGATGCAGAAAGTAATCTAAACGAGAAACTTATCAAGCTTTTCTTGCATAGTTGGAAGTCTATGGAAATGGAAAATAAAATAAAATATATGGTCGATCACTTTACCCTTTACTGACTGCTGCCTCCAGGCGGTTTCAGTCCTGGAGCCCCCCCACCTCAGTCCAAACAGGTTAGCGACTTCTCAAACGACAATTGTTTCATCAATTAAGCACTGGAGAGAAGGAAAGATTTATTTTTGGTGCACCTCCTCCTTGTTTCCCCACAAAAAAAAAAATTCCCTAGTGTCTCTGTCCTCATGGTTCTTGCACACACACACATTGGGGAGCAGGTTGCAGCTCAGGTGAGTTATTAGGGTCAGAGCAGATTATTAGGAGTTTAGAGCAGATGAAAATCCTTTTGTCTTGTTTTCTTCATATTTTAACTCATCATTTCCATCCGGTTGCTGTGATAGGGAGGGGGGTGGGGCTGGGGCTGATGGGAGGGGGTGCAACTCCTCCAGGTCTGAATTTCACAAGGTGTGGTTCTGCTCAGGGAGTATAGGTTTTAAGGGCAGGGAGTAAAAAAAAAAAAAACAATGCTTAGTTTAAGGAAGAGTTTCAATGTTTCAAACGAAAAAATAAATGAATAAATAAAGTTGTTCATCTTTACCATATAATAGAAAAAGCCTTTTTCAAAAAAGGAATATTGTCTCGTCAGTCGCCCCGCTTCATCCTTCAGCCACTTTAAGTCACCTTTCCGTCTCACCACATACTTTTCTCATCAACATACTACTCTCAATTTTATTTTGTTTTTTGTGATTTAATTTTAAGCTAATTCCTCCATTTTAAAAGTAAATTATTTTACTGCCCTAATTACTTTCATTCTGTAATAATTTAATAGTTTTTTTTGTTTAGCTATGAGTTATTAATTTCCTGTAAGAGTTTAGAGTTTTTTTTCTTTAATAGCGACATTGAAATGAAAATTCATTATTACTTAGTATAGTGTCAGTGTAAAATATAATACAGTGTAAATATGTTTAGTATCAGGTTTAAACACTACTTTTTTACTTCTAATTTTAACCCATTTCTCTCTGGAGCTGAGAGTTTCTTTGAACTCTCCTCTCATCTAGCCATCATTTTAAACTCAGTCGGCACATTTATTCATATCTTTGCAAAGAGGGAACAGTTCATCATACAGCCCTAATGGCACAACTTTCTGCCCTGTTGTGCTAGAGCAGCGTTCGTCCCCCCTTACTTACAACAATGGAAAAATAGTCAGAGTCAAAACAAATTACAGACACTTTGGTTAAACAGTAACATGTTATGAATAAACCTTGAGAAAGAATTTGATTTGTTAAGGGAAGAAGCTATGTCTGGTCTACAAACACCATCCTGCAGAGAATGGTGTGGCCTTGCAGGTGAAACAGACTGAGTGAAAACTTTTATAGAGAGTAAATAGGATAAATTAATATATAATAGAAGAGAAATCTAAATTTTTCGACGACAACTGTAACAAAGACCGAATGAGTATCATTATCTACAGACTAAAGATAGGTAGATTTCCAGTTTAATTTCCACCTGGACTCTCTGCTACTGCTGTCCATGCTGCTGAACAGTAAATTCCCTAGTCGGACGAAATAAAAAAAAACACTAACTTGATAGAATGAACAGAGGGAAGAGGAGGAAAAAAGACAGTTTAATGCTTGGGGCATTCTTCCAAAAAATTACGAGCAACAAATTTGGTAACTTTCATTTGTGTTGTTTAAGACTTTGGTGACAATATATAAAAGCAATGATTGCTCTGAGTTCAACCATCTTCATCAGTGAGGAGCACTGCATGAAAAGTGAGATTTTCGTCCCCGTAAACCCCCGTAAACTCCCGCAGATCTGCCTGATTTTCGTCAGTTTCCGACAATTTGCAACCCGTGCTTGTCCGCGTTTGTCGTGCCACAAATTGTCGGAAACGGACAGTGACGTAGGTGGAGAGCGATCAGCTGTACTAATGGCCCTAATTAGCATATGAATGCAGCAAACCCGCGCGGCTGGCCAGGTCTGGCTTGAATAACCTACTCAGTATTGGCTGAAACCACTATTCTCAAACAAGTAAAATCGCTCGTGATTGGCAGCAAAACCACACGTGGCCACGCCAGGCTTTAATTTTCTTACTGAGTATTGGACGGAACCACTTCTTTTTAAACAAGTGAAGTCGCTCGTGATTGGTTGGCATATATATATATTTACATATATATATTTATTCATATATATATATATATATATTTATTCATTCATATATATATATATATTCATATATTTATTCATTCATATATTTATTCATTCATATATTTATTCATTCATATGCTGTGTATTTATGTTATCCTACACTACTACACAATTATTATGCTACCATCAAGGACATGAATGAATTTATACAGGAAATGAAGATTTGCCAGGAAGCTGTTTATGCAAAGAAAGAGCTTTATTAAAACACACACAACTATATACAACGCGTATCCAAACACATGCCTATCTAAAAATTACAACTCCGTGAACGGTCCGTTTGCTTCCTCGGGGTTGGAGGTAACAGGCAGCATTCCCTCCGAGGCAGGTCCGATGTGCAGACGCCTACTGTGCGTGGCCCTGTTCTTCGACATCGCTTCTAACCGGGACTGCAGCTTAACACAGAGTTCAGTGAGATCCGGCCTACGAAATGGCGGCGACCGTACAATCCATCCAGAGACACCGCCGACGACGCCATCTTCTTCGTCGGACATGAGGTCGACGGTGGCGGACTTACAGAGTTCCACTTCCTCATCTGCCAGCACACTCTGCCTCGCCTTCAGCAGCTGAAAAAAAAAAACATGAATCAGCGCACTGCATATGGACACAACACATCTATCAATGCACCCGAAAAATAGTCACCAAATAAAGTCTTACCCTCTTTCGTCTGGCCCTACTCCGAGCAGATAGCCTGGCGGCCTCCGCACGCAGCGTGCTGGCCAGCAGCGTGTATCTGAAGCTCCTGCATACCGTTTCATAATACGTCTTACAGGCAGCTGGAAAACAATTAAATGAGAGTGGTATGAATTAAAAAAATCAAACGCAAGTCACAGTAACAAGGAAGGAGAAAACATTAAAACAAGTCACTTACACACAATGTCGTCTTTATCAACATCGTGCAAATCCGAGCAAATAGGAGGTCACCGCCTCATTGTGAGGCGACTGTAGTCTGTGAAAAAAAAAAATACAGCTATGGTCGGTATCCATCCGTATCCATGTCCTTTTACCGCAAAATGAAAGCATATTCTTTAAACCTTACCCCTGCCGGTTCATAGCGCCTGCAATTAGTCTCCGAGTTGTTAAGACGGCATAATGCTTCCTGTGAATCACAAAAAATACACTTTAGTAAAGCTTTAGGCTAGGCTGCTTTTAGCTTACCTAGCTAGGCTAGGCCCTCTTTAGCTTGCCTAGCTAAGCTAGGCTGCTTTTAGCATAGCTACCAGTAATCGAACATATATTTACCGCTAGCGTGGCGTTGTGCACCCGTCTTCTCTTCCTCGAGTTCGTATATATCCCGCAAAGTTGCTCGACTGCAGATAGGGTGGCCAGATGTCCGGCTTTAGGGCGGACAGTCCGGATTTTCATTGCACTGTCCGGCGTCCGGCGCTGCACCCAGCCGGACGTGTATTTGTCCTCCTTTACCCCCAGATTCCACATACTCCGTCAGCGCTCCGCCCCGCTCACGTACGGAGTACTTGTCTGTCTTCTTCTTCTTCTTGTCGAGTTTTATGGCGGTTGGCAACAAACTGTTAGTAGCATTACCGCCACTTACTGGTATGGAGTGTGGTTCGTGATGGTTTAAATATTGATCCTGATACATTCTACCCTAACTTCTTCTAAACATACATTCACACATTCACACTTAAAAATATAAACATATTTGTGCACAGCTTTGTATATCATTCCTTCACTCACAAACACACTTACTATAATTAAATTCTATGGAATAATTTCGTTTTCTTTAGAAATCGAATAATTATTTGTATGTGTTTACTCCCTAAATTTTTCCTCAGTATATCTAATAAATTAACCTTCTCCTTAATGTCTTCAAACTCTCTTCTCATATATCTTCTCTCTTTTTCATATTTATGACATTCTAATATAACATGTTCTATGGTTTCATATTTATCACAGAAATCACATTTGCCCGTTTTATGTTTTTGTATTTTAAAAAGTGTATGATTAAGTCCTGTATGACCAAATCTTAACCTTGTTATCACTCTTTCATCCTTTCTATTTCTTCTTCCATTTCTTCTTTCTCCTACCATCTTCTGAATTTTATAAAACCATCTTCCTGTTTTATCTTCATCCCACCTTTTTTGCCAAATTTCCATAAGTTTCTCTTTAATAATACTCTTTCCTTCTGATTTACTTATTTTAACTATAAAACTAATAGAATGTTTAATTGCCCTTTTTGCCATTTTATCTGCCCTCTCGTTTCCTTCCACCCCAATATGTGCTGGAACCCACACAAATGTAACTATCAGCCCCATGTTTCGTATTCTGAACAGTGTATGATTTATTTCTAATAAAATGTCCATCCTACTATCTGTATTACTTGTCTGTCATGTAAATCAATGAGAGCTGTTCCACATCCTCCGCTCGTCACCGCCCACGTACGTCTTCTCCGTCCTTCACCGTCAAAATACGGAGCTGAGCTATTTTTTGCTCCCCTCCGGTCCGTCCAGATCAAGACCCGCTATTGCAATCGCACCAAACAGAAAAAAGAATGTAGAGAAGACCCGGTTTGTCAAATTAAATTATAGTAAAAACAGATTGGTATCTAGAAATTAGAGCATAGTTTGTATATATTCCCAAAAACTAAAACAATAAATTTAGATTTTATTTCCTGGCAAAACATTCAATTCGGTTTATCCATTAAAGAAAAAAAAATTTGGAATTTTTAATCAATATTCTAATAATTGTAACAAAGTATTATATCCATAAATGTCGCTATGCAAAATGCTCCCTCCCAATCTCTGCTCTCAAAAATGAACTTTCCCTTTTCAAAAGATGTCTGAGAAAGATGCAGAATTTAAATGCAATTAAATTGTTTGAGTTAATTGAAGAATTTCAGTTGGTAGTCCCCACTGATTAATTTACTTTAACTACTATTATTATTTTATTTATTTTTATTTATTTTATTTTATTTTATACTTTGTTCCAGCCTGTGCATTTAATTTTATTTTTCAAAAGCAGGAGTTGTGATATTTCTTCTTGTATTGAAATATTTGTTATTGACTTGTTATTTGAGATTGTTATTGTTTTCTTATATATTCAATAAAAAAAAAATAAAAAAAAGTGGAAATCTAAAAAAAAAAATTAACCATTACAGCCAACTGATTCTGATTAAAACAAATTTTTGAAGTAAATTATTTTGTGTATTTTTTTTACATAACATTTGCATACACAGTAATCTAGCGTACTTTAATTAAATAAATCAATTCAAGCTAAAATGTAAGAGTCTATAATTAGGCTATACTGAGCCTGATCTATTTCTACCATCTATTTGGGGGATATTTATTGCCACACTTTGGGCCACTTAAAACCAATTTAGCATGCTGACCTATGTCCTTATGACCACAGTGTACCAATCTTCTGATGGCTACTTCCAACAGGATAATGCGCCATGTTATAAAGTGAATCATCTCAGAATCATTTCTTGAAACTTTTCCACTTAAGTAATTGTGAATTGAGCATATTGACAGACAACATTTTATTTTTTATCTTAAATGCAAATTTAAAAAAAAATAATTACTGCTCTAAATGTATTGCTCTGTCAGCTAAAGATCTGTTTTGGTCTCTATACTTTAATTAAATAAATCAATTCAAGCTAAAATGTAAGAGGCTATACCTGATCTCTTTGTATCAGAGATTTTCTTACCCAGGGTTGCAGGGGGGGGTAAAACCCCCCCTGCAACCCTGGTTTGCATTTGTATAGCTCACAGCATGTTCATTTACATGTTAAAGCCTCCCCTAGAATTCCATGGGGGGGAGGCATGGGGGGAACACTGCCTAAGAAATTCCACGTCAATTTCTGACAATTTACGGGAGTTTTCGTCGAAGCCTGCAAATTGCCGTATACTGCCGCTAACCTGAAGTTCCACGACAATCTACAGTGCCGCATATTGACGAAAATCCCACTTTTCATGCAGTGGAGTGAGGGAGCGAGCGCCTCCCTTCAATTGAAGCACTAACAGGGAGTCTGATGCAACCCTGCAGCCAATGCTAGCAAGCATAGAGATAAACTGTTCTCCTCTGTTTCAGGGGAGATGAGCTGGACAAGAGCAACGCTTACCCTAATCCTACTTAAATTATAATCAAGATGTAAAAAATGATCATTTATTTTTTTTAATCTGTTGTTTTAATATAGGGCCAAACTGCATTTAATTTATTTAAACTAAGCTGAATACTTGATGAATGACCTGCAGCGTTAAATGTCTAGTGTAGTTTGAGTGTGTACACGTTTTAATCAGATTTTATCATCATTAAAATTAAAAACTTAATTTTAAACAACAAAATTGTGGCTAGTGAAAATGTTAAGTGGCCAGTAACCTTGTAAAACCATTAGCCACCGTGGCCAATGAACAAAAAAAGCTAATGTTAATGTTGAATTAGATAAAGGCGACATTTACTAGGGATCATGTGTAATTTATAGCAGTAAACTGAATTCTAAGTATAGATTTTGTCAATAAGTTGCAACTAAATTCATTAGCACCCTTCCTATCTGATGTAAATCTCTAAAATCAAAAACAGCACAGAGTGATTTACAATCTAAATTCAGTCGGTAGGATCATCTGGCTCACGGTCCAGCCACAATATATGGTGGTAATGTATCCTAATTTTTGCCAACACTCACCATGGATCCCAAGAAGTAGTCATTGTTTTCTGACCAGTGGAACTGCTGACTGAGTAGAATCAGTGCCCAGGTTTGAGTGAGCCTGGCTGTTAGGCTGGTGGGTTAATGTTTTATTGCTTTTGGGATACTGAGTTGCAGCTTAATATGGCCCAGATATCTGCCTTAATCCCTTATATTAGTTTAATGAAATATTGACCACGATTGATACACATCATGTTGGTGTAACAGCACTCTGTCCATGGTGCTGATATCCTGCAGAGGCTGCACTTCCAACCTTGAGCCTCCATCATCCCTCCTGTATGACCCAAACCTTCTTATAAAGAGTTCAGTGTTGCAGCAAACACTCTGGTGTCTGCTTTATTCTCAGCTGCACAAACAATCAGACTGAATCCTAACAAACCATAGAGGAGGAAGAGTGTGTGAGGCCCTCTAGTGGATGTTGTGGAGTATTGCAGGTTCTTGTACAGAGTTCTGGTGTTTCCTGTCACTGTGGGCCTCACAGCACAGTAGTAAACAGCAGAGTCTGTCGCTGCAGCAGAGGAGATCAGCAGGCTTACATCAGTTCCCTTCACCTGAATGTTCAGTCCAGGGATTCGCTCATTTTGTTTATTTCCTGATCCTAAATGATAGATCAGAAACTCTGGAGGTTTTCCTGGATATTGTCGATACCAGTAAAACTGATCACTTCCACTTGGTTCTTTAGAGAATCTGTAAGACAGAGTAACAGAGCTGCCCTCTTTGGTGAAGGTTTCATCCGCCAGTGGAGTGAGATCTTGAGAACTGACACCTAAAGGAGGAAAACTTAGTTACTGACTTCAATCTAAAACTATGTTGTCATTCATAGTAATACATCTTTAGAAAAGGATTTGTAATTAAGATTTAATCTGACCTGTTAGCAGTGAAGCAATGAGCAGAGAAAGTCCATAATAGTCCATGATGATCAGAGTTAATGTTTGAACTGTGTTGAATGTGGAAGTTTGTGTCTCTTCTATAGTTCAGTAACAGCTCAGCTCCTCCCTGAAGCTCTCAGCTGCTCTTCCTCCTCTGTACAAAGTTAAACATGATGAAGCGAATTAGGTACAAACTCTGGAATTTAAAGAGTAAATAAAAAACAAGCTGACATAATTATGAAAAATTAAGCAGATTAAATATGATCCTTTATCAGATTTTTCAAACTTGAAGTAATACTTATAAATCAAGCGTGTTTGAGGTCAAATATACAATGTACTATTCTACGTAGCAACTTGTAAAAACAATGTCATTGCAGAGTCGCCTATTTCCAGTCCAATATTTAGGTATAATGTTTACTCCATGTGTGTTTGACCTCCTGATGACAAAAAAACAATCAAATGTTTCTGGTGTCGAATGCAGGCTGTAGATTTGTGTCACTGGTGCATTTTTGAAAAGAAGAAGTTCATTTTCTTTGTTTTTTTTTTTTCTTCAACATTAATGAATCTAATAATATTTCTGACATTCAAGTAAAAATTAAAGTGCAGGTAAACTTTTCCTAAAAGTACAATTTTTATGCAGCTTTGTGTGACATATGTTTCAACTTTTTAATGCTGGTGTTTTCATTTATTCTTTATGATTTTCTGAGCAGAACCACATCCAAATGGGAATTTTTATTTTTCAACTAGGGAGAAAAAATAATTGGGTGTTGTCTATTATTATGGTAGCTGGAGGAAAAGCAAAAGTGAGCTGGTTGTGGAGAACTTCAACAGCTAAGGAAGTGGGTCATTTGCTGTTAAAGGAAAAATCCGGTCATATTCAGAATTTAAATTTCTGAAAGTTCTTTAGATATGAAATTTTTACATGCTATTCAATAAATGATCAGTGTTTTTAATTCAGAGTATTTTTCATCTGAATGTGCTTTACTGGAGGCATCCATGTTTGTCAAAGAACACTACTGCCACCTACTGGTTAGTGACATTGTCACGGTGCGGTATCGGCTGTTGATCAAGTCCCAGTGCTGTATCTGGTGTTTGTCACAAAGCGCTATTATCCAAGTCATCTTGAAAACATTCTTCTTCCAAATGTTGGCTACATATTACGGGTTTTTTCTCTGGCCAGAAGTTCGATGGCAAATCCTCCCTCTTCAAGTTGGCGATCAAACGACCAACCCGTCCGTGGAGGATCAGGAATCAGAAAGGTGGAATAACTCTTAATAACTTCAATAATTGTTGTTGATTGCAGATGTGTCTAGTAGTTCCCATTGATTTAGCTTGTAAAGCGGGGAGAATGGTGCTAGGCTTACCGCACCGCGACGTCACTGCTGGAAGATGGCAGGAGGGAGGGGCTACTATATTTGAAAAATATAGAAGTCAGGATACATATATACTCTGAAAATAGATTTGATTAGTATTTTAAGCAGAGCCCTGTCAAAAGAAGAAACATGTCTGTGTTTTATCTGTCTCTTCAGTCTCTTGGATTCTGATTCCCAAGTCAAATGTAGACTTTGATTTTATTGAAAATTGCGATTTTGGAGCAGTGGCTACAGAATAATCCTGTTTTTTCTTCTACTGAACCCAGGTAACAAACTTCTGATGTTGTCTCTGGTTCAGGAGAGGCTCCGCCGCCACAGTAGTCACACTTCATCGGAAAGCTGAATCATACGGTGGCGTCGGGTGTAGGAGTTTGCCCAGAAATGGAAGGATTGACAGTTCAAGCCTCAGCTCTAGCTTTCAGTATATAGCAGCCTAGCTTCTGTGACCCACAGGGCAGCTGATGCTACAGTGTAGCTTGCCATCAGGCTGGGCTTGTTTTAGAGAATATGTGAATGACTGAATGTAGTGTAAAGCGCTGTATTAGTACAGGCCATTTACCATACATTTGCAATGATACATGTATGGTATTATTGTACAGAGAGCTGCTGATTCAAATCATGAAATGTTTATTCTTGCTGATGTGAAGATTACTGTACGACGAAGGCCACATGAAGCAACACAATCACTGTATGCAATCTTGCTCAAATAGTGAATTTACTAACTACGTAAGTTCAAGACCAACAGACACGGGGTGACAACATCTATATGTATAGATTACAGATATTACAATATATTATAAGTTGCATATTATATAGATATTACAAATTGTAGAGAAATATGTTATTTCAGAACCAGTTGGCTTTAGTGAACACAACATGATTGCTCGGCCAAAAAATGTTTTATTCATGTCATGGATTTGCATTGTGATCCAGATGAAGCTAACCCCTTACATAGATTACAGGCATGTCTAAAGACATAAAAACCTGGATGACTCTTAACTTTCTCCTTCTGAATGCAGACAAAACAGAAGTTATAGTCTTTGGACCAGAGTCTCTGAAAAAGAAGCTGATTAGCCAGTCACTTCATTTGGATGGGATTAAACTGATTTCAGATAATAAAGTAAAAAATCTTGGTGTTATTTTTGATCAGGACCTGTCATTTAAATCCCATATCAAAGAGGTTTCTAGAATTTCCTTCTTTCATCTGAGGAACATTGCAAAAATTAGAAATATCCTGTCCAGGGGTGATGCTGAGAAACTAGTCCATGCATTTGTTACTTCAAGGCTGGACTATTGTAATTCTTTACTATCAGGAAGTCCACAAACTGTAGTTAAAAGCCTTCAGCTGATCCAAAATGCTGCAGCCAGAGTTCTAATGAAAATGAAAAAGAGAGATCATATCTCTCCTATCCTGGCTTCTCTTCATTGGCTTCCTGTTAAATCCAGAATAGAATTTAAAATCCTCCTTCTCACATATAAAGCCTTAAATGGCCAAGCTCCATCTGATATCAGAGATCTGATTGTTCCTTATGTTCCTAACAGAGCACTTCGCTCTCAATCTACAGGTTTACTAGTGGTTCCTAGAATTTCTAAAAGTAGAATGGGAGGCAGATCTTTTAGTTATCAGGCTCCTCTCCTGTGGAACCAACTACCAGTTTTAGTCCGTGAGGCAGACACCCTGTCTACTTTTAAGGCTAGGCTTAAAACTTTCCTTTTTGATAAAGCTTCTAGTTAGAGTGGCTCAGGTTATCCTGAGCTATCTCTATAGTTCTGCTGCTATAGGCTTAGACTGCTGGAGGACATAAGGACCCCTTTTTCATCATTCTGCTCCATTCTCTCTCTGTTCTCCTATTCTGCAGAATCTGTTAGTTCAATCTCTAACGTTCTGCTCTCTCTGCTTTTTCTCATAGTAGCTTCATCTGGTCTGTTCCTGTTTGGCTGTGACTCCATCCTGGAGAGAAATATCAGCTGTGCTGCTGCCATCAACACCTTTGTTTCTAGATGCTGGAGATGGGCCTGTTTTCCAATGTGGTCCTGTTTCTCTGACTGTGACTGAGTGGATGTGCTCTCTTCATCCTCTGGCATGGGAGCTGGCTCAGAGTTCGTCTGCCTGGCTGTGTGTTTCCTGGACGGGGCCGCCTTTTACAGCTGCTTTTTGTATCTCTGCTTCTGTCTCCTTGAACCCCAGTCGCCTCAGCAGATGGCCGCTCACACTGAGCCTGGTTCTGCTGGAGGTTTCTTCCTGTTCAAAGGGAGTTTTTCCTCTCCACTGTCGCTACAAGCATGCTTAGTGTGAGGGATTGCTGAAGAGTCAATGAGTCGATGCAATCAACTGGTTTTCCTTAGATAGAAAACTTTGTATCAATTTGACTGGATGATCTGGTTGAACTGTAAAGTGCCTTGAGATGACATGTGTTGTGAATTTGTGCGCTATAGAAATAAACTGAATTGAATTGAATAGAGTTTAATTGATTTGGTTGAAAACATTCCAATTTCTCTAAATTAGTGAAAAGCTAATTTGATCACATCCCAAATTCTTTAAGATCTTAAACATCTTTTCAACCATGTTACCCCTTGCTCTTTGTAAATAGTAGTTTAGTTTAGTTGAGTTTTACAAGTCTTAGTTAAGAGTTTTTTTGTTAATAAACTCATATTTTGAACAGAAGTTGTGGTGAATTTATTCCATGTACGTGCAGAATTAACTGTTTGACCATGATTAGAGCTCGAATCACTCTTTCATTTATTGTTCTAACACACAGCCAATAGGGCATGTGCTCATAAACAATATACTTTATGACAGTCTGAATAATATCTGATTACATAAACATATTTGCCACCCCTGCCGGGGAGGGAAATACATATCTTAAAGTATTACAACATAATATGGCATCCCAGCTGGCTGGGCATTGAATATTACAATTATTCACAACAAAGGGATAGTATGGGGGGGGGAACAAACAATTCTGCAGATTGCCAAGAATACAAATCACTCAGAATAAAGTAAGCAAAATGAAAAGTCGAAAGAGCAAAGGATACGATTAAATGAAACTTAAAGAATATGGTAATAACAGTTAACAGACATGGAGGCTAATAAATGAAATTATAGGCCTAAGGAAATTGAATAAAATACCTTCCTTTATTGAGGTGGAGAGATCATTTATTACCAAACCTTTGGATATTGCAAACTACGTCAAAACTTACTGTGTGGACAAAGTGAACACTATCCGAAATAAGATGCCCCCACTTAGTAGTAACAAATCAAATACCATCATAAATAATGTATGATAAGAAGTGTTCATTTTCTTTCAAACCAGTTGAGCAGAATTACATTTTAAAGACATTGAAAAATATCAATTGTAATAAACCTTCTGGAATTCATAATATGGATGGAAAGCTTTTAAAGACCGCAGCACATTTAATAACCCAGCCTCTAAGCAATATTGTTAACTTGTGAACAAGATTCATAAAAAAAAACATTATACAAGTTTTTAGTCTTTTGAAAAACACATTAAGAATTACTTTGAAATTAATCATCTTTATTCTGACATTCAGCAGGCCTATTAAAATAAACATTGTACCAGTACAGCTCTCACAGCTTTTACTGATGACTGATTGCGCAGAATAGATAGTAAACATTTTGTAGGTATCGCATTTCTGGACTTTAATGCAGCATTTAATCTTGTTGATCATTCATTCTTACTTGAGAAGTTATCCTGAGCTATCTCTGTAGTTATACCGCTATGGGCTTAGACTTCTGGAGGACATACATGTAGGGACCCCTATTTCATCATTCTGCTTCATTCTATCTCTATTCTCCCACTCTGCAGACTCTGTTAATTTCTAAAATGATGCTCTCTTTGGTTTTTCTCAAAGTAGGTTCACCTCATCTGTTCCTGTTTGACGCCATCCTGGAGAGAAATATCAGCTGTGCTGCTGCCATCAACACCTTTGTTTCTAGATGTTGGAGCTTGGCCTGTTTTTCAGTGTAGTCCTGTTTCTCTATGACTGTATGACTGGATGTGCTCTCTTCATCCTCTGACATGGGAGCTGGCTCGGAGCTCGTCTGCCTGGCTGTGTGTTTCCTGGACGGGGCCGCCTTTTACAGCTGCTTTTTGTATCTCTGCTTCTGTCTCCTTGAACCCCAGTCGCCTCAGCAGATGGCCGCTCACACTGAGCCTGGTTCTGCTGGAGGTTTCTTCCTGTTCAAAGGGAGTTTTTCCTCTCCACTGTCGCTACAAGCATGCTTAGTGTGAGGGATTGCTGAAGAGTCAATGAGTCGATGCAATCAACTGGTTTTCCTTAGATAGAAAACTTTGTATCAATTTGACTGGATGATCTGGTTGAACTGTAAAGTGCCTTGAGATGACATGTGTTGTAAATTTGTGCGCTATAGAAATAAACTGAATTGAATTGAATAGAGTTTAATTGATTTGGTTGAAAACATTCCAATTTCTCTAAATTAGTGAAAAGCTAATTTGATCACATCCCAAATTCTTTAAGATCTTAAACATCTTTTCAACCATGTTACCCCTTGCTCTTTGTAAATAGTAGTTTAGTTTAGTTGAGTTTTACAAGTCTTAGTTAAGAGTTTTTTTGTTAATAAACTCATATTTTGAACAGAAGTTGTGGTGAATTTATTCCATGTACGTGCAGAATTAACTGTTTGACCATGATTAGAGCTCGAATCACTCTTTCATTTATTGTTCTAACACACAGCCAATAGGGCATGTGCTCATAAACAATATACTTTATGACAGTCTGAATAATATCTGATTACATAAACATATTTGCCACCCCTGCCGGGGAGGGAAATACATATCTTAAAGTATTACAACATAATATGGCATCCCAGCTGGCTGGGCATTGAATATTACAATTATTCACAACAAAGGGATAGTATGGGGGGGGGAACAAACAATTCTGCAGATTGCCAAGAATACAAATCACTCAGAATAAAGTAAGCAAAATGAAAAGTCGAAAGAGCAAAGGATATGATTAAATGAAACTTAAAGAATATGGTAATAACAGTTAACAGACATGGAGGCTAATAAATGAAATTATAGGCCTAAGGAAATTGAATAAAATACCTTCCTTTATTGAGGTGGAGAGATCATTTATTACCAAACCTTTGGATATTGCAAACTACGTCAAAACTTACTGTGTGGACAAAGTGAACACTATCCGAAATAAGATGCCCCCACTTAGTAGTAACAAATCAAATACCATCATAAATAATGTATGATAAGAAGTGTTCATTTTCTTTCAAACCAGTTGAGCAGAATTACATTTTAAAGACATTGAAAAATATCAATTGTAATAAACCTTCTGGAATTCATAATATGGATGGAAAGCTTTTAAAGACCGCAGCACATTTAATAACCCAGCCTCTAAGCAATATTGTTAACTTGTGAACAAGATTCATAAAAAAAAACATTATACAAGTTTTTAGTCTTTTGAAAAACACATTAAGAATTACTTTGAAATTAATCATCTTTATTCTGACATTCAGCAGGCCTATTAAAATAAACATTGTACCAGTACAGCTCTCACAGCTTTTACTGATGACTGATTGCGCAGAATAGATAGTAAACATTTTGTAGGTATCGCATTTCTGGACTTTAATGCAGCATTTAATCTTGTTGATCATTCATTCTTACTTGAGAAGTTATCCTGAGCTATCTCTGTAGTTATACCGCTATGGGCTTAGACTTCTGGAGGACATACATGTAGGGACCCCTATTTCATCATTCTGCTTCATTCTATCTCTATTCTCCCACTCTGCAGACTCTGTTAATTTCTAAAATGATGCTCTCTTTGGTTTTTCTCAAAGTAGGTTCACCTCATCTGTTCCTGTTTGACGCCATCCTGGAGAGAAATATCAGCTGTGCTGCTGCCATCAACACCTTTGTTTCTAGATGTTGGAGCTTGGCCTGTTTTTCAGTGTAGTCCTGTTTCTCTATGACTGTATGACTGGATGTGCTCTCTTCATCCTCTGACATGGGAGCTGGCTCGGAGCTCGTCTGCCTGGCTGTGTGTTTCCTGGACGGGGCCGCCTGTGGAGCTGGTTGACAGTTGCCTTTTGTATCTCTGCTTCTCTCTCTGTCACACTGAGCCTGGTTCTGCTGGAGGTTTCTTCCTGTTCAAAGGGAGTTTTTACTCTCCACTGTCGCTACAAGCATGCTTAGTGTGAGGGATTGCTGAAGAGTCAATGAGTCGATGCAATCAGCTGGTTTTCCTCAGATAGAAAACTTTGAATCAATCTGACTGGATGATCTGGTTGAACTGGAAAGTGCCTTGAGATGACTTGTGTTGTGAATTGGAGCTATAGAAATAAACTGAATTGAATTGAATCTTCGTATGGATTCAAAGGTCATGCATTATGTTGTATGAGGACTTATTTAGTTAACAGAAAAAAAGCAGCTGTCTTGGTCCCTTGCTTTCCAGTATTTATGTGAATGAGATGTCATATGTGTTGCATAAGGTCTGTATGACTGTCTATGCAGATGACATAACTGTATATGTCTCATCCTCAGATCAGCATGAAGTTAATAATATCTTACAACAAAAACTAGAATTGGTGCATGAGCAGGTACTGTCAAACATGTTAAAACTGAATGTGTTGAAAAAACAGTGTATGATGTTAGCCTCTAAACATGCCATGAGAGATGCACCAATATTCGTTCTAACTATAAACAGCCAACCTGTGGAGCAGGCTATTATACTATTGGGTGTTACTTTAGATCAAACAATGTCCTGGTCTTCACATATTAATAACATTTTAATAATAATAATAATGAATTTTATTTATAACGCACTTTACATTTGACTTCAAATCTCAAAGTGCTACATTTAAAAAAGGGAAATTAAAACAAGTTTAAAAGACCATAACATTAAAAACAGAGTAAAAAGTCAATCATTAAAATCAATACAGTAAAAGGCATATGTAGCCTATTAAAAAAAATCTAAAATCAACAATTGTAGGCATTTCTAAAAAGGAAAGTTTTTAGTCCTTTCTTAAAACAATCCACCGTCTGTGGGGCCCTAAGGTGGTCTGGGAGGGCGAACCACAGACGGGGAGCTGCGGCTTCGAAGGCCCTGTCGCCCATTGTTTTTAGCCGTGTCCTGGGTGGGGCCAGACGGTGCTGTTGGCCTGACCGGGTCCGGGAAGAGGTGTGTGGTGTGAGCAGCTCAGTGAGATACGTGGGGGCCGCACCGTGCACACAGTGATGGGTGTGCAGAAGAATCTTGTACTCTATACGGGCGTGAAGGAGCCAGTGTAAAGTGTGAAGGATGGGAGTGATGTGCTGGTGTTTCCTCACCCTCATCAGGACCCTGGCAGCGCTGTTCTGTACGTACTGGAGCTTCTGAAGGCTCCTGCCAGAGATCCCCATGAGGAGAGCGTTGCAGTAATCCAGCCTGGAGGAGTCGAAGGCGTGGACGAGCTTCTCTGCAGCAGGGAGGGATAGGGAGGGGCGGAGTTTGGAAATATTACGGAGGTGAAAGAAGGACATTTTGCAGATGGAGGTGACATGATTGTCAAAGGAAAGGTGGGGGTCAAGCTTGACCCCAAGGCTTGTAACAGAGGGAGACAAGGGAATGGTAGTACCACAGAATGAAACAGAGGTGAGAGGAAAGGAACAAAGTGGATGAGAAGTACCAGTTTGGATGGCCTCTGTTTTTGAGGCATTAAGCTGCAGGAAGTTTTGACTCATTTTGACAATAATGAGCAGAAATATCTCATTAATTAGGGACAATGCCAATTATATGTCAATTGAAACAAGGAAAATGGTAATAGAGTTTTTAGCTTTATGTCACTTGGACTATTGCTCTATTATCTGGGCAAACGCTGCTGAAAAACAGCTCAGCAGACTCCAGATAGCTCAGAATCGGGCAGTGAGACTGGCTCTGGGATGCACATTTTGAATAGATGCTGTCGTCTTGCATCAGAGACTGTCGTGGCTGAAAGTCAAAGATAGATTGTTTTGCTGTTGTTTGGTATCTTGGCATAAAATCTGGACTTTACACAAACTCCTGAGCCTGTTCTCTTAACTAGAGCCTACTGAGAGCAGACACAGGATTAATACAAGACAAGCTGTTAATCTTTTACTTTGCCTCTTCCAAGAAATAATGCATTAAAAAACACATTCATACATCGCGTCATCTCTCTGTGGAATATATTGTCACAGAATATGAGATTGATACAAAATCATGTCTCTTTTAAATCTTAAGAAATCTATAGTTAATATGGAAATTCTTTTTGGACAACAGGTTGTATGTTTTTGCTTCTGTTTTGTTTGCTTTGATTTCTTAATAATGTTTTTTCTAATTTAAGTTTGTTGTATAAACTAATTGTGATGATTTTTGTTGAAAATGGACCCGGGAAGAGTAGGCTCTACTTTCATGGAGACTAATGGGGATCCTTAAATAAAGTCTTTAGGTTCTAAATTCATTTAAACTCTTATATTGAGTTTAAGTTTAAGTAATAATATTCTTCGGTCTATGATGATCCATGTTGCTGTTGTTCTTCTAATAATTTATTTTCTAATCTAATTATCGTCATTTTTCAGTTTATGGAGCCCTGCGATAGACTGGCGACCTGTCCAGGGTGAATCCTGCCTCTTACCCATTGACAGCTGGAGACAGGCACCAGCACCCCTCGCAACCCCAGCAGGGATAAGCGTGATTTAAAATAGATGGATGGATCAATTTCTGTATTAGATCATTTTTAAACTTAAATTTTTTTAAATGAAGATGAAAAATATTGAAACATTTCTCTTTTTTTAAGAGTAATCCTCATATTTTAAAGGCTTAAAAACGTCCCACAAATGTTTTGAAACAGTTTCAGAATATATAAATCAAAACAATCAATCAATCAATTTCTTTATAGTTAACTACGATTTACATCGAGATTTCAGTTTCAGTAGAAACCGTTCATCACATACATCACATACATTGGCTGGAAGGGGGAAAAACTTAAACTGTGTATTCTTTACCTGTTAAAATTTACCTATAATCATAACAAGTGCTGGTCTTGGTTTAAGATTTTTCTAGATTCAATCCAAGCTAAACTCATTTTTATCAGCTTTCTGTTTTTGAAATCATTACCCTCCATCTCTGTGGTAAAAGTTTTATCCCAACAAAAGTTGACTAAATCGTGACACGCCAAGTAGAGTGGCGGTGAGGCCCTCTAGTGGATGTTGCTGAATATAGTGAAGTCTTTGCGCTGCAGGTTCTTGTACAGAGTTCTGGTGTTTCCTGTCTCTGTGGGCTGCAGAGCACAGTAGTACACAGCAGAGTCTGACAGATGGAGATCCTGGATCGTCAGATTAAAGGATTTCTTGTTACTATTGAGGTCGGCATCAAATCTGTCCTTAAAATCCGGAGCATTATCTTCTATAGTTGACCGACGCTTCAGCATGTACTGTGGGAAACTATCTTCTTCCTTTTTGTACCAGAACAAGGTGGGGGATGAATAAGTAGTCTGGTATTCACATCCCAGAGTCACAGATTCTCCTTGAGCAGCAGCAACATGTCCTTCTGTCTGCGTCACTGAGTCTCCTTTACACTCTGAGGAAGAACAGAACATGCAGAGGAAGAGATGAATCAATAAAGATGATTGATTAAAGGAGAACAATCAGCAGCTTTAAAGACTTCTATTCCATGTAGAATAGATGTCATTTTCTCTGATCATTGTCACTTTGAACCATATCAGGTGTTTCTACAAGGTAACAAATGGCAGCAGAAATGATCTGCTCTGATTTTCTGTAGAATGAACATTAAAGCTCTTCATGTAGAGCTCAGTAATGTGTTCAAGTGTTTGAAGAGGAAACATGTTGAGCTTTCTATCTTACCAAAGAAAAGAGCAGCTAGAATAATCCACAGCCAATGTTCCATCTGTCCAACAAGGTTTAAATCAGCAGGAGAAACTAGCTGATGTTCAACATTCAGTCTGACTATTGTTCTCTTCACAGCAACACTTATTATTGACACAATGCTGGAACACAGAGCACAAGGAGAGCTCCGCCTACTGGATGATGGCGCCCTCTGGTGTTGAAAAGCAGAAAAAAGAACACATTTTTACAAGAGAATTTAAAAAGGTGGAAAGAG
Organism: Cyprinodon tularosa; assembly: GCF_016077235.1. NCBI lineage: Eukaryota > Metazoa > Chordata > Actinopteri > Cyprinodontiformes > Cyprinodontidae > Cyprinodon > Cyprinodon tularosa. The sequence continues at coordinate 352,037 of NW_024039355.1, forward strand.
GTAAAATGTAGATATAGATCAGACAATGATACCACCGCCGGACTCAGACATTGGTACAAAGCAGGTGCATCTATGGATAATCAATGCATTCATGCTATTTTGAGGCCACCTACATGAAGGGACGAGAAGACCAACAGCCAATCAATCAAACGATCCCCTGTGGTGGAGCCCCTTTGTGCTGAGTTTCAGTCATTCACGCATCACAGCCACAAGGCAACAAGGTGTCTAAGGGAGAGAGCTTGTTCATCCTATTAGGGAGTGTTTGGGATAAAAATCATGGTTCTCATAATGGCTTTTTCTCAGGGATCATTCATAAAATTTTACTGTTTTCTCCAAATGTCTGTAGTTGTGTTGAGTAATGGTCTGTGAACACCTTCACACCCTTTCTGCAGGGTGTAAATTAGTAAGAGAAAAACTTTGTCTAGCCAAAGCAGGGCTTTACATTATGCCATCTCGTTCTCTTTTTTGCAAAAAAAATAAAATGCTGACTGAGTGAAATCCATTGATTTTGTTTATTCAACTTGACTAAATAGTTTAATAGCTTTTACTCACCACACCCCTTAAATTAAATCTGCCAAAAGCCAAAGCATTGTGCCTTTTGGAACCTGCAATTTGCTCACACATTTCCAGTTCAAATGGCTCCATAGGGGTGGTAAAGCATGGCGGAAGCAGGGATTTGGGATTTTTATAATTTTGAGCTAACTCTCTTGTAATAAATCATGCTATAGGATTTTTTTATAATTAACATGCAGGGGGAAAAAAGAACAAACATCTCATCTACTGCATCAAATTTGTCTGTCATCCAGGGAATGCTATGATTTTTTCCCTTGCTGTAAGCCTGTCAGTGGAAGCTTTTTTTTCTCTACACTGAATGAAGCACACAGATGCTACTGCTCACTGTATGAGGTAGCTTTCCCACCAATGACCACACCTGCTAGACCTGGTAGTTTCAAACCCAAACACAATGTGTCAAACCTGCCTTCATCCTCAATGAAAAGACGCTCATAGTAAAACCTCCTTCCATATTCACATTTAGAATAGCATAATACTACACATACAATAAAAGAGAGTTTTAAACTTTGCAAAAAAGAAACTTTCCAAGAGAGGTTTCAAAAAAGTATTTAGTAAAATGCCTGCTTAAATATTTACTAAACGATTATGAATTCCAAAGAATTATTATAGACAATAAAGCCAAACATATGAAGTTAAGTACAAACTCTTGAATTCTGCTTTGGAAAAGAGCAAAAAAAAAAAAAAAAAAGCTACAAAAAGGCTTAAATTGTAAAGTAACCACACCCGGATGATTAAGAATGTACATACAAAAACCAACATAAGTATAAAAAAGATTCAAGCAAACAAATATTTTCAACCTAAACTTACGGCACTAATAGATAATCCACATTTGACCTTCTGAAAAGATCAAATAAACAATGTACAGTGGTATATCATAACAGTAGAGTACCCTATCATACAGTAGAATGTTAACTTCATATTTACTTGACCTCCAAAGGAAAAATTGAGCTGGCTGGAAAATAATACAGTGATTTAGCTGGCGTCGAGCATATATGCTGTAAATGTTTGTCTCTATAGTGCATTTAAAAAATAAAAAATACAGAGCATTAAAACTATTCCTAAAACTGAATTTGTATTTAAAAAGAACGTAACATTGCTAACCCTCTCTTTGTTTCAGTTGGACCCGACCGGAAACAGAACCCCTGGGGGTCAGCTAAGCTAACGGGTCTTTCAACCTCATCATTGCTTAATGCATTCCTGAGTCATTATTCATTTTTCACCATAAACTGAATGAAACTTCATTGTTTTGACTGCAGGTAACATCTTTGTGTCAGGGTTTATTTACATTTTATCTGCTGCTATTATAAAGGACACTTTCGAATGCATTACGCCTTAAACTTCGAACATCCCTCAGTCTTTGAATAGACTCTTAAACCCCTCTTCAGCTGTTATTTCTTTAATTTTGCTTATTTTCATTAGAGTTTAGTGTTTTCTTAGTTATTAGATATAATACTTGGTGATTGTAGCTAATAAAGGCACCGTTGTATTTTAACCTGTGGTCTTTTGTGTTCATTTTACACAGTAAACGATTTATCACTCAGGTTGGATTCACTCTTCTTTCAGTAGCATCCGAATGAATAAAGACAGATTTATTTGGTTGGTGATTAATAACGTTGCTGAGAGCCATAGCCTAAGTTACTAAATTGGTGAAAGACAACTGGATCACATTCAGGAGTATAATCCTTTTATTAAAGGGGCTAAAACCCTGGACAGTAAGCAAGTTACAGTTATAATCATTTAACTGATAATAAATAACTATCTTTACCCTTGATTTGAATGACATATCAATTAACTAACTTCCAGTTCTGGTTATTTTATATATTCATAATATTCTGGTAAGCTAAGTGGCACAACATAATCCATGGAATCCACAGCGGTTCAATGTGATGTAAGTTCATAGTTTGCAGCTTCAGCTCTTCTGGGAAGGTAGTTTACAAGGTTTAGTAGTGTGTTTATGTTATTTTTTTATTATTTTTTTTTTTTTACCATTCTTCCTGAAGTGCATTTGTGAGGTCACAAAATTGTTGTGAGATCAAATGATGTCATCTTCACAAGTCATTTTCCACAATGGCGGTCATATAAACAGAACAAACCAGTAAGGTCCCAAACAGGACGGATGTGGAATTGAACAATCAGAGCCCTTCTGTCTGCAGCACTGTCTGCGGTCACCCACAATTTTGCGACACACATGCAGACGACCTGGTTTCTGAGCATAAACCAGTCTTAAAACCCGACTTTGGAAAGTATATGTCCTCATTTATTGGACCACCACGCCCTAGACCTGCAGCCAACTTTGCTGGTTAACTGGCTGTTTTCTGCTTTTGATAAGAACCCTCGGGCTTAAAGTCCAGCAAATGCTGGTACCATTAGTTATAAAGGATGAGGAGACTGGTGTTGATTGGTACTGAAATAACACCTGGTTCCATTCTAGCCAAACCGTTGCATCCAAGGTGCGTCCTTTTGCTGTTGAGATGGAGCTGATTCCGAACCGCTGTTCTGCTTTCCTGCAAGCTCTGTTAATGATGTAAAAATTAAGATTCTACAAGGTATGTGTGGCTCTGTAGCAGACTGGTGTTTTCTAAGTAGCTGGAGTAGCAAGGGTCTGTATCCTTAAGACTATTTGTAAGAGAGATCTTTGCCACTACTGCCAGTTTAATTGTGCTTGCCTGTGGTTAAATTGTGACTGACAGATTTTCTCTAACAGCCTAATCGAATACCTTTCAAAGAGACAACATTGTCCCTGTGCTTATTGATTAATAACTGCTTGAAGCTAAAATCTAAGTTAGTGCTATTTACTGCCAGTGAAGACACGTTGTATGTTAAAAGCTGGCCCAGCTGCACATGTAAGCAAGTTGATAACACCTTGTAATTTAGCAAATTGTCAATTAAATATTTAACCAAGAATTACGTTATTGATAACTCTTGGTTGAAATAATAAATCAGTAAGCTATAACCTTTGGTAAAAATGCCCCACACAATGATGTTAGAGGAGAAGGCTTGGCTCTCAGTCTCTGCCCTATTTCATCCCAATGGAGCCCTATGAGATTAAGGTAAGGACCCTATGAGGGACGGTCAGATCTTTCACACTAAATTCTGGCATCCATGTCTTTATGGACCTTGTTTTGTCCTCTGGTGCACAGCCATGTTGGAAGAGGAAGGGGCCGGATTCAAACTGTTCCCAGAAATAGCTGAACATGTATGTTTGTATGGACGTAGGTAAAATGTATGCAAAATAAATATAACCAAAAAGGCAACAAAAAAACAAACTGTACTATAGCAACTATAAATAATTTACATGAATATGGAATGGGATTAAATAAGTTCAACTTTGTCCTACTTTAATTCAAGCTTGTTTGCCTCATGTCATTAAGACCAAAAATTACCGTACTGACCTAAATATTGGACAACCGTGATTATAAGACGACCCACTCTTGCCATGTCTAATTTTTAGGAACAAAAAAAGACAAAAAACTAAAAATAAAATAAGTGCTTTGCTCTGTTGGTTCTAAGAATTTTATTGAAATAATATTGCAATGAAAGATTTGTGCATTTACATTTGTGCACATTTTATTAAAATCTGGCAACACTTCAACAGGAATGCAAACTGAACTTTAGGTTACAATGAACATCTCAATAATCTTCATGAGGCATTTACCCACAGACGTCTTCTGTCTTGCTCTGTTCTGGGCAGTGTTTCTCCTTTGTAGCATCCTTGTCACTTTTTCTCTGTTGTGATGGAAAGATGACCCCAGCCCCAGTGAGGTCACTGGCTTTACAAAATAAAAATTCCTCTGCTGTTGGGTTCGTGTAGCAAACCAGAACACTGTCAGCCTGTATAATCGGTTAGACCCTAATTATAAGACGACCCCACATTTTCACATCGTTTTTAGTGTAAAAAACCTTGTCTTATATTCGTGCAAATACAGTAGAAGCATTAATATGTATTATGCACACTGGGGATAATGATCTTATTTAAATGTATATTGTTTGTTGTGTAGCTCATAATAAACTTACTCAATTAAACAAAAATTATGCACTAAGGAAACACCAATCAATAAGTCTATTTGCTGGGTTCTTGAACGTTGCTTCTGCTTCACGAAGCTCAAGCTCATCTTATTTGTAGAATAACTTTATTTTTCTGTCTTTTATTGTCATAGTAACTACTGCTGGCCGGTCTGTTAAGTTAAAACATCAACCAGGTTGAAACTTTAGCTTTGCAGCAACTTCCATTTTAGATGATAGAGTTGGACCTGATCTTTAGTGTCTCATCTCTTTTCTCTCCCAGACATATACCCCATTTACACTACCCTTGAAAAACCGATCCATGCCGAGACCGGTCCGAGCTCGGATCAGTTAACCAGGCCGAGCTCGGTCCTGACGACCGTTTACACATCACGCTATCTCTGTTCCTCGACTCCTCGCCTCCTAGTGACGATCTGCTGTATTACTGCCAGTATTGAAGGAGGAAATCAAGCAGTTGGTGGCGGTAATGCACCAAAAGTTGTTTGCCAACCGCCATAAAACACAAGAAGAAGAAGACGAAGAAGGAGGGAATCAGGCAAATCAAAATGGCGGCGCCCGTCACATTCAGAAAGTTATGCTTGATTATTATTGCTGTACTTTGGTGTTATTATTTAAAATGCCTTTATTTAAAATGTTGCGTGAAGAAGATTTTGATTGTTGTTTATAGTTGAAGAAGTTGTTGTTCTTCTTCTTCTGTTTCCAGAGGGGCATTACCACCAACTACTGGAATTGAGTGTGAATCAGGATGTGCAGCCAGACGGAGATGATGCGTTCTGATCATGCGCTCTTGTTATCAGAGAACCGAGCCAGGGAAAAACCGAGCCGAGCCCACCTCTGGAACTGGTCTGCAGTTATCTCAGTTCAGTTCAGTTTGCTTTCCATTTACACACGATAAGTTATCTCCGTTACTGAGCTCGGACCGGTCTCAGCACGGTTTTTCAAGGGTAGTGTAAATGGGGTAATAGCTAATAGTTTAGCATTCACTGTAGCTAATTGTATACGCCCTCTTTCATATTTTTTCAAGTTCAAACTTTCTCATCTGCTTTAATGTTTCTTTCCTAGACAGAGCCCCCTATGACGCTACTGTTACCTTCCCTAACATGGAAAGTATTCATGAATCTGTTCTTCTGTCTTACTTTTATTTACCAACTTCTTTTTTATAGAGCCTCCAGTCAACCATGAGTTGATTCTTCAAAGTTTTTAGCCCCTTTTCTACATAAAGCTCCATGATTTCCATTACAGTAGCAGCCATTCAAAATAGCCCCTCCCAGTCAAACGCCCGCCGAATGGCAGCCAACTTCCAGCCACAGGAGATACCCTCCTCCTTATCCTGGGCGTGCATATGTTTTTACTCTGACGCCACCGATTCACTGAATTACAGGGTCTGACCAGAAGATGGCGCTTCTCTTTAGATCGTAATGTCCACAGATCATAACAGAAAGAATATTTTAGAACAAAGATTGATGTTTAAAGAATGAATCTTAGGGGACCTGCCAGCAGCTACTGTACCTAGGTGATAGAAATCCCAGGTAAATAATCAGCATGCTTTCCCATTAATGTGGGAGTCCCATGACAATCAACAGGAAAGACACTATACCTTCAGTCCAGTGGGTAGCGGTAATAAGATGATACAAGTGGTGATGTTTTGAGATGAGCCGAGGCTTCGAGGCTCCTTATCAACATAATTGATAAGGAGTTTGTGAATTTGGGGAAAATAAAGAGAGGAAAAAAAGAGAACAACAGAGAGAGCAATCTCCAGCTTCTTCAAGAGCAATCAGGTAGGAAATGTGACTTGCATATGATTTTGTGTTAATGATGTACAACATTGAATTAGTAATAACTGGTTTTTAACCTGGAATTACTTGGAATCTCCAGCTATATTAATATAAAGTAAGGTATCAGTTTAGAACTCTAAACAAACTAAACTTTTTTATTGTTCTTTCAATGTGTACTAAATACATTTTTTTTGTGTGTTTGAAGTAATTAAATTCCAGCTATGGCACTTAAAAATTCCAAAACCAGCAAGGAAGCTGGTCTTGGAAGCTGGAGCCGCCGCACAAAGCCTAAAGTTGTGGTACGTCAAGGTGTACACCCTAATATACCTAGCTAAAAGCATGTCGAGGTGTGTGGCGAAGCGTATATTGTGGCTTCGGGAAGTGGTTCAGATCACAAATTTAAATCCATCTTGGTCTAAAGTGTTCATAAACGTTTTTTTTTTTATTAAGACAGATAATCTTATGAGCCTTGAGAGGAAGGGATAGGAGCTAATCAGACTACATATAATGCTATATTCACACCTAATGCCATTTGAGCAGCAAAAAAGTGCCTGCTGTTTCATTTTTGATGCTTGTACATATTAAAGTCCGACGTACATCAAGAGCATCTTTGACGCCCTTATAGCATGTCCAGTAAAGTGTTTCCAGATGCATCTGATGCTTCTGCTGCTCGTGTGTTCAATGGCAGAGAGCAGCTTTGCTATATTTGCTGTGATTAGTTGGTAAAAAGTAGTTTGAATCTATTTTAAAAGGTATAGAGGACGATATTTTAATTCGGGGATCATCTAAATAAGTGGTCCTCCTTATTGTCAATCATTCTGGTAATATGTTGACGTAAGGCCATCCTACATACTGGTCCTGTTAGCTAACCTTTTCTGTGCATGTGCACTATTAGGCGTTTAATGGTGGTGAGCTACGGTTTCAGCCAGTCATTGAAGCTCACATTTCTCACCGCAGTTCTTTGAAAATGGCAGAGGGTCGTAAAAGTAAAGTGTCTACAAAGTGTATTTGTGCTGAGAGCTTTCCTCACAAAGCATTATGGGATTTGCTGTCACAGCGGCCCGCTGTCGCCATAGGCTATAGCCACCTGACAGCGGCAACTAATAACAAAGATGGCGCAGGTACTGCGCAGTGGAGGAGGAGTTAAGTGACCAATGGAGTGCACGAGGAGAAATGGGCTTGTGCATGCTCTTGCACGAGCATTTTTATATTGGAGAGGGACAGTATTTTATAAAATCCTCCACAATAACTTTCTAACTTCTAACTAAGTTATAAAGTCTACCTCAAAATCTGTGCATTCAGTTCATCAAGATTACAATCCTGACTCAAATGTTATTTTGCTGTCGGACCAGCACAAAAGCCCCGGACACCAATTTCAATTTCAATTCTGTTTATTTATATAGCGCCAAATTCACAACACATGTCATCTCAAGGCACTTTACAGTTCAACCAGATCATACAGTCACCAGCATGGCTCTGTCACTGGAATCCCCACCAGCAGCTTCTTCAGGCCTGGTTGTCTCCTTGCGGTTTTCCCCTACTATTTGTGGCGGCTGGAAGGAGATTTTAGCGGTTTTCATGTATGTGATCCAAACTGCACAAACCAGAATATTTTAATCGAACATATTTTGCCGGCAGGTTCCAACATTTTAAGTTAATTTAGGAGGTAAAAAACTGTTTAATGGAAGTGATCTTAGCGATGTGTTAAATGCGTCATACGGCTCAGAAGCTCATGAGGCGCAGCTTCAGCTGCTTCGATACATCAAGATGCCCTGCTCCTGCTGCTCTAGACACACTGCAGGACTTTTTAAAGTGTGCCAACTATAGACTTTGAAAGTAAACCAGCTGCATCTGCTGCTTCAGTAGCGTGCGGTCTGAACGTAGCAAAATCCTTCAGAACTCTGAGTAGGGCTGCATGCTAATCTGTTAAGATGCTAGGCTTTGGTTATAGGGCTTGGTCGTCATAACGTAAGCACTTTGCGTCGCCGCCATCTTGATGGCCTCTTTTACCGCGGCTCAGACTACTGCCTATGACTACCGCGTACTGTACTCCCTCTCAGCCGTGTTTTAATTTGATTAATTTCACCTTAACTTGATTTCAACCATGGTAAACCGTTGCTGTTTTGTGGGCTGTAACAGCGCAACACATGATCGCCATGGGAAAAACATAGAAAATGGGTTAACTTTCCACCGCTTTCCTGCCTGGAGGCGTAACCATGGAGACCATGCGTCAGAGATAAAGAGTCGTCGGCTAGATTGGATCGCGGCTGTAAGACGACCGAACATAACTTTCCACAGTATTCCAATGTCATTGAGAGTGTGTTCCCTGCATTTTCATTCTGGTAAGTTAAAGATGCACGGTTTTATTTTATGGCCTACGTTGTTTCTTTCCTTCAAAGTTGGGATCTCTTACGGGAAAATAATAAAATCGGCAGCGGGAAAAGGCTTAAATACCTGAGAAACCCGGAGGGTTGGCAGCTAACGTTACTAACTACACCTTTGAAACACATAGCAGCTAGTTAAAAGTACATTACATGCGTGAGTGGTTGTTAGCAGTAGCGGTTAGCAGTTGCTAAACTAGCAGGTTCCAGAGCCCGTCTGATCACAGCTTACCTTCGCACGGATTACTGTGTTCCCACTGTTTGCTGGCTTTATGATCTGCAGCTCCTGAACCCATCCATTCATGAACTGCACATGAGACTCCAAGGACTTGTAGCTTGGGAACTGTTTTGAAGTATAGGCGCTCACTCATCGGTGCTCCACTCATTGTTTGGAACTTCATATGGATCCAAATTATTAATAATGCTGATTTTGTCAACATACCAGTCCGTGGCTTCTCTATTTAATGTGTCCTGGTAAATTCCAGATCCTTTTTGGGATTTTAACATCTTTTTTCTTTCTACTTCTACGTCTCTTCTTTCAACAACAGCGTTGTATCAGAGCTATGTTTACGTTTGCGTAGCCCTCAATATGGCCGCCACGTCCCACAATTAAACGTGGATCCCCGAGCCCTATTAGCTTGTTGGAGTTTGCTCATGTGCAGATGTTGTTTGCTAAGACAGTTTCATAAAGCCAGTCGGAGATATTATCCAATGTTTTGACCCACTGTGGTGCTGTGTATCATTGTGCTATATTAAAGGGTAACTAAAAAGACCGCTAATTACTGTGCTAACGCTAATCACGCTCAGCTTGCTATTCTAGCCTAGTTAGCCTACTTAGCTACTGTGTCCAGGATCCACTCCACAGGAACTACAGACATCTACCTACTTCTCTGATACAGATAAGCGCACTCAATACAAGCAAAAAACCTACCCAGGTAGTACAAGAATAAATAAACAGACATACAAACACACACCACACAGAACTAAGCTGTATCTCCTGATACAGATAAGATTTTTTTTATTTATCAAGCTCTATTTTGTTGGGGTGTTTTCTACTATTTGTACAAAAAAATAATAACTCTTGTTGTGTGATTATTATAATTATTATAAATAATTATTGCTCAACCATTAGGAGTCCGACTTTCTGAACCTAGAGATTGTGGTCTCTTTCTAACATTAAAAGTGCTACATAAATGTCTTTCCTAACAAGCTGACTATGCAGGTCAATCTTTGAGGTGTCCATCAAACTGTAAGTCCTAGCAACATTTGAGTTTCAGTCATCAGCCTTTTTTCCCACTGACCTCGAACTCACCAAATCACCCTCTCCTTTGTGCAGCCGCTCCAGGTCTCATGGTCGCTGGAACCACCCAAGCTGAGATACCTGTTTTCCTTCACCTTGTTTTTTGTATCTGAAAAATAAACTGTTTAACTCTGATCCTCTTTCTGTGAGTGTTTCTGCATATGAGCAAAAAATATAAGACCCATCATGACAGTTCCTGCCTAGTCTGTTCACCCAGAACTACACTATATTGCCAAAAGTATTTGCTCACCCATCCAAATTATTGGAATCAGGTGTTCCAATCACTTCCATGGCCACAGGTGTATAAATTCAAGCACCTAGGCATGCAGACTGTTTTTACAAACATTTGTGAAAGAATGGGTCGCTCTCAGGAGCTCAGTGAATTCCAGCGTGGAACTGTGATAGGATGCCACCTGTGCAACAAATCCAGTCGTGAAATTTCCTCGCTCCTAAATATTCCACAGTCAACTGTCAGCTGTATTATAAGAAAATGGAAGTGTTTGGGAACGACAGCAACTCAGCCACGAAGTGGTAGGCCACGTAAACTGACGGAGCGGGGTCAGCGGATGCTGACGCGCATAGTGCGAAGAGGTCGCCAACTTTCTGCAGAGTCAATCACTACAGACCTCCAAACTTCATGTGGCCTTCAGATTAGCTCAAGAACAGTGCGCAGAGAGCTTCATGGAATGGGTTTCCATGGTCGAGCAGCTGCATCCAAGCCATACATCACCAAGTGCAATGCAAAGCGTCGGATGCGGTGGTGTAAAGCACGCCGCCACTGGACTCTAGAGCAGTGGAGACGCGTTCTCTGGAGTGACGAATCGCGCTTCTCCATCTGGCAATCTGATGGACGGGTCTGGGTTTGGCGGTTGCCAGGAGAACGGTACTTGTCTGACTGCATTGTGCCAAGTGTAAAGTTTGGTGGAGGGGGGATTATGGTGTGGGGTTGTTTTTCAGGAGCTGGGCTTGGCCCCTTAGTTCCAGTGAAAGGAACTCTGAATGCTTCAGCATACCAAGACATTTTGGACAATTCCATGCTCCCAACTTTGTGGGAACAGTTTGGAGCTGGCCCCTTCCTCTTCCAACATGACTGTGCACCAGTGCACAAAGCAATGTCCATAAAGACATGGATGATAGAGTCTGGTGTGGATGAACTTGACTGGCCTGCACAGAGTCCTGACCTCAACCCGATAGAACACCTTTGGGATGAATTAGAGCGGAGACTGAGAGCCAGGCCTTCTCGTCCAACATCAGTGTGCGACCTCACAAATGCGCTTCTGGAAGAATGGTCAAAAATTCCCATAAACACACTCCTAAACCTTGTGGACAGCCTTCCCAGAAGAGTTGAAGCTGTTCTAGCTGCAAAGGGTGGACCGACGTCATATTGAACCCTATGGATTAGGAATGGGATGTCACTTAAGCTCATATGTGAGTCAAGGCAGGTGAGCAAATACTTTTGGCAATATAGTGTAGAAACAAACATGGAGAAACAGCATCTATGCTGCACTGATCTGGAACAAGTTTTTTTTTTTTTTTAAGTCAAAGTTAAAAACCCATTAGTTTAGAGCTGTCTTTGAAAGTTAAAGTTAAAGTGTTAAACTGAGGTATCATTAGTTTAAGGTTCCAACTAGGGCTGAACGATTTTAAGAAAAATTTGAAATTACGATTTTTCTGGCAAAGATTGCGGTTTCGATTTCAACCACGATTTATTTTTTTTTAATCAAATTTCAGTATAAATTAATTTGTATTTAATTATATAACCAATGAATTAAATTAAGATAATGCAAGAATGAAAACTGGTGGCAACATATTTCAAATGCAAGACTGTTTATTCAAGCACCTAAGAAACAAATTATATTATCCAAAAAAGTCAAATAAAATGAGAACCCTCCTTTGTAAACTTTTGCTACTTTTACATTCATTAACAAAAAATATCAAGCATCAATGGCTCATCAGCATCAAAATAATTGCACTTTTGTAAAATAACGTAGGCTACATAAAAATTACAAAAGGGACGGGAGCCCTCTTAAGTAAACTTTTGCTTCTTTTATATCTTTCATTTTCAAAAAGCATTAATGGCTCAGCAGCATCAAATTAATTGCACTTTTGTAAAATAGCATAAGCTACATAAAAAAATATATATATATATATAACAACAAAGTTGAGCAAAAATGAAGTCTTACCTTAAAAGTAGTTCAAAATGGCTCAAAGGAGCTAGCTTATGAACATAAGCAGCAGAGCAGTTACAGAAATGCAACCCCTGTACTTAGAAACCTGTGCTTCTTCAAATAAAGTGGCAAGAGGAATTGAAACATAAAAGGTAGTAAAAAAAATAACAACAGTACAATAATAGTATTAAAGTTTAAATTATCCTATATTTTCCTCACAACAAATGATGCCAGAATGGTTAAAGTATTTTACATAGTCAGTAAACAAAAGATAAGTAAAAAAGTGAACAAAGTTATGTCAGAGTAAGTGCAAATAAGGGATTTCAGGATAAGATGAAAAAACAATCTTCACCTTCATCGCTACATCTCTTTAGAGATTTTTGGCCAGGAAAACCAACATGTCAACCCGTGCTGGCTTCAGACTTGCACACTGACATGTGACAATATTACCACTGGCACTGAACAGTCTCTCTGATGGTGCACTCGTTGCTGGTATGCAAAGCTACTTACGAGCCAACTTGCTAAGCCAGGGGAAGTTGACATTGTGCACTCTCCACCAGGCCAGTGGATCTTGCTCTCCATCAATGCTAGGAGTTATGAGGTATTTGTCCAGTTCTGCTTTAATGGTATCCTCCAACTGCATAGTAGAGAAAGCAGGGACCGCCTTGAAAAAGCTGCCCAGTGACAGAACTTGGAACAGTGCCTTGCTCTGTCCCAACACCCACTCAATCATTTTCTGCCGGGAGCCCCATCGTGTCGGACATTTGGTGACCATTGAATGCTGAGGAAGATTCAGGTTCTTCCTGTGCCTGTTTTAGCGCCGCCTTTTTCTTCCAGCTGTGGCTGAAGACTGCTACCAGCTGCTTGCACAGTCCTGTGGCCCGTTTGATGCCTTGGTCATCTTTGACTGCATTTTCTGGGAAAAACATTACATACAGTGAGATAAGCCTACTTCATAACACAGTGTTAACATAGGCCACCGTCTGTTGGATGTTCAGTGACGTTTTTTTAACAGCAGACGTCAGGTGGTGCTACCACATTAAGTAATTCGCCATACATTAATTTGTAACTGGTGATTAATTTGCAGCAATATGTTTATTCGATAATCCACTAAAACACAACAAACCTTTTAATCCGTCATAAAATGGCATCATTTTATGACGGATTCAATGGCGTCATTTGCTTTTTTTTTTTTTTTTACTACAGGGCGTCAAAAATAAGTTTAGGGCAGGGGTCTTCAACATTTTCCTGGCCAAGGACCCCCAAACTGATGGCGAGATGGAGCGGGGACCCCCTAATTATATATATTGTATGAAATTGTGTTATATAAAACTGCTCCTATAGTCACTCTATTACAGATGGAGTGATTTAACAAAATAATTTCTCCCTGGGATTATTAAAGTATTTCTGATTCTGATTCCTGCTTGATGGGACAGGTGCTATGAATGAAATGGTGTCTTGAAAGAACTGTGTCACTGAATGTGAGCATTGATGACTGAAAGACATCTTCTGCCTCCATTTATCTGTGTGTTAATTCATGTTAATGTGTATTTAAAGACATTTCAATTAATGAAAAAAGTTGCAGGGGGGAATACATAAAAAAGTCTAATCAACCAAAACTTTCGCGACCCCCTTGCAGTACCTCTGTAGACCCCCTAGGGGTCGCGGACAACCCTGTTAAAGACTTCCGGCTTAGGGGAAACCGCATTTGTATCTCTCTGTTCCTTGGCATTCCGTAGCTAAACAGAAGCAAGCAGTAGCTTATTGGGAGGTTTCAAAGTTTACTCATGAAAGGGTTCATTTTTATCAGTAGGAGAAACGGTAGCATTGCACTAACAGTTGGTCAGCTAACAATAGCGTGAAAACAAACATATCGTCGCTTTGTCCCCCTCCCCCGCCCTAACTGTGTTTGAGAGACTATGATACCACTAATTCTTACACAGTAAATTTGGACACACACACACACATTTACCAATTGCAAGATGCAGCCGGTGCCCGAAGCACTGCAGTCTGGTCCACTGATTGAGCTCCATCGCTTTGACCATGTTCGTGGCATTGTCTGTTGTGATGCAGGTCTGGGCCTCTTCTTTTAGGCCCCAGTTTGCCAAGCACTCCTTAAGCCCAATTGCAATGTTCTCCCCCGTATGGTCAGTGGGGAAGTATGCCGTCTGCAGGCAGCGGCTTCTCAACTCAAAGTTTGCGTTCACGAAATGCACCGTCAAACTCATGTATGGCTTGGTCATTCTACTTGACCACAGATCCGTAGTTGACGCGTAAAACTCCATGTTTTCCAGCTCATTTACAACTTTGGACTTGCATTCTCCGCACAGCTGTGGGATGGCGACTCGGTTAAAGGAGAATTCTGGTTTTTAACACTTTTAGCCCATTTTCTGTAGTGTCCAGGATGAAATCGAATGATCGACACCAAAATTTTGACAATTAGTCCTGTCTCTGCTTTTTGGCTCATGCAGAATCCACCCCTGGCTGCTTCAGAATGGCTTCCATAGAGCATGTCCGATAATGTCCATAAAACAACCTTAAACGTTCTTTTTTTTAAATATGCTACTCACCGGGTCGTCAGCGCTGTTCAATGACGTTCCAAAAAAAGTTTCGTAAAGAAAAAACGTTCCTGTAGTGTTTTATTTAGCATTTTGTAAATCCCATTGAGTTCTGTTGGAATAGTCAATATTCCCCTGCCACCGGAAACGGAAATGGGGCCTGTTTACGCAGTTGTAGTCTTTTCGCTTCACTCTGTGTACTCCGACTTTATTTATTCTACAAATGTTTTGTACTCCGGCTCCATTTCTGCTCCCGCTTCAGCCATCTTGAAAGTGAATCTCGAGCTTACGAGCTACACTGAAAACGTCATCTGGTCACGCGCAGCGTTTCAGCTTTCTGATTGGTTCTGGCCGACACAGAGCCTTTTCTGATTGGTAATAGCCGACACAGAGCCTTTTCTGATTGGTAATAGCCGACACAGAGCCTTTCTACATGAGCATGCATTGGAATTATTGACAAAATTATTAGGCCTGGGCTAATATGCACCAAGAAAAACCGCAGCTTTGACAATCCCAAAATCGCGTTGCTTGAGATCGCGATTTTTGGGCGAAAACGATAGATCGTTCAGCCCTAGTTCCAACTGTTTTATTTATTCTACAAATGTTTTTGTTTTTATTCTGCTTTTATTATTCTATTTTATTATCTAAATAGTGTAAATCACTTTGGATATTCTATGTACTGAATTTTTTTATGAAGAATCAAACCAAAAAAACTTGTCTTGCCTTAAATTCAAGGTGAAATTGTATCTAAAAAAGACTTTTGGTTTAGAAATAATAAATGGGTAATGACCAACTGACTGCAGTTAACCACAGCTCCCACTCTATATCCCAGTTGAGTAGACATGAAGAGGCCCCACGGCACATGATCAATGTTCCTTCACTGTAACAAGCAGGGGGAGGAAGAAATAATGATTCTGTTTCACTGTCACTGTTAAACCAGTCAGTTTACCAGTGTGTGAGGCCCTCTAGTGGATGTTATGGGGTATTGCAGGTTCTTGTACAGAGTTCTGGTGTTTCCTGTCACTGTGGGCTGCACAGCACAGTAGTAAAGTAAAGTCAGTCAGCTCAGCAGAGGAGATGGTCATGCTCATTTTGTCTTCGTTTCCTTCAAATTTCAGTCTGTCTAGATGTTCTACTCCCCCAAAAGGGGAATGAGACTTCAGGAACTGTGGAGGTTTTCCAGGATACTGTCGATACCAGAACGAAACTTGCACAGAACCTTTGGTGTAACTGCAGGACAGAGTAACAGAGCTGCCCTCTAAAGTGAACTCCTCAGTCTTTGCTGCAGTGAGTTGTTGACAGTTTACA
This sequence comes from Cyprinodon tularosa, assembly GCF_016077235.1. Taxonomy (NCBI): domain Eukaryota; kingdom Metazoa; phylum Chordata; class Actinopteri; order Cyprinodontiformes; family Cyprinodontidae; genus Cyprinodon; species Cyprinodon tularosa. The sequence continues at coordinate 368,123 of NW_024039355.1, forward strand.
CCTGAAGGAAGAAAAAATAAATAAGTTAAGAACAGCAAGGATCAAATAGTTCTCTGAAAGACTCCAACTAACCTGTTCCTATAAGCAGAACCATCAGAGTAAATCCAGATGTGAGCAAAGACAGCATGATGATCAGAGTTAATGTTTGAACTGTGTTGAATGTGGAAGTTTTTGTCTCTTCTATAGTTCAGTAACAGCTCAGCTCCTCCCTGAAGCTCTCAGCTCCTCTTCCTCCTGCTGAAAAGACTCACAAATTCTTTTTTTTTACTTCAGAGTTGCCTCAGTAGTTCTGACTGATGCTTTTTCTGACCTGCACTAATCATTAGGATAAAAAAATAGATAAATAAAATAATACATAAATATGGAGGAGAAATAAATCTTTTTTTTTCTTTTGTAAAAAAACCCCATAAACAAATGGACATTAGTATCGGTGCAGAAACTTGTCTTCCTTTGTGTTTTAGAGTCCCGAAGATTACTGCAAACTCTCATTGTACTGCTGTCATATAATGAATTGTACAAAAATTTGGCAGCTAAATATCAAATCATTGTGCTTTTTATTAAAGCACCTAGTAAGTTTTAATTTGTTATTTGTATAATCTCATAAACATTTGAGTCTTCGGATAACAGAGCACAGTGAAGCATTCTTATAAGATATGATCTGCCGACAGTTAATGATGTAACCTAAAACCAGCATAGCTATGATTTCAGAGTCTTAGCTGGAGAAAAAACAAGCCGGCAACTGAAGCCAGTACAACCAAGCACAGGGTCGTCTACACAAGGAGCTTAAAGCAGCAAATTGTTTTGTTGCAAATGATTAGAACTTTTATCCCATACCTTCTGCCACTTCTAAACAAGAATAAACTAGAGTAACATAAACTACAGTAGCTGTGGCTAAAAGCAGAGCCCTGGTCGATTCTGGTTAAAAGCAATAAAATGGCGGGAACAGACAGAAAGATCAAACATGCTCTTGTATGCAGGGCATACTTTGTAGCAGGTTAATTACTATAAATCGATTGGTACCAGTTATGGTTTGCTTAAGTAAATCTACACACAGCTATGCAACCTTGTGCAGTTTGCTATCAGATATAGACGTTTGTTCTGTTTACTCTGACTCAAGCTAGCTACATGGTTGCTTTCTGGCGCATCTAGGTAGAACGTTGAATCGTCCACTATATTTCAGTTTTGTTAGGTGTAGGTATGTTGCTAATCCTGTCAGATCGTCCATCCATTGAGATGGTGTTTACAGTTCATCTGATCTGGTTCTGCTCTTTAATGTTGACTTCTTTAAATAGATATTCTGGCCCCAGAAAGTAAATAACCGTACATAATCAGATAAAACATTTTTAACAGCTTTATTGAAAAAAAAAAAAGGTATAAAACCTTGCTAGATAAGGTTGTTAAAGTGCTCTGGGAGAAATCTTTGTTTACCAACTGAAAGGGGTCTAATTTAAGTTATAAAAGTTTCTTAGAAGTTGTATCAGATCTGAATGACCAGCTGAAAACAACTAACCTAGATAACCTATCCTAACTATCTGTACATAATAGCAACTCCTAAGCATCAAAAAGTCGTTGCTGGCTGTTTTTCTAAGATCATTGCATCATTTTAGATTTACTCTTATTTTTATATTCTCTAACCTTCTCACCATAGTCACTTTCTCTAACATGGATTCATTATGGAGGAAGGCATCAGTGGGGCTGCACCCATTAACATCGTCAAATGTAAATGATGGAGTTGGGCCTATTTCTCAGTGCTTACTCCTGTTTCTCTCCTGGACAAGGGTGCACATTTTATTTTGACTAACTGTATTTCTTTAATCTTTTTGGCTCAAAGCTAGTTTACTGTTACTAACAAAAAGTATTTTTTGTTAGTGCCTCTGTGTTCTTTTTCTGTGTCTGGCTCTGTCTTCTTGAGCTGCAGTCAGCCTTGGCAGAAGGCTGCTCTCACTACGTCTGGTTCTGGTAGAGCTTCTTTCTGAAATGTGGTTTTTCCTCTTTACTGTCTTTACATGTATGCTGAGTTTGAAGGATCGCTACTGAGTCAACAGCGTAATTCTAGCTTAATGATTGTGCTCATGCAGGAGGAACCAATCCTGCAAAGTCAGAGACTCGATTCTGTATTTCTGCAGACTGGGGTTCAAGGAGACAGAAGCAGACAAAGAAAAAGAAGCAGAGATACAAAAGGCAACTGTAAACCAGCTCCACAGGTGGTCCCATCCAGGAAACAATCCGATAATTAGGACCAGTGGTACCGTGAAGCTGGTTATCAACTTGCTAACTCAATCCAGCTTGAACTGATCATGAATCTATGAACGCGCACGTTTACAGATTCAAGGTACCAGACCAATCATGAGTGCAGAAGGAAGAGTCCCATATTTCTCCTGTAATCCTATGAAAATAAAACACAAAAACATAATTTCTTCGGGTTAGTTTGACTTTTTAATTCAATCGTGTTGGCACTAAAATAAAGATGGAAGCAGATGCCACCATTGCATCATATTACAAGATTTCATTATCTAGTTTATATAGTCTAGTGAAAGTGAAATCCTCCTGATTTTTGAGCTGTGTCAGAACTTCTTTTACCTGGCAGTTTACCTTTAATCCCCCATTGGTGCAGCTTAACATCTACATTTCTCAACAATGCTGTTACAGCAAACAAGAAAATACATAGTTCATATATATATATATATATATATATATATATATATATATATATATATATATATATATATATATATATATATATATATATATATATATATATATATATATATATATATATATATATATATATATATATATATATATATTACATTATATTATTATATATTACATAATATTTTCATGACTCATTTTCATGCACTATTCTGTTTTAGTTTTCTTTTTTAGTTTTCAGTTATACTTTGATTAATGTCTTTCTGGGATTTTTAGTTTATTAGTTTCATTTTCATTTTGTGTTATTCTAGTTGTTTTTGATTATATTTTTGGAGTTTTGTATTTCCTGTTTATCCTCTGTTGCCCCTTTGTGTTTGTCTCCTTCCTCTAGCTCCCTTCAAGATGCTTCCAGCCACACCTGTTCCTTGTCAGCTCATTAGTCCAGTCTTTGACCATTCTCCCATATATATTGTTCCTCTGCAGTTCCCCAGTGCTGGTTCCTTGTTTTTTCCTGGATACTCATGTTTGTTTTACTTGATGTTTCTTAGATTTTCTTTTCTGTATTTTGTTGCTTTTGTTGCCACCTTTTGAAAATTAAATGATGAAGAAAGCACATCAACTCCCGTCTCTGCATTTGGGTCAAAACATCCACCAAACTGTGACAAATATAGCCCAACTTGTTTTATTAACAGCCTTATTTTAATTTGCAATGAACGATATAATTTACAGAAATCCAGGTTTTGACTCATTTGTGATTGTATATAATTATTGGTGTACAGGCAAGTGGCTGCAGGGCAGGTGATGAAACCATTCATTGACTCCATCAGGGCACAGGACACATGATGGACAGCTCAACTATTTTTGGCCGAGCCATTCATCATTCCAGCAGTGTACTTGAAGCTGCGGGTTCAATAATATCTCATGGCAATAGATGCAGTCTGTGATAAAGTTAGGGCCACATAGCTGCAGGCCACATGGCCAACACTCTGTTCCAGTATTTAGCATAGATCCCAGTCCGGACCATGAAAATCTGTATCGCTCTGTTGTCGGAAAATTTATTTCTCTTCTATTATACATTAATTTATCATATTTACTCGCTATAAAAGTTTTCACTCAGTCTGTTTCTCTCTCAAGACCACACCATTCTCTGCAGGATAGTGTTTGTAGACCAGACATAACTTCTTCCCATAACAAACCAGATTCTTTCTCAGGTTTATTCATAACATGTTACTGTTTAACCAAAGTGTTTGTTTTGACTTTGAATACTTTCCATTGTTGTAAGTAAGTAGGAACGAACGCTGCTCATGTAGAACAGAGCAGAATGCAGAATGCTGTGCCATTAGGGCTGTATGATGACTGTTCACTCTTTGCAAAGAAATGAATAAATGTATAAATAAATGTATGTAAGTTTCTAATATTAGAAATTTTTACCATGATCCAAAGGATCTTCTCACAATTTGCTCAGATTTTTAGTTTTATCCTTTTATTTAGCTTCATATATCAATTATAAACGAAAAGTGAATGTGAAGGGTGTATAAGTACACCATACAGGAGGAAAGAAAATACAGAATATTAAAAGGTTAAAAGAGACAAAATAAAAATAAATAAATTAGAAACTATTTAATATGTCAAGAACATACATTTTGGTTTTCAAGATCCATATTGGAAGGTTGTTTTGATTAATTTATTTTTCCCTGTGAATTAAACTGGGTCTTAAATCAAAAGACACGTCATTGTTTGCTAACAGCTGATTGGCTGCTGGGTGGAGCGTTTACTAGGATTCAGATCAATCCTGAAAGCTAGCTTGGTCCGGAACAGTTTAGCCACTCAGACTAAGTTACCATGGTGACTAGCCTCGGTAAGAATGGATCCAGCCAGTGGTGTAAACAGGATTCAGAAACAATACTTTAGTACAAGTACAAATAAACATACAAATAAATACACTAGTAAAAGTAAAAGTATCATGCTGAAATGTGTACTTAAGTAAAAGTAACAAAGTACTTGCTTTAAAATATTCTTCAAGTATTAATTTACTTTCTGAATAAACTACAAGTATGTTTCACAACAATTATTAAGTGTACCTACTATATGTATATTTTCTTTAATACATCAATAATGTTATTTTAATGAACAATGCTGTAGATAATGCATGTTTTATTTTTATCGTCTGTCAAAGTTCACACTTAGGACTTATAATTGTGGAATTTGATCTGCTAAGTGAAATATTAAGAGCAAGAAAGACGACTGACTAGATTTTTGAAAGTGTTTTAATTCAACAAACATATGCCATATTTTATTTAATCTGAAGTTAGCATGTTGTTACAATATCAAACTCATTTTAACTAACAGACACTGATCTTTTCAGCTGTAATTTTTAACTCCAGTTTAATCCTGAACTCCACAGTTTAACAATACTGCAATGACAGCTTGGTAATTCAGGGCTGTCAGACTTTTGATGAGGCCCAGTTTCCTGCAACTTTTATATTTGTCTCTATTTCAACACACCAGAATCAAATAATTTGATCATTGATAGAAATATAAGAACTTCTAGCATCATTCAGAAATGTAAGAGTTTCAGAACACCAGAAGAGGTTCCCCTTCTCTGGGTCCAGGTTCCTTGGTGGCAGTGAGAGCAACTTATTGATGGAGATGAGTGCTATTCTTTCGCTGAAAAAGAATTTTTGAATTTTAGTCAGAATTTATACAAATAGGGACAAAACTCATACGGATTCATATCCAGCATTCACATATGCAAATTAATAAATCTATTTCTTTCTTAGATAAGGTTATCTTACTCAAAATTTGATCAGTATGTTTTTTTTAGCTCGATGAATTGAGGTCTGTATATAGTATTCAAGAAAGCTGAACTGGGCTATTATCTAGCATCAATCATCAGTTCTCGGCACTAATTGGCAGAAGGGACATGATTAAAAAAAGAGGGAGTTGAATAAATTATTATGATGTGTGGATTTAATGCATATTCAGGATGATATACAATGTTAATGTCTTGTTTCTAATCCAGGGCAATATATGTCACAACTTTGCACATGTGTGATTCATTGTTGCTTAATATTACAATGTCTCTAAGATTGCACCAACATTGATAAGCATCGAAGCAAACACCCATGAAAAAACCAACCATTATGCATGTTAATCATGTTTATTTCTCACTAGTGACACTTTTATAAAAGCTAGCTAAGTTTTTACTTAAATCTTTCACATGAAAATGGTAACATTTAGCAATAAATATGATTTTTTTAGACTTGAGGGTGAGGTTTTTTAAAGCTGGAAGCTCGTACATTCCGGGCAGACAAAGATGGCATCTTAATCCTTTTTAGAGCCAATTAAAGAGGACAAGGATGCTCAGTTCTGTTGGTGTCATATTTTGAGTAGACAGACTCTGAGTGAGAGCAATCACGGAGCCAAAGATCAGTTAAGGGTTTTATTGAAGATTGTGGTTTGGACAGAGATGATTCCGGCTGGCTGATTTTTCTGGGTTCTGCTGGAAGAGGCGAGGTGACAGGTGAGCAACTGGTTGGTGCTGGGTTGAATGATGAGGGGTGTTGTAACTCACTGAGAAGGAGGCTTGGTGTCTGTTTGGGGAGGATGATGATCAGTGGTCCGGGCGGAAGGTGTAGGTCCGGTTGGTGATTTCTGGTGGCTGTGTCAGAGGGTGGACAGGCAGGTGAGCTCAGGCAGGAGGGCACATAGGAGTCCCGTGGCCTCATGGATTCCTGGAGGCAAACTGAGAATGTCTCTGGTGAGTTTCCAGAGTGAAGTGAGTTGTGAGGAGTGGTCTGGGGCTTGGGATCCAGGGTTCTGTGAAGGAGGAAACAGAGAGCGGGGTTAGGATCTGGTGATCTGATGAGGAAGCAAGGCTAGGAAAAGGATCAGTCTGTACCACGCTGAAGCACTAACAAACTGACACCCTCCTCCTTCTTCTTCTTGGATTTATTGGCGGTTGCTAATAAACATTTAGTAGCATTACCGCCACTTACTGGTATGGAGTGTGGTTTGTGACAGACTATATAATAATAAACATATTAGGGGTGGAACGGTTCACAAAATTCACGGTTCGGTTCGGTTCACGGTTTCGTGGTCACGGTTTTCGGTTCGGTTCAGTATATGTTGATTGTTACACCGAAATCCCATAAAAATTTATGAAATTAATGAAAAAATCCCAAAAAAGTTATGAATTGAAATTATTTTTAATGATCTGCGAAAACCCTGGATCTTATCCACATGTTTTGCTGCTTTGAATTTAATCATCTGGTGCATGCCCTCTACGATTTCCAAGAAACTCACGGCGGAGCGGATGGACGGGAGCCACAGTGGAGGCTGTAGGCTTTCCTTTGAGCAGCCGGTCTGGAGCGCAGGGGAGCGCTGCCAGAGTATGTGGGATTTCGGGGTTAGCCTGACATGTTGGTCGTGTTGCTGTTAGCATAAACAAAACTTGTTGTCCAATGCTTGCACACTGTTGCACTTTGATCCACAACTTTCTTCCCGCCGTCATCGTAGGTCACTCTAAATGCAAAGCGGTCCCATACAGCAGACCTATAAAGTGCTGCTGGCGTGTCTTCCAACTCCTGTTCTTTCCCACTCGCCATACTGCTGCTGTAGCCCATCTGCCTCAAAGTTCGACGTACTGTGCGTTCAGAGATGCTCTTCTGCCTACCTTGGTTGTAACGGGTGGTTATTTGAGTCACTGTTGCCCTTCTATCATCTCCAACCAGTCTGACCATTCTGCTCTGACCTCTGGCATCAAAACCTCTGGGTTTTTGGCTCTTTATGTGGAGAGGTTCAGTTTCTATCCAAGTAAACCTGGCTCCAAGGTGAAGACCAGTTTAAAGGTCCTGCATCAAGTTCTGGTTCCACGTCCTGTCTCGGCTACTCTCTTCCACTGAGTCTGCTCATCTGTACCTGATCCTATCTGCTGCTGTGCGTGACAACCTGGTCCACGCTTTCAGACCCTTTCAGACTCTGAACCCTCCTGGGAGCCTGTGGATGCCTGGAAGTTTGGATCCTGCCTCCTGTTTCTGTTCCTGCCGGATCTGTATCCTGCCTGTTCTGGATCCAGCATGACCTCTGGGACTGCAGCACTGGGGGACATTCATGGTCTGGACTGTTAAACCAGATAAGTGACCAACTCAGGTAATCTTCAGCCAGATGATCGTGGTGTGGAGTGTCTAAGATTGGGCGGTAACCACCCCCACCCCGCCCCCCGCCTGCAGTTGCTGCGTGCCTTACATCCTAGCAGCTCCCCTTTTAGTTTTGTTTTTCACTAAAGAAATATTTTGAACTTTCCTACTGACTGTCTCTCCTTGAATACTGGGTCCATCTGTCCTCGGTTCATGACAGTTTTGGTTCTTGTCTCTTTTATAATAATTCTTGTCCATATCATTTGTTTATTTTATTAAATATTTGTATCTTGTGTGGATTTTGTATTCATGAGCTATCATTTACCAGAGGATTTCTAGACTATTGTAATATGTAACATTTTATTAATTTGGCTTTTTAAAACTTTTCAGCAACTTGGACTTTAGCTAAAGTAATGGAAATGATCTAAAGCCTGTAAATTCTTCACAAGAGCCAACTATATTTTAAGCTAGTGTGTTAGGCCCTCTAGTGGATGTTGTGGAGTATTGCAGGTTCTTGTACAGAGTTCTGGTGTTTCCTGTCACTGTGGGCTGCAGAGCACAGTAGTACACAGCAGAGTCTGACAGATGGAGATCCTGGATCGTCAGGTTAAATGCTGAGTTCTTGAGCTCTGCATGAAACCTGTCTTTGCTGAACTCAGGTGCATTTTCAAGATTTCCAACATATTCTTTCAGCATGTACTTCGGGAAGCTGTTTTCTTCTTGTTTGTACCAGAGGAAGGCATCACCTGTACGGGTGGTTTTAAAATTGCATCCCAGAGTCACAGATTCTCTTTCAGCAGCAACAACATGTCCTTCTGTCTGTGTCACTGAGTCTCCTTTACACTCTGAGGAAAACAGAACATGCAGAGGAAGAGATGAATCAATAAAGATGATTGATTAAAGGAGAACAATCAGCAGCTTTAAAGACTTCTATTCCATGTAGAATAGATGTCATTTTCTCTGATCATTGTCACTTTGAACCATATCAGGTGTTTCTACAAGGTAACAAATGGCAGCAGAAATGATCTGCTCTGATTTTCTGTAGAATGAACATTAAAGCTCTTCATGTAGAGCTCAGTAATGTGTTCAAGTGTTTGAAGAGGAAACATGTTGAACTTTCCATCTTACCAAAGAAAAGAGCAGCTAGAATAATCCACAGCCAATGTTCCATCTGTCCAACAAGGTTTAAATCAGCAGGAGAAACTAGCTGATGTTCAACATTCAGTCTGACTATTGTTCTCTTCACAGCAACACTTATTATTGACACAATGCTGGAACACAGAGCACAAGGAGAGCTCCGCCTACTGGATGATGGCGCCCTCTGGTGGATCTATAAGATCTAGATAAACATTAATGTAGAGAGTTTCCAGCATGCTCTCAAATGGCAAAACATACTGATTCTCTAAAGACATGTATTCTTCAGTTTAAGATAACAACAGAGGAAATGCACCACAATGATGCAATGACATCTGTTGTGTCTTCACTGAGGAGCACCTGACCCTTCTAATGTACTCTGGAGCCATGGATGATGGCCAAGAAAATAGAACTATTAAAGGAAGATTTAATTTGTCTGAGGATGAGATCTTGATATTAAGATGTTTCTCAATGGACTATTGCCACAGTTTTTCTGATGAGAAAATACTTTTTCTGGTATTCTGTTAAAATGTTAAACTTGCAATAATTCCTCTCCACCAACCCAAACACCAACCCAGACCGTTTCACTCATTAAACGCTTTTCACCCCACAACCTAACTCAGACCAAATGCTCTCACTATACCTGCCCCCCCCAACCCCACCGCAGACTAAACAGACTTTGCTCTCGCCCCAACTCTCCCCCATTGAGCTCCTTCAAATCAAGGAAGACTTTCAAATCAGTTCCGGGATACATTTTTGTGCCCCAGTGCTAACTCCATTAGAAATGACAATTCCCAGGAAAAACTTAGGCCACTGATTGGACTTTAGCCAGAAGTTAAAGCTATGAAGTTATTTTAAAATGCAAACATCACATGAAAAGTGCAAGTGGTATTTTTTTTAAAGAGACAGTGGAGAGTTGTACACATTTCTGTAAATGCACCAAGTTTTAATATAAAACCTCTGACTTCTGGACCCATGGATCGTTGGTGGTGGGATGCCATAGACTGCTGTTCTAGTGCTGGAATAAATCTTGGAGAGTTGCTGATATGTTTCTATTTTAAAGTTCTTGGTGAACCAAGTGGTTGATTTGTAGTCCCAACATTTACAAGAAATATGTACCTACACTAACTTGTAGTAAAAGGAATGAGGCCCATTTTTTTGTCTTGGTTGCATCTCATGAAAAATAATCATTCTAATGTTCATTGTTATGAAAGGTTGTTGCATGTAGTTTAACACTAGAAATCCCAGAGATACGAGAACATTCCCCCCAACAGTACTTCACAACTTATGAATCCCTTTTCAGATGGAAATGCCCCAATAGCGCTATGGCCTGAAAACCATTCCACCCCCTTCAGTTTCGGTTTCAGCTCAAGTCTCTCTCTTTGAGACTGTTTTACCTGAGAGCAGGGGGGGGGGGGGGGGGGGGGGGGGGGCATATTTGTAATGAAAATACGTCTAGGTCGACATCATCAATGTCGCCAACACTGGAATTATTTCAGCGGAGACACCACTGCAGCAATCAGATGATAACTGATCTGTACAATGAAAATAGCTGCATGAGCTGGAACGCTGTAGAGAGGGAAAGCAAGAATTTTTATACAATAATGACCATTTGCCCTATTTACCAGGGGGGAAATATAACTCATGCAATCTCTCCTCTCTCTCTCCTTCACTGCAGCCGTGCAGACAGCATCGTGAGACTGCAGTAAAGTTGGCAATATATTCACAGCTATTCAGCTTTTCCTGCTTATTCTACAAAACAGACAATATCTCTCTGCGATCACAGCAAGGCGGACAGTGAGCTACAACTGTAGTTTCTTAGAAACGAGTCTCCTATCACGCTGGGAGAATTACATTGGACCCTATGGGGAGCTCGCTGCTCCACAAATGTGCAGGAGGAGTGAGCTCTGCAAGTTGGAAAATAATCAGAGAGGAATATTCAAAAGCGTCACCAAGGAGAGGTGGATTATTATCACATTTATTTGATTTGAAAATTCTGAGGAATTTCCAAAAGCCTAAATGACAAATTTATTCTAATAATTCTATTCTATTATTAAAATAAGTATAAAATGAGAAATGACTACACTATAGATCATTGTAGTGCCTTCAAACTTGTAGGACACACAGATAACCTCATCTGGATCAGACTACAACTCTTACTTTGGGAAGATAGGCCAAACTGTATTTTTGGAGAGTTTTTCTTTGTTATTATAAGCATATAATAGCCAATAATTACGCTGTAGATCATTGTAGGGCCTCCAAACATAGATAACCTAATCTAGTTCAAACTACAAATCTTACTTTGGGAATATGTGCTAAAATCTTTTCTTTTTTAGATTTTTCATTGTTATTATAAGCATATAAAAGCCAATAATTACTTATGACTTATTATAAGCTACAATAGATCATTGTAGTGCCACCAAACTTGTAGCACAGATAGATAACCTCACCTAGTTCAGACTCAGACAACTCTTACTTTGGGAAAATGTGCTAAACTCTATTTTTATTTTTTTTTTCATTGTTATTCTAAGCAGGCCAGGTGTGCAATCTCTGCAGCAGGAACCACAGCACTGAGCGTTGTGTTCACTGCACAAAGTATACCTGTCACAAATGCAGGAAGGACTCACCTTGGGTTTGTAAAAACTGCTAAATGGGACAATTGTAGCTTCATATGTAGAGCTTTTCCTTGGGTGAAATAAATGTTACTCCACTACTGAAATCATACTGTTTGTCATTTTCTAAGCTTAAATGTTGAATGACGTGAAAAGGCGAGAACAGACAAAATACCATTATTCTCTAAGTTGTTCTTTCTTTCACATAGTGAGCTTTGCAATATAAATGAGTCTGTTGGGGAATGGACAATATAAATAAAGCCTTGCCTTGTTGGAAAATCATGGTTATGACCTGTTCTCAACTCAGGAACTAGGACCCGTATGATATCTGGTTGTTCAATAGGTTTGCCTAAATAAAAGATTTGGATATGACTTATTAAGTTATTCCTGCAAAAAGGTCTGATGTTGCAGGGGCAGGTAATGAAAAGTGTTTGGAGCATGCTCTGGTTCTGATGCCAGTTTGTTTCAGGCTTATCCAGTCTCATGTAGAAGGGCTGGTCATTTCACAGGTTATTTACATTACAACAAGGACAGTTAGCAAGGTAGATTGAATACACAAACTTGAAGAGGGGAGGAGGGCTTGAAGGAAAACTGAAATTCTCCGGGACATCTAGAGTTAAGGTGAACAGATTTCTGAAATCAAATTTTGGGGTGAAGGGGTCAAGGGTTGTCACCAGGTCTTTCCAGTTTGTGGGGCCTAGAGAGCTCTGCTGGCCCCTAAGGGGAGAGTGGCATGAAGAAAAGAAACAACTGAAAAGTAAATATAAACATTCATCCAAACAATTTGGCCTATTGCTGTTGCTGTTTGTGGAGACAGGGTTTCCCCACCTCTTCAAAAAAGTGAAACTAATACCCCGTTTACACTACCCTTAAAAAACTGAGCCGAGACCGGTCCGAGCTCAGTAAATGAGATAACTTGTCGTGTGTGAACGGAAACAACCTGAACTGAACCGAGATAGCCATAACCGGACCGCGCTAACTGCAGACCAGTTCCCGAGGTGGGTTCGGCTCGGTTTTTTCCTGGCTCGGTTCTCTGATAACAAGAGCGCATGAGCAGAACGCGTCATCGCCGACTGGCTGAACATGCCGATTCACACTCCATTCAAGTACATCCGCGCAAGGTTGCCGTCTTCGCCTGACCCACCGCAAACACGGAAGTACAGCAATAATAATCAAGCATAACTTTCTGAATGTGACGGGCACCGCCATTTTGATTTGCTTGATTCCCTCCTCCGTCGTCTTCTTCTTCTTGGGTTTTACGGCGGTTGACAAACAGCGTTTTTGGTGCATTACCGCCACCAGCTGCTTGAGTCCCTCCTTCAATCCTAGCAGTAATACCGCACATCGTCACTAGGAGGCGAGGAGTCGAGATAACCGAGATAAGTGTGACGTGTGAACGGTCGTCAAAACTGAGCTTGGCCTGGTTACCGATCCAAGCTCGGACCGGTCTGGGCCTGGATCGGTTTTTCAAGGGTAGTGTAAATGGGGCTAAATACTCATTCTGTTCACATCTACATACTTATCAAAATAAGGTTTTTCTGCATTAACATGGATAAAAACAAGTAGTGGTCAAGCCTGCAGGTAAAGGAAGCTTTATTTTTATTACTATCTACATCTCAAATAAGCTCCAAAAAACTAAAAAAAAAACAAAACAACAACAATCCACTAGACTTTGTTTCCGAGTTTAAAGACATTTTTCCTTTCCATCCAGGAAGCTTTTTCAATTCAAAATGTCAGAAATAGCGTTGACTTAGAAAACATTCAAATTGAAACAGATGAACGGGTCCCCCCCTCTTTGGAATGGGGTCTTTTAGCTTCTTTGTTAGCCTGCAATGCCCCATACCTGTCTATGTTTCTAAAAGGGGGGTTGTTAAAGGGAATTGTTGGCCTGGCTGAATCGGACCTCACATTTTCAACCAGACCAACAATTCCCTTAATTGGGCTGCTGTATAAAACCTGGAACTCAAAGCAATTTCTGACATTTTGAATTGAGAAGGCTTCCTGGATGGGAAACAAAAGGTCTTCAAACTTGGAAACAAAGTCCAGCGGATTATGTTTTACATTTTTTGGAATGACTATGACCTGGATGGCTGGGAATCTTCACCAGCATCTCAGATAATCTGATTCATTTCTCCCACTAATGGGCTCTATGCACAGATCCACTACTTGCTGAACTTAAAGCAGCACTTTTGTTTCCTCTCTGTCATTAGAATCAGACTTAGACAGATTTCATTTTGTACACACAAGTGTAAACAAAAATAGATTTTGATTAGTACAGATCTTTATACTTTTTAAATTTTCATTTTCTAAAGTGATGTCAACATACCAACAAACCACTGTATAGTTACAGTTCCAACGTTCATTTTTTTTTTTTTACTGGACTTTTACTAAATTACTGGACTGGTCTTACAGTAGTCTGAAACAGGAACATAATGATCACAACCACTTCCAAAAATATTAGATTGTACAACATGAAACATTAAAATGTAATAACTAAAGTAAGAATTGTCTTTCACACAGATGTCAGGTGGATTATTTTTAGATAGAATACTGTAGTTAATCGAATACAATCTCATTATACGTATTTCTCTTATAGCAAATGCATTATGTTTATTGGTAATTGTTCTGTTTGCATCATATCTTCTATCCTGCTAATCTGATGGACATTTCCTCAATGCAACACATAAGCTGAGTTAATGAAGAGAGCATTATCAAAGACTCTACATCAGGAGCTCTCTCCAACCCCTTTTATGTTGACTGATTCTTTCATGTATCCTTTACTTATTGCAGCAGTTGTAGTCTTTGCATAGTTTAATAAACATTATAATACTGTTACAGGGATTGTTAGGTTAAGTAACATTATTTTAAATGTGGTCGCCTGTCATTATTTATGACACTAAAAATTATTTCTCTGCTTTTCTCCTGATTCCCAGAAATGATTGGTTAAATTCCTCATCTCAATAAGACATTGGTGAAAATGGTAAAAACATTTAATGAATGAAGTGATCTTAAATTATAAATATTATCTTATCCACATGAATGCTTCACAAGATAATAACCTCTTGACTGTGTAGAATATTGGTGACTTGAAGGCAAACTAAATTTTTTAGGAACACATCTTGATGGTGGAACAGCACTCTGTCCATGGTGCTGATGTCCTGCAGAGCCTCCATCATCCCTCCTTTATGATCCAAACCTTCTCATCATAGAGTTCAATGACGCAGCAAACACTCTGATGTCTGCTTTATTCTCAGCTGCACAAACAATCAGAGGGAACCCTGGCAAACCAGAAGAGGAACAGTGCATGCGGCCCTCTAGTGGATGTAGTGGAGTATTGCAGGTTCTTGTACAGAGTTCTGGTGTTTCCTGTCACTGTGGGCCTCACAGCACAGTAGTACACAGCAGAATCTGTCTTTGCAGCAGAGGGGATCAGCAGGTTTATATCAGCTCCCTTCACCTGGATCTTCAGTCCAAGGATTCGCTCATTTAGTATTTTTCCTGATCCTACATGATAGATCAGAAACTCTGGAGGTTTTCCTGGATACTGTCGATACCAATAAAACTCATCAACTCCACTTGGTTCATTAGAGAATCTGTAGGCCAGAGTAACAGAGCTGCCCTCTATGGTGAAGTTTTCATCAGCCAGTGGAGTGAGATGTTGAGAACAGACACCTAAAGGAGGAGAAATTAGTTACTGACTTAGTTCTAAAACTATTTAATGAATTATGTTCATAAAGTTTAAGAATATGAGGACTTGAAATAATTTTCTGACCTGTTAGAAGTGAGGCAATGAGCAGAAAAAGCCTGAAATATTCCATGAGAGCAGAGTTACTGATTGTGTGTTGAACTGTGTTGAATGTGGAAGTTTGTGTCTCTTATAGTTCAGAAAGAGCTCAGCTCCTCCCTGTAACTCCCTGACTCCTCCTCTTCTTCTCTGGTAAATAAAAAATAACTACATTTCAGTTTAACTTTAACTAAAGCAAAACATCATAATTCATTTGATAAATTTACACTGAAAATATAGCTAATATATATTTTAACTGAATCCCTGTCAAAGGAGAAACTATCGCTCCCTGATGGTAGGTCTATTCAGAATCTGGGACTTTGATCCCCAAAGTAAATGCTGGCTTTACTTTTATTCAAACAGCTGCTTTAAACCAAAGATTGTAGAAGTATAAGTTGATTTTCTCCTTAAACCAGATATGTATGAAATCACATATTCTTCCAAATCACAAATAAAATTTCTAAAAAGCTTCAAAAACAAACATTGAAAAAGCATTAGGTTTTTGCAAAGTTGGTTGGTAAACTTGAAAAATGGCAAAGAATGTCAATTTTGAACAATATTTAAAATATCAACTCAATGTATGATTACTGAATTAGCAGTTGCATACAACTACATAATAAAAAAATAAAAATAAAAAAAAAGAGAAACAATATAGCCTGATCTTAAGACAGGATTTGTACTTGACTGCCTTACCCTTGGGCGTGCTTTAAGCCCATCAAGTTCCAAAAACACCTTCTGGCTGTAGATCAGCCCTATCAGTTAGGCACAGGCTCTGGGCACATTAAGGTTTTGCAGAAAATTTGTTTTATCAATCACATTATGGAGAGGGCTGAACATTGGAGGGTCAGGAAGGCACCGTTAATTGCCAGCAGTAATGATAACCAGGTTGGAACCTTAAAGCATACAGAGGATCGAGGAAAGCAGGAAATGAACTGAAGCCGGACACAAGGAACCAAGCTCCTAAGAGGAAACACAACAGGTAAGTAAGTTTCTGAGATGATTGGTCGGAAACTATGGAAGGCAAGAGTTGTATCTCTGTAGGTACAACTAGAGTTTAGGCAGCAGGCTCTTCTTCAGCTCCACACTAGCGATGTCTGATATAGAACACCTGTTAGCCTCACCCAATCACAGGCTTCTCTGAGGCTGTCAAGAGTTTGAATAAAGGCATGACAGACCAAAGAGGAGACAAAGGCCGAGTCCCAAACCCGCACTTTTCTTTTTTCTTTCATACTTCAAATGCATGTTCCCACGGATTGTTCCAGTGCCTAGTATGTCACAGTTCTCTAGGGCTGTCTTTGGCCGCGACCCTATGTGTCCTTAATCCACACTGAGCTTACATCAAGTGTATTGCCCACAATCTATTGCTGCATGTGATGTTTTATGCAGAAAAGTGGAAATGGTTAGGATCCAGCTACTGTGCCTTTCCATTTGATCTTTACAAACACCAAATTCATTGTAAATCATCCACAATCACAAACAGGTGCTTTTTTTTCTCTAAATTGATATTCAACTTATAATTTGTCTCCACAAGCATCTGTTTTAATGAACATCTGGAAGATAAATTGTAGCAAAAAAATCTTTAAAATTAAAGATTACTGAGTAAGGGAGTAGTTTATGTTAAAGATTTATTGGAATGTTATTAGTTTTAGAACATTTAATCAAACTAAATAAACATAACCTTAACCTGACAGAATCACTGTATAGTAAAATATGCAAACTTATAACTCAATCCTTAAATTCAGTTCAGTTTTTGTTCCAGAATTTTCTTGTATTTTTGTTTTAATTTGACTAGTTTACATGTGGTTTGGTTATGGTTCATTGTGAGTATTGAGATTAGGCCAAAGTCCTCCAGACCTAAACATTTACGAGTTGTGGGTAGGGCTCTAGGAAATTGACCTTGCAATCAGTGTTTCCTGAAGAAAAGCCTACAAAAAAATGCAAAGCCTTGGAAATTCTGCTTTCAGGAAAACAAATGGTTGAATATTTACGAACAGATTAAAGTTGAAATTTAACCTTGAAATTCAAAAGGACCAGCCATGATGGTTCATTCTCCGGTATTTCAGCCCATCTTTATGAAAACTGTTTAATTTTCTCAGTTTCAATTCAGTTTATTTATAGAGGAAAACCAGCTGATTGCATTAAGTCATTGACTCTTCAGCAATCTCTCACACCAAGCATGCTTGTAGCGACAGTGGAGAGGAAAAACTCCCTTTGAACTGGAAGAAACCTCCAGCGGAACCAGGCTCAGTGTGAGCGGCCATCTGCTGAGGCCGACTGGGGTTCAAGGAGACAGAAGCAGAGACACAAAAAGCAGCTGTAAAAGGCGGCCCCGTCCAGGAAACACACAGCCAGGCAGACGAGCTCAGAGCCAGCTCCCATGTCAGAGGATGAAGAGAGCACATCCAGTTAGTCACAGTCAGAGAAACAGGACCACACTGGAAAACAGGCCCATCTCCAACATCTAGAAACAAAGGTGTTGATGGCAGCAGCACAGCTGATATTTCTCTCCAGGATGGAGTCACAGCCAAACAGGAACAGACCAGATGAAGCTACTATGAGAAAAAGCAGAGAGAGCAGAACGTAGAGATTGAACTAACAGATTCTGCAGAGTGGGAGAATAGAGATAGAATGAAGCATTATAAAAGGGCAGAATGAAACTTGATTGCATCAAGTATTTAGTTTTCCACCTGTTTGACTCACAATTTATATTACACCTCGGTACACTGAACTGTTAAATCTGTTTGAGGCTAATACTCTGCACTACTGTATATCATGATTATATGTGCTTATAGGTTCTTTAGGCACCTCCCCCTGCAGTGGTTTCTGCATAGCCCTGCTGATGCAGGACTATTATATTATAAAGTTTACAGATAAAGCTACAAATTATCCTGGCTTGACTTCAGTGGCAGAAAACTCATTGATACCTGCAGGGGCACGATTAGTGAAATGCACACTGCTAAGGCTGAGCATGCTGCTTAAAGTAAAAGTCTGCTCTTATTCAGAATTCTAATTTCCGAAAGTAATTTAAAAATGAAATTTTTACATGCTATTCAATAAATGATCAGTGTTTTTAATTCAGAGTAATTTTCATGTGAATGTGCTTTACTGGAGGCATCCATGTTTGTCAAAGAACACTACTGCCACCTACTGGTTAGTGACGTCACGGTGCGGTATCGGCTGTTGATCAAGTCCCAGTGCTGTATCTGGTGTTTGTCACAACGCGCTATTATCCAAGTCATCTTGAAAACATTCTTCTTCCAAATGTTGGCTACATATTACGTGTGAAAGGTGGAATAACTTTTTTTTTCCACTTTTAACCGATTCCGTAAAAATTCAAAAAATCCACTGGACTTGGTTTTCAAGATTTGAAGACGTTTCGCCACCTCTCCAGGAAGCTTTCTCAATTCAAATGTCTGGATCCGCAGTGAGTTTGAGTCTTATATAGACAACGCCTTGTATCGCTTGGAAACATGCAATGGTAACCGATGAATGGGTCGTTAGTTCCATCGTTAGCCTGTAATATCTGAACCTGTCTATGATTCTAGGGGTCGGTCGTTAAAGGGGGGATTGCCATTAAGGGGGGGATTGTCTCCTGTAATACCTGAAACCTGTCTATGATTGTTAAGGGTTGGTCGTTAAGGAGGTATTGTTCACCGGCTGGGGCGGGTAGGTCCCTCGTTCCTCTGTGATGGGGTGGGGGGTTTGGTGATATCTGGAAGGGATCATGTCCATGATTGAATTGTATGTTTTTGGAAGCTGGAATCTGAGTCCACCACCTCTGTTTAAAGTTGGTTTTTCTCTCTTAACATAGATGGCTTCCTTCACGCCCCTCTCAAACCACCTATTTTCTTTATCCAGAATATGGACATTCTGGTCCTCAAAAGAATGTCCTTTGTCCATAAGGTGTAGGTGTACTGCGGAGTCTTGTCCAGAGGCGGCCACTCTTCTGTGTTGGGCCATGCGTCTGTGGAGAGGTTGTTTTGTTTCGCCAATATAAAGATCAGAGCATTCCTCGCTGCACTGAACAGCATATACCACTCCGCTCATATTTGGTCTGGGGGTTTTATCTTTAGGGTGCACTAGCCTCTGTTTAAGGGTTTGGTTTGGCTTGAAATGTACTGGGATCTTGTGTTTGGAGAAAATCCTCTTGAGCTTTTCAGACACTCCAGACACTCCAGCAACATAAGGGACCAAGTCCAGTGGATTTTTTGAATTTTTACGGAATGACTATGACCTGGATGACTGAGAACCTTCATCAGCACTTTTAACCGATGTATTCCAGCATCCAGCTGCCATGCACGTGGGCATTGTCAGTTTCACTATAGCTCTGGTGAATTTCAATGGTGAAGTCCTCTGGAAATCTTCAATAATTGTTGTTGATTGCAGATGTGTCTAGTAGTTCCCATTGATTTATCTTGGAAAGCGGGGAGAATGGCGCTAGGCTAACCGCACCGTGACGTCACTGCTGGAAGATGGCAGGAGCGAGGGGTTACTATATTTGGGTGAAAATGGCCGCTCCCAGACTCGGACAATTATAATTTTTTATTTTTTTACTGATTAATGCTAAATTCATTAAATCACTGCAAACTTATTAGTTTTAGGTATAAATAATGATCCATTGATTATTCGTTGCTGACCAGATTTTTTCTTTAATGATGAAAACAAATGCTGTGGTTATTATTGTTGCTGTAGTTTTAATCTCTATAAATAAAGACTAAATTCTGACAAACCATAGAGAAAGAACAGTGAATGAGGCCCTCTAGTGGTTGTGGTGCAGTATTGTATTGTCTTTTGTCTGCAGGTTCTTGTACAGAGTTCTGGTGTTTCCTGTCACTGTGGGCTGCAGAGCACAGTAGTACACAGCAGAGTCTGACAGACGGAGATCCTGGATCGTCAGATTAAATGTATTCTTGTTACTGCCGATGTTAGCGTTGAATCTGTCTTTGAAATCCGGAGCTTTTTCTCCTCCTGAAGAGAATCCTATCAGAATGTACTTTGGGTAGCTGTTTTTTTCTTGTTTATACCAGAACAATCTATAACCTGTATACCTCGTCGTATAATTACACCCCAGAGTCACAGATTCTCCTTGAGCAGCAACAACATGTCCTTCTGTCTGCTTCACTGAGTCTCCTTTACACTCTGAGGAAGAACAGAACATGCAGAGGAAGAGATGAATCAATAAAGATGATTGATTAAAGGAGAACAATCAGCAGCTTTAAAGACTTCTATTCCATGTAGAATAGATGTCATTTTCTCTGATCATTGTCACTTTGAACCATATCAGGTGTTTCTACAAGGTAACAAATGGCAGCAGAAATGATCTGCTCTGATTTTCTGTAGAATGAACATTAAAGCTCTTCATGTAGAGCTCAGTAATGTGTTCAAGTGTTTGAAGAGGAAACATGTTGAGCTTTCTATCTTACCAAAGAAAAGAGCAGCTAGAATAATCCACAGCCAATGTTCCATCTGTCCAACAAGGTTTAAATCAGCAGGAGAAACTAGCTGATGTTCAACATTCAGTCTGACTATTGTTCTCTTCACAGCAACACTTATTATTGACACAATGCTGGAACACAGAGCACAAGGAGAGCTCCGCCTACTGCAGGGGTGGGTAATTTCAGTTCCTGAAACTTGTAGATGTGCCTTTGGTTCAACACAACCGTATCAAGTAATTAAATAATTGAGATGACTCTGGAGGAACTTAATTAATACTGCGGAAATAAAAGACAAACCTGAATCAGATGTGCTGGACGAAGGGTGAATCTAAAAGTTGTAGGATGCTTTAAGATGTTTATTTCCCTCCTTGGTATGGGTGACAAATATCTTTTATAATCAGATATTATTCAGACAGTCATATATTCCTTATGAACACAGTGTGGTCTAGAATTTAACGTTAAGTTTAATAATGCTTAAAGTTACATGTTTGAGAAAACAAATTTAGATCATAAAAAAACGTGATTTCCTGATTTTTATTCAGATAAAAATGCTCTTCCAGCCCATGGTGTGTGTCACTATTTTGGCCCTCGACTTGTCCTGCCTGACACAGAGACAGATTGAGAGCAGCCCCACTGAGCTGCTACATGAGGGCCCTGGCTAAAAGGTATCGGCATAGCTAACAGGACATGCCCCAGGCTACCATGAGTTATAAAATTAACCTTCCTACAAAGTAGCCTCTTATTATTGCATGGGACTGATCCAAATCTCTTTGAGAGCTGCTGTTGGACCAACGGACTGAAGAAGGGACCAGCAGAAAACCAAACCAAAGCGAAGGCGTTCCATCCCACTGAGCCAAACAGGAACATCCATCGTTTCCCCTTTCAATCTGATGCTTAATAAGTGCTCTGCTTAGGTGAACTAGGTAGAATAGATAGTGTTGTTTGGGTTTGATTTGGAATTATATTTCTAATTTGAAATAAACTGCTAATGTTTTAAAAGTTCTAACTGATTTCTTATGCTCAGTGTGTCCGAATTCGAGGTGAGGCAGTCATTAGGTAAGTTCAAAACGTTTATTATAACAAAACAGACAGAACAGAAGCGCAGAGCTGTGGAACTGCTGGCTGCAGCAGCTGCAGGAGGGGGACGGTACACCGCCTAATCACTGATTCTCTGGAGGGAGAAACACAGGTAAGTGACCACAGTCATCTGACAGATGAGTATCAAAGTGAGTCACTTGCCTGGTTTAACCGTTCAGTCCATCCTCTCAATTATAGGCAGGATCAGCCGATGCACTGCAAAGAGATGAGGCCCTGAGCCACTCAGAGTGTCCCAGATGGAGCAACCACAGGCAGCGAGCAGGAATCCGATCCAGGACAGGTATTCATATCAGAGAGGAACAGTTCTGAAATCCAGGAGTCCATGCCGGTCCCCCCGTTCTTTCCCTCCCTGGTGCCTGGGCTCGCCGGTGCTCGGTGTTTGGGGGTGGATGTCTGGACGGATACTGGCTTATTCCTGGCGGTTGCTCTGCGGGGCCTGGCCTGGCTCTTCACAACCACTATTGAGCATTTTCCCCTGGATAAACTTTACATACACAAGTGCACTCTCACAACAACTACAGGTGCTTGGTTCCAGGTACTCAGAGATTCACTTCCATATAGAAAGCCCATATTCTGTTGTTCAGGTACCACAGTATCCATGTCAGATTAAATAATACTACTTATACTTCAGCAATAGTATCACTATGGTGATAGCCATACTGTGGCACTTGAGAAAGTAAAATCTGTTGGTCTCCTTTTGGCATCAAGACAATTATTCTTATTGCCACAGGACCATGGCACGATCAGAAGACAGGACAAACACAAAAAACCCTGTCAATCCACTGGCCACCAGGAACCAGGACACAAACCTTGGAACTAACTAAAACTAACGAAACAGACAGGTGTAAGAGAAACATTGATCTAGCCTTGATAGCTGTGCCAAGCCAATTATAAAGGAACAGACACAGGTGAATGAGATGAGTGAGAATCAGAGACTGGGCAGAGCTAGGTAGATGAGTGAAATGAACAGTTAAGGTCAGCTATCAAGGCAGATCTAAACACTGAAGGGTCTGAACGAGCTGCATGTCTCTGAAGACATTGCTACAGTGGACTGGCTCCACTGCAACAGAACCAGGCTTGGTGTGAATACCTTTCTACTGATGCTGACTGGAGGTTCAAGAAGACAGAAATGGGCACACCAGAGGAACAAAAAAGCACTGATCTTCTAATACTTTCTGTTTTTTCATGTAAAAAAAAAAGGTACCATTTAACTAGCTCTAAGCCAGTTCTTATGTCAAAAGGAATAAAACAGTGCACCTACACCTGGTCACAGAAAAATTGAGCCCATATCTATGTTCAAGACAGAAACAGCAAAAAAAAAAGATCACACTCTATCATCTATAAAGGAAACAGAGCATCAGGCCCGATGTACGTAGCAACTATGGCAAGAAAAAGCTGAGAGAATATAAAGTTAGAAGTTCAACTAAAAGCAGCCCATGCCTCTAGCCTCCTCTAGTGGATGTTGTGGAGTATTGCAGGTTCTTGTACAGAGTTCTGGTGTTTCCTGTCACTGTGGGCTTCACAGCACAGTAGTGCACAGCAGAGTCTTTCACTGCAGCAGAGGAGATGGTCATGCTCATTTTGTCTTCACTTGCTTCATATTTCATTCTGCCCAGCTGTTCTGCTTCACCAAAGGGTGTGTGAGACTTCAGGAACTCTGGAGGTTTTCCAGGATATTGTCGATACCAGTATAAATAATTAGTGGAACCTTTGCTGAAAGTGCAGGACACAGTTACTGAGCTGCCCTCTAAAGTGAACTCCTCAGTCTTCAGTGCAGTGAGCTGTTGACAGTTTATATCTGAAAGGAAAAAAAGCCTCAAATAACTCAAGGATACAAAACAATATATATATTTTTCTCTCTAGGATTACAACAAACCTGTTCCAAAGAGCAGGACCAGCTGAATAAATCCAAATTGTTGCACCAACAACATATTGAAAAGAGGTAAGATTATGTTGAACTGTGTTGAATGTGGAAGTTTGTGTCTCTTCTACAGTTCAGTAACAGCTCAGCTCCTCCCTGAAGCTCTCAGCTCCTCTTCCTCTCAGCTCCTCTTCCTCTCAGCTCCTCTTCCTCTCAGCTTTTGTTGTTGGCAGCTACAAGTTGTTTTTTTTTATTCAATGGTCCTGTAGTCCTGATTGAAACCTCTTTTGATGTGTGGTCTTCTCCAGGGATATGTCCTTGGTAAATTGCTGCTTTTACAATACATAAAAGCTGTCTTTGTGCATTTTGAATTCTTTACACTCATATTTGGACAACATTCTAAATTTATGATATATACTGTATGAGTTAAACATTAGAGATAACTCTGTTATATTTTCTATGAATCTGCTTTAATGCAATAGTGTCATGGTCCACTTTAACATGAATTTCAGAATGCTTTTGAATACAGATAAAACACAGGTCATTGTCTTTGAAAAAGAAGACCCTCAAGTCAGTCCCTCCATCTGGGTGGAATTAAATTGATCTTGACCAGAATTCTGATGAAAAATAAAAAGAGAGATCATATTCCTCCTACTTTCTGCATGGGGTTTGCATGTTCTCCCTGAGCATCCATGGGTTCTCTCCGGGTACTCTGGTTTCCTCCCACAGTCCAAAAACATGACTGTTAGATTTATTGGCTTCTATAAATTTCTCCTTAGGTGTGAGTGTTTGTGAATGGTTGTTTGTCTCTGTGTTGCCCTGCGATGGACTGGAGACCTGTCCAGGGTGAACCCCGCCTCTTGCCCATAGACTGGTAGACATAGGCACCAGCATCCCTCGCGACCCCAGCAGGGATTAAGCGTGCCAGAAAATGGATGGATGGATGTTTCTCCTATTAGATTCTCTTCACTGGCTTCCTATTAAGTCCCAAATAGAATATAAAATGATTATCTTCCTAACAGACCACTTTGTTCTGAAGATTTATTAGTGGTTCCTAGAATTTCTAAAAGTAGAAATCATGGCTCATTGGTGACCTAATGTTCACACTTTATCTCCATTGTTGCTGGATGGATGCTCTTAGAGGGATTGTTGAAGAGTAAATTACAAAATGGAAGCAAAAATCATCCAGGAGGAGCTTGTCCTGCAAGCCAATGACTCGATGCAGTCAAGTGGATCTCCTTGATCCATAATCAAATTTGTTATAAAACCAGATATGTAAGAATAGATCTGAGTCGAGATCATTGAATGAATGGAAATTGGTATAAAAGATGATGTCAGGGGACAGAGGAGATTTCTATACATTTAATCAAATCATATATCAAATGATAAAATGTAAAGGCAAGAAATAAACAATGAAAATATAATATAAAAATATAAAATATAAACAAAGTCATAGTAGCACAATTCCTGAATAGTTTAAAGAGCTATATACTAAAAATAAAACCACAATATAAACTAAAAGAAAATGTCGAACAGCTAGAAGTAAAAGGCTTGTCTGAACCGATTTGTTTTTAGCTGTTATTTAAAGACTCCTGTGTCAGTAATGTATTGTATCTGGTAAGGTGTAAAGCAGTAAGGCAAAAGAAACACAGCAGTTAAATTAAAAAATCTGGGCTTTAGTGATTCAAAACTGCACAAAATCCAAACAATTAAAAAATAAGCTAGCACATAAAAGAGGATCAAATGACTTTGACGTGATAAAGACCAAACCTTCCAACGTCATGCCTCTTTAAAAAACAGCACCACCATCTCTTTGGCCCAAGGCTTTGGCCTGTAATGGAGAGAAAAACATCTCCTGAAGCTCTGTCCATTGAAGCACCTATGTTTCACGGACAAATCCAAAATACTTCCTGCCTGCATTTCAGAATATTCTGAATGCAGTGTCGCCATTGTGATTTTTTCTGCTGTGAAACACTGAGTTTTTCCTCTTTGGTCGACCAAACTCTTCAGCTGCAGCCTCTGAGACAGGGTCAACTTCCTACTGCAAGGACCTGCTACTATAGAGCTGACATCAGCTACTGCTTTCACCTTCAGTCATCAATGTTCCTTTGTTCTTGCTTCAGACAGATTCAAGTTTCTCTTAGAGCTGCCTGTTGGACTGGGGACTGACCCCTGGGCCGGACCGTATTGGATCAAATCCGGGTCGCTCCCCTCATCAACAGAATCAACAGATAGTAAAAAAATTTTCTCTTTATCTGACATTCTTTAAGGTGCTCCTTTGGCGAGAGGTAGAATAGATAGTTTTGTATGCATTTTGTGTTGTTTTTTTATTGGAAGCTGTTGATCTTGAAAGTTGGTGGTTTTATATCAAAAAGGTCCAGAACCGAATGCTGATTTCATGTAGTGTGTGTGTGAATGAGCATATGATGGCTGTTGGTTTTCTCTTTCCCTCTTTGCCCTTAAAGATAATGCGATAAGGTTGAGCGGTGTGCAATGTTGGCTTCTGGCTCTCTCATTTGGCTAGCATCATTAGCTACAGGCCACATCATCCTGATGACATGTGCATAGAGTTTTATGATCCATTGTCAGCTACCTCATTTTGATCACATGGTATAGAGGTAGCCATTTTGTGAATTTTACGACCCATCGTTCTCCCTAAAGCTGGGCATACAATGTTTGATTTTTTGCCCTTTTGTGCGATAATTTTTCAATAGGCCGACTTTCAGCCTGATTGTGCATCATGTAGTGCACAGGGGGTAACAAGGGCGATTAGCCTCTCACGATCACCTCCCCATCAGGAATCATAAGGTCGGAGAAAATCAAACATGTTTAAAATTCAGTCGGCCATCATGAGGTCGCATCAGAGTGTCGGCATCAATGTGTGAGAACATGTATCGTGAGCTGTGAACTTTTAAACCCTATGGTTTCGTCGTACCGTTTGAGCTGTAGCTGCGTGCAACAGTGTATGTCTGGCTTAACATTGCTGGCTAGACTACGGTACCTCATTTTAGGATCCTTTGTCCAGGCCTCTCCACGTAGCTGGGTCTCATCATGTTATCTGAGCTAACTCTTTGTTCTACCATGCTGCTACTTTTAAATGCCTGGTTTTGATTGGTTTTGATTGCATTTAAAATATCTTCACCAGTTTTGTTCACATATACCTGCTGCTATTTTAAAAGGTTACCTCCAAATGCATTAATGCACCCAAACTTAAAACTTGGACATTCCTCGGAGACTCTTTGAATAGACTCTTAAACTTTCCCCCCTTTTTATTAGCTTTCCATTTTACTTTTGTTTATTCTCAATAGTGTGTAGTGTTTCCATAGATATTAGATACACTGTAGAGATTATTAGGAAATAGACATTGATATTTTAACCTGTAGTAGTTTGTTGTTATTTGTAGGGTGAAAATGTATCACTCAGGACCAGATTCACCCTCCTTTGGTTAAAACAGAGACAATACACTTGGTGATTAGTAACTTTACTGATAGCCATAGACTAAATTACTATATTGGCGGCAGACGCTGGATTTTAACAGCCTGTCCCGAGGTCCAACCTGGGGTGAAAGACTAAAGAAACTTGGTTAGTATAGATTTTAGTTATAATTACTGCTGGTAATCCTGTTTAGAAACACTTTTTGTTATTGTGAGTGAAATGGTCCATCTGATCTGAGAGTGATCAATACTCTATGTATTCAGACAAAGGGAAAACAATCAGATGTATATGAGAGCTAAAAGCCTTGAAGAACTCAATCCCTGCCATTTGATCTAAATGGGGAAAAAAACAATTAGATGTCTTCATCTCTGTCCCTCCTCCTCCTCAGGCACAGCATGTTAGGCAATTGCTGGAATTATTTGGCCATTGTTGGAATTATTCACAACACTTTAAACTTGTGAGGTAAGTGTGGCTAAAAATAACATGTTAAAAGTTGTAGGAGTAGTATTGCTAAATCTAGAATGTCATGTTAAAAGCAAGAATGATATACTTCATTTACAGTACAGGTGAATGAGCCATCAGATTGAGTTGGAGTCCAAAATGTACTGAAAGAAATGGAGTCGTCTCAGTGCTGTGAGATTGTTGGGTTCAAAAATGTAGGTTTGTAAAAGAAGAACTGAAATACACAGTAAGGGATTTTCATACAGCTCCTGCAGAAGGAGAGACAGTTGAACCCCAGACTCAAACACACTGTCTCCCACCAGACCTCCTCTGCAGAGCGTTTTATTAACATAACATGACACATGGTTACAAACAGAGTATTGTTCTGACAGGACAGTTGATCAGGTCATAAGACAGGACGCTCCACGACTGAATCACAAGGCAGGGTGGTCTCTTGACTGAATCATGGGACAGAGTGAAGCATCTCATTTCTACAATGTTTCATATAAACACACATTCATTTTATAATCATCATTGAATAAAGCTAACAGAGATACACATTTGAGTTTGAGGGGAAGGAAGTTGCTTGTTGAATGTGTGCGTGTGTGTGTGTGTGTGTGTGTGTGTGTGTGTGTGTGTGTGTGTGTGTGTGTGTGTGTGTGTGTGTGTGTGTTGGTTACTTAATATATTCATAATCTATTGGATAAAATTTAACAGAAAACACATATTGTGTTTTTTTTTTGTTCTGTTAGTTTTTTGTAAAGTTCCTTGAGATGACTGTTATTTGGAATCAGTGATATAGATAAAATGACTGGAATTCAAATGATTCCTTCAGGTATTTAGCTCTTTATTTTGTCTATTGTTGTTCTAATCAGGATGTTCATCTGGGATGTTTTACTCTCATCAGCCTTCTTAAACATTTCCTGTTTAAATATTTCCATATTCTATTAGACCATTACAAACAATCGCATATCTTTATAAACAGCTTCCACAGCTGTTTTGTATTAATACACTAAATAAACACCCTTGTTTGAATTATTACGGTCAATTTTTGTCTGAAAGAGTTCAATGAAGGACTGAACAACAACCTTAATGTTTCAACATCATATTTACATAAACAATCATACTAAGTCTCAGCCATTGGTAGAGGCATAAGGCTTTTCACTGCCCTCTTGTGGATTTAGTTAAGTATTTCAAGTTCTTGTACAGAGTTCTGGTGTTTCCTGTCACTGTGGGCCTCACAGCACAGTAGTACACAGCAGAGTCTGCCATTGCAGCAGAGGAGATGGTCATATTCATTTCTTCCTTGTTTCCTTCAAATTTCAGTCTGCCCAGATATTCTGCATCACCAAATGGTGAATGAGACTTCAGGAACTCTGGAGGGTTTCCAGGATATTGTCGATACCAGAACAAAACATCTACAGAACCTTTGGTGTAACTGCAGGACAGAGTAACAGAGCCGCCCTCTAAAGTGAACTCTTCCGTCTTTGCTGCAGTGAGTTGCTGACAGTTTACACCTGAAGGAGGAAAAATAAATAAATAAAGAACATCAGGGATCGAATAGTTCTCTGAAAGACTCCAACTAACCTGTTCCTATAAGCAGAACCAGCAGAGTAAATCCAGATGTGAGCAACGACAGCATGATGATCAGAGTTAATGTTTGAACTGTGTTGAATGTGGAAGTTTGTGTCTCTTCTATAGTTCAGTAACAGCTCAGCTCCTCCCTGAAGCTCTCAGCTCCTCTTCCTCCTGCTGAACAGACTCACAGCTTCTTCTGCTTAGATCTAAAAAAATAAAAGGGAGGAAATAAATGTATGTTCTTCACAGATATATAAAGAAATAAATGAATGGCGCTGGACCGGAATAATATATTCTGTATGATAGTCCTAGAGATTGCTTTGTAGTTTTCCATCATTGCACTTCTGCCATGTAATAAATTTTAGAAATCAGAACATTCAAAATGTTTAAATTAAAATATCTGAGAATAGGAATAAATCTGCGTAGTAAGAGCAAACTCTGGGCAACTACTACATGATCTTTGCACTGAAAAAAGAAAAAAATAAGTAAAAAAAAAATCCTAAATTAAGTGTATTTACCCTTAATTGGAGTAGGTGAGATGATTTGCCAATATAATGAGTATTTTTACTATTGACTACTATTGATAACTATTGATTTCACAAAAAAATATATTTAGATAAAATGCACTTGAAATAAGACTATGCAATTGTGTTTTCTTATTTTAAATGTAAATTGTCTTGTTCCATTGGCAAAATGTCTCTTTCACCTTCTAAATTCAAGAACAAATGTGCTTATTTTAAGAAAAAATAACTCTAATTTTTTAATTTTTTTCCAGTGTGAAAACCAGGAAAGTTTTTTTCTCAGGAAGTGCAACAGTGATGCCTCTGTAATCACTCCCTGTTTTATTTCATACAGAAGGAAACAACTAAAACCATCAGGACAGACTTGGTAAGGTTTATTTTATCACTTGCTCTGTTGGTTGTTGTATTTGCATCCCAAAAACATTGTAGTGGAAAAAGTCACACGTCGTTATCAATTGGTCCTATTTTCTCTCTGTTCGTATCAGTGCGCGCCGTCATTCAGACAGCGAGCCCAACAACAGCCATGTCTCCCCTCCGCCCAGCTAGGCGGAGGGAGACATGGCTGTTGTCAGTTCATCCAAGAAGAGCACTTATTAAGCATCAGATGGAAAGGAGGAGGGAAAGATGATGTTAGTGTTTTGGTTCGGTGGAGTGAAGGTCCCATCTCTGTCATACACAGGCGAGAGCGTATCGGGAGATGGAGACCAACAAGACCTCCCTCATCCTTGGCCCTATCTCAAATAATTTTTCAAAATAGTCAAAAAACTGAGCTTTCAATTCATATAGTGTTATCTGACTGTTTATTTTAAAGGTTACTTTATACTTTTAAACTTTAAGTAGTATTTGGAGCTCATACTTTTTCACTTTTTCACTTTCACTTTTTCACTTTAACTTAAGTAAAGAGGTCAAGTTTATACTTGGACTTTTACCAGAGTGTTTTTAAACTGCAGTATCTATACTTCTACTTAAGAAACAAATGTGTGTACAGTTGACACCACTGGCATCACCAAAATTAGTGCTTTGGGGCTCCTGGAAATTTCCCCCTTGCTGAAGTGATATAGGTGATGTAGCTAGTGGTCAGTCAGGCAGTGAGGTAGACATTATGGCGGCGACAACAATTGAACTTGAAGAGTAGCTTTCACACAATTCAGTGAGATCTTTACTGAGTTACCCAGAAGCTCGATGGTGGAAAAAATCCATGTAAAGGAGCTGGGACCTTTACATTTAACGCAGCGAACCGAGCAAATAACTAAATCCTAGAACCGGAATTTTAGCAGGAGTTGGTTCTAGCGTAAGTCGTGGCTGGCAGCCTGTGGGACACCTAATGCTCCTTTTTGTTTTCCTGACATTCTTTTTAAAAGTGAGGAGAGTGATTTGACATGGACACAGTCTGGATAGACAGACTTCAAACACCTCTCTGACAGCCAGGACTGATTTAAAACACTTTGAAGAAAAGGCAAAGAAGAATGAACAATCTGGGTTCACATGGAAAATAACAGAATATAGTGTAATTTTTCTAGATGTTTGTTAATTTGCAACCAAAAAAAACTCTTAAACACATTCTCAGAAAATAAATAGTTTTTGATATATTAAAAAATATAAAGCTGACAAATAGCTTCTCAATTATTAAACTGGCATATTGTATTTTTAGGTTGGTGACTTCACAGCCTCAGAAGGGCAACATTTATGGACAATAAGTGAACCTGGACATGAAATTATGTTTTGTTTTTATAAAGTTTTTTTTAATGTTTTTTGTTGTTGGCATACATATAAATATAGTGGTGTGACAACTTAGTGTAGGTTTGATTGGTTTTTGGTAAACGTCTATTTTGAATTTATAGCCCCGCCCTGAAGAGAACTCCACTAGCCGTCACTGGTGCTTTTTAAACATAAACTCAATACTTATATTTGAAATAATGCAGAGGTCAGACATGAGATCATTATCTGTTGATTTTGCATATTGTGCCTTTTATTGTGTGTTTTATTGTATATTTTGTTTTATTGTAAAGAACCATCTAGAGATTCACATCGAGAATTAGCATTTGCTAAAATGTAGTTTGCAATATAAGCTTATGAAACATACTTGTCATTATTGAAATAAATCTAAATTAAATAAATTAGATTAAATAAAACTCAGATTGTTTTTTGCATTTCCAGCAGGGTACCCTCTGGGGTGGCGAGGACTTTGTTAAGGCTAGCAATTGCCCACCCTATTTACCGTCTGACTCCTCCATGGCGGTCAGCAAATGCAGCAGTCTTATTTTTCCTGATGCGTGAAATTAGACAGACATGCATTAAAACATGCTAAATGTGGGACATCTAGTCACCCTAATATGGGTGCATGACTGATGAGTAAAGCTGCAAATGTGAGGCAGGAAACGGAAATGTGAGCATGCTTAGTGTGAGGGATTGCTGAAGAGTCAATAAGTCGATACAATCAGCTGGTTTTCCTTAGATAGAAAACATTGAATCAATCTTACTGGATGATCTTGTTGAATTGTCTCTTCTGTTGTGATGTGATGATATGTAAATTGAATCCAATTTAATTGAAAATGACATGTTTCTATGTGACTATAAAGTTAAATGGCTGCCCTCATTGTTGGGATCCTGAGGCTTGCCCACCAGAGGGCGCCGAGGATCCCTTCCTAGGGGTTTGTGTTACTGTTTGGATCTGGGGTTCTGTCTATCTTTTCTCCACCAGAGGGCGTATTGGATCTCCTGAAGCTGGAGCTGACTTCACCAGCTGTTCTTCATCTGCTCATCAGGAGACCAGTATTTAAGTGGGCTGAGGACCACACTCCGGCGCCAGAGTGTTAGTCAGTAAACCCTGAGCCAACCTGCCTGTCTAGTCTCCTGACTACGAAACCTGAACCTGATCCATTTTGTTTTCTCTGCTTCCCAGGTTGAACCTGCCTGAAATTAGAAATGCCCTGAAGAGTTTCTCTGTTGGAAATCGGTCTGTCTGATCTCAGTAGAACCCTGGAGAACAAAACCTGTCGAGGATCTGCCAGCCTGCCCCCAGAAGAATCTGGAAGGGAAACTGAAGCTGAAACCAGGTGATCTACAAGCTCTAACCAAACTCAGCCTCCACCAAGCACTCAGCCTGCCATCAGCCTCTGGACCCCCTGGTTTTCCCCCTTTGCCACTCAGCTCAAAACTCCAGTACTGTGAACCCTGTCGAGACCAGTCCCGAACCTGAAAACCCTGGATCTGTTTATTCTCTGGACTGTGTTCAACAATAAACCTTTGAACTTTTTCCCTGCCTCTGGTTATGTTCTGCATATGGGCTAGGAACCAAAACTCATTATGACACTCATAAAATGACTTTGTGAGTATGAAAGGACACCTATATGCTGTATTGTGGCTTGCAACCGGATCTTTTTGGATACTGAGTGTTGGGTCGGGCGCTCGTTTGTTGCCCTATTTGTGAGTATTTGATTTGATACGCTGACATCCAGAATGCTTTTTGTTTGGTTTATTAGCACCAGCACAAGTTATGGCTGCACAGCAGGGATGAATATAGCAAACGGTTTGAGATCAGTTGATTAAGATGTTGAAAGTGAATGAATACTGAAAAACAGAATGAAATGAAGCGTAGTGAATTAAAACGGTCAAGCTAAATGATGGCAGCCCCACCCACCCATCAATGAGACAGGTGAATGCACACCTATACACTTAGTTCTGTGGTCCACACCCCCTCATTTGGAGTCTCCACCTCCACAACACGCATTCATAACCACCCTCACCATGCACCACATTTCCATTTATGTCTTCTACATGTGGTCTGACATCCCTCTCATGACATAATTGTGTTTTTTTAACCCCTAATGTGTCTAACAGACCTAATTACGGATTTGTTTTACTATTATGGTTTGCACAGAACTCTCTTTACTGAATGAAGAAAGGAAATAGTGTGATTGGCTTTAAGGAGGGAAGAGACAGAGGACACTAAGTTTATAGAGAAAAACCTGATCCTGACCAGGTTAGTTCCAGGGACAATGTCACTACGGTAACAGAAACAGAGGCTGAGGAAACTTACTGACAAGAAAAACTTGGAGTTTCAATAAATTTTATGCTCAACAAACTTCAAGATTTCATCAAACTTGCTTCCTAAAACAGACCTCTGAGCTGGACCCTGGGCTATGAGAGTTTTTAAGGAATAATATGTTGATCCAGATTCCTATAAACTACAGCATTTCTGTCTAAAGCATGATAGATATTGTCTCTCTGAATCAGACCAGAACTTCCAAAATACTTTTTTCCCAATATCTATGACAATATCTGTTTGAATTTGCAATCTCACTCTAATTAGGAAGGGGGACAGAGTAAAAAAAGGGATGAGCAACATGGAAATAAATATACTGATAATGGAAAATTACTCTGTCTGTGTGGAGCCTCCATCATCCCTCCTTTATGATCCAAACCTTCTCATCATAAAGAGTTCAATGATGCAGCAAACACTCTGATGTCTGCTTTATTCTCAGCTGCACAAACAATCAGACTGAATCCTAACAAACCATAGAGGAGGAACAGTGTGTGAGGCCCTCTAGTGGATGGTGTGGAGTATTGCAGGTTCTTGTACAGAGTTCTGGTGTTTCCTGTCACTGTGGGCCTCACAGCACAGTAGTACACAGCAGAGTCTGTCTCTGCAGCAGAGGAGATCAGCAGGCTTATATCAGCTCCCTTCACCTGGATCTTCAGTCCAAGGATTCGCTCATTTTGTATTTTTCCTGATCCTAAATGATAGATCAGAAACTCTGGAGGTTTTCCTGGATACTGTCGATACCAATAAAACTCATCACTTGCCCTTGGTTCATTAGACGATCTGTAGGCCAGAGTAACAGAGCTGCCCTCTATGGTGAAGGTTTCATCAGCCAGTGGAGTGAGATCTTGAGAACAGACACCTAAAGGAGGAGAAATTAGTTACTGACTTCAATCTAAAACTATCCTGTGAATTACATGCATACAAATTAAAAGAAAATAGGATTTCTGACTTGAAATAATTTTCTGACCTGTTAGAAGTGAGGCAATGAGCAGCAAAAGCCTGAAATGTTCCATGAGAGCAGAGTTACTGATTGTGTGTTGAACTGTGTTGAATGTGGAAGTTTGTCTCTTATAGTTCAGAAAGAGCTCAGCTCCTCCCTGAAACTGCCTGCCTCCTCCTCCTCTTCTTCTTCTCTGGTAAATCAAAAATGAAAAGAAAAAAAAAACTATATTTCAGTTAACATTAACTATACATAAAAAACATGATAATTAATTAAATGGATATACTCTGAAAATACAGCTAATATATATTTTAACTGAATCCCTGTCAAAGCAGAAGCTATCGCTCCCTGAAGGTCTGTCTATTCACAATCTGGGACTTTGATCCCCAAAGTAAATACTGGCTTTACTTTTATTCGAACAGAGTGCTTTAAACCAAAGACTGTAGAACCATCAGATGATTTTTTTTTCTTACCACTCTCTGTAACACACACTCTAGAAAATGTTTTTGTGGGCTGAAATTTTAAAATTTGTCAGATCAAATACCATTAGGCATTCTAAATTACCAATGTTGCCCATTTTTTATTAAAACATTTAATTTTAGGCTTATCCAAGTCTACTTATTAACAGACCAATATTACTTAATTGGACCTCCAATAGTATAACAAAGTTTGATCAACTTAAAATTATTTTAGATTCTCTGGTAAAATTCATTTAATCAATTTTATTAGTGCACTTCTCTAACTTCTTAGAGAAGTGCACTAATGATGTTGGCTTTAATATCCCCCAAAAAAAAATAAATGCCAAAAATTATTACTCAAATTACTAAAGTATTTTCTATAATTACATAAAAACACAGATAGCCAAAGCCAACTTTTCACAACTCATTTGAAAGCTTTAATCAAACCGCTTCTAAATAAATTCCTACAACGTCGCACAACTTCAAAAAAACAAATAGTCCAGACCTTATTTTCATCATAAATAAGAAGGTCAAAACAACAATATACTAGTACTATTCCTTAACAAACGGATAACCTCATTAAGATAAGAAAATGTTGACTATTATTTCCATGAACCAGGGGCAGATAGTAAAGCAGAAGCTGAAACATACCAAACGTGGAAAGTTACACAACAGAGAGCTTGGGCAGGATTCAATCCCCAGACTCCCAATTGAAAGTAAGGCATGCAGACCAATCAACCATAGGGATATAACTTTGGCCAGGTCGCAAATGTCAATGGGGGGGGGGGGGGTTGGGGGGGTTGGGGGGGTTGGATTTGATCTGTTCCTGCTCCCGCTGGTTGGAACCTTTATTCCACTCTGGATTCTTGTGAGTGTAGTCTTTGTTCACTTTAACTTTATAAAAATAAATAAATAAACAAACAGTTTTGAAAACCTCGGTATTCATTCTTTTCCTGCTTTTTGTGTCAACGTTCACGGTTGCTAAGCAACAGAGCATAAGCCGGTAAAACACGCCGAAAGGTAGACCTGTTTGAATTTACAGCCAAAACTCTTCCGGTCTCCTTATTTTCAAGGACTTGGAAGGATCCAGTCTAGGTAGACCGCGTCCTTGGAGGATGCAGCCCAGGTTTTCGAACAGAGCCTCTGATTAAGAACAGGGCTGCCCGCTCTGACGCGGCTCAGGGATTACGTCACACGGAGCGTCGTGCGCAGTGAAATCAGGACATTTCCTCACTTTCTAAAAAAAACCCGGGACGCCCGGGACAGGACGTGAAATACGGATATGTCCCGGGAAATATGGACGTTTGGTCACCCTAGCATAGTGACAGCACCCCACACTGTCATGGTATCATTACTGAATCTGCACACACCTACAACTGCCTACAAAAAAAAAAAAAATAAAAAAATAACATTGTAGTCATATCAGATTTACATATAGTCCGACATATTCTTGGAAGTGTGGGCCCCAGCTATCGACTACTTTGGATGGCCACACAGATAAAGAGCCTCATATGCTAAACAAGAAAATCTTATCAGCCCCGGTTGTTTGTATTTCCCCTCTTTTTGTCATGATCTGGCCTGTTTGCTCTCCCTTAATTGGATATTTCTTTCACCTGTCGTTTTCCCTCCCTGCTTCAATTATCATTTATTCCTCTCACCTGTTTCCTTTGGTTTATATTCTGTTCAGACTGAGCATTCAGTGCCAGATCATCATTTGTTTTCTTTTAGTCTGTCCAGTTCTGTTCATTTGATGCCACGGTTCATGTTCTGGATCCTGTCGGCCAGTGGAAGGAGGGTTTTGTGTTTGTCTCGTCTCCTGATTGTCCACTGTTCCTCCCCTGCTGAATCCTCTGGGTTTTTGGCTCTATACGCGGGGAGCTTCAGTTTTCATTTCAGTAAGCCTGGCACCAGTTTAAAGGTCCTGCATTCAGTTCTGGTTCCACGTCCTGTCTCTGCTACCCTCCTTCACTGAGCATCCCCGTCTGCACCTGATCCTGTCTGCTCCTGTGCGTGACCGCCTGGTCATGCTTCGGACTCTACTGGACTCTGAACCTGCCTGGAAGCTCTACGAGGCCTGGATCCTGTCTGTTCTGTCTGTTCTGGATCCTTGACCGGGATCGGCTTCCTGCAAGACCTCTGGGACTGAAGCACTGGGGACGTGATCGTGGTCACTTACCTGTGGTTCTTCCACTTTATTTATTTATTTATTTTTTCTCCACTACTATTGGGTTTCATGCTCTTTGTAGTTGCATATATGAAGACACATTTGTATATATGTTGGATTATTATGTTCTTAAATAAAGAATGTTTAAAAAAAGATTTACATATAGTCCACACACTGCAAAAAATATTGTAATCTTAAATGTCAGCCAAACCCATTTGCACAGATAAAACTTTTCAATAAACCAAACATTACCCATGACACATCTGCCCAAATAATCATGTAACACAACTATTTTCATTAATTTCAGACAGAACTATTCACATACGTACTTGTATTATATTAAACTCCTTTTTTCTCTGAGTACAGAGCAACTGGCTTGTTTAGTCTCACAATGAATCATGGGATACCCAAGGCCACGTAGGATACAGCGGACCTGTTCTTCAAAAAGAAGGATGAATTTGTTGGCTGTTTAACGAGGAGTATTCCAACCCGAACAGGCAACAGTGTAATGAAGTAATCAGCCATCAGATCCAAGCACTTCACCTATGCCCCAAAAGAAGAAGTACAGTAAATGAGGCCCTCTAGTGGTTATAGTGCAGTATTGTTTAGTCTCTGCTCTGCAGGTTCTTGTACAGAGTTCTGGTGTTTCCTGTCACTGTGGGCTGCAGAGCACAGTAGTACACAGCAGAGTCTGACAGACGGAGATCCTGGATCGTCAGATTAAATGAATTCTTGTTGCCGTTGAGTTCAGCATTGAATCTGTCTTTGAAATCCGGAGCTTTATCTCCTCCTGATGAGAATCCTTTCAGCATGTACTTTGGGAAGCTGTTTTCTTCTTGTTTATACCAGAACATTGTTGGAGTGAAAGTGCTCTTATAACTACATCCTAGAGTTACAGATTCTCCTTCAGCAGCAGCAACATGTCCTTCTGTCTGCGTCACTGAGTCTCCTTTACACTCTGAGGAAGAACAGAACATGCAGAGGAAGAGATGAATCAATAAAGATGATTGATTAAATTAAACAAAATAAAGATCTCTACTCTGTGTACATTAGATGTAATTTTCACTGATTATTGTTCAAGTGTTTGAAGAGGAAACATGTTGAGCTTTCTATCTTACCAAAGAAAAGAGCAGCTAGAATAATCCACAGCCAATGTTCCATCTGTCCAACAAGGTTTAAATCAGCAGGAGAAACTAGCTGATGTTCAACATTCAGTCTGACTATTGTTCTCTTCACAGCAACACTTATTATTGACACAATGCTGGAACACAGAGCACAAGGAGAGCTCCGCCTACTGGATGATGGCGCCCTCTAGAGGAGATAGAAGATTGAGTCAAACAGTAGGGATAATAGGCTCTAGCTGCTTATCCATGGGTCAAATACTTAACGCCACAGAACTAAAATTATTATCTGGGGGTTTCTAAAGGTGGAAAGTTGTCAAAAAAATAAAATTATATATTTATAAGTATGGATAATCCATACTTTCTTATGTTGTCACCTAAGGAACGGATAACACCTGCTACATGAAATGATCTCTCCTCTAATATTAAATCTGCCAAAGTCCAAAAGCCTTCTTACTTCTGCACTGGAAAAAATGGAAATCTAGATAAGTCATTTTTTCTTAAAATAAGTGCATTTGTTCTTTGATTTTGCCAATGGTACAAGACAATTTACACTTAAAATAAGAAAACACCATTGGTTTGTCTTATTCCGAGTGCATATTATCTAATTATCTTATGTTAAGAGTAAAAACACTCATTCCACTGGCAAATCATCTCATCTACCTACTCAAATTAAGGCTAAATACACTTAATTTAAGAAATGTTTATTTATTTCTAGATTCTTTTTCCAGTGTGGGCACATTTCTACTGTATGTCTCATGACATCATTTTAAGGGAAAAGGGTAAAACTTTGAAAAAGAGGTCATGTTCTGTCAAATTCCTCCTGGTCATTCATTTCATGGATCAATTGCAAAGAGTTGAAAGAAATATTCTATAGCATTGATTTGTACTTTCAACCTGGGATTTCTATGATAACTTTGTCCATTTGTGAGCCTGTCAGCTGAAGTCTCTGAGTTTATTTTTCCAATCACATCATCAGAAAAATGCTAGTGCCCAGTTCTTAATGCACATAGATAACAAATGATCAAAGCTACAGAAGTTAAATCTGTTTTCAGCTGCAATCACAAAAGTAAAACCTTTCAACTTTAATACAAAATATCCTGAAGCTCGAGTATAAGGGATCAAAGGATTACAATAATAATTAAAAGTATTAAAAGAACACAACTCCACCATGAAAAGGAATAATTTACAAGGACAGGTTCTACAAAGTATGTGGTAAAATGGCTGATCAATTATCAACTAACCAATCTAACGACATCATGTGTTATCTAGATTAAATGTGAATTCTGGATTTTTAAAGAGTAAATCAAAAATGATTACCAAGGTCTAGTACAGTTGTGCTTGAAAGTTTCCATACCCACCCATAAAAAAAAAAAAGATAAATTTACACCAGTAATTTAAATAACACAAAACTGGAAAAAGTAATAATAAATAAAAATGTTAGAGAAAAGTTAGTGAAATAAAATACTGATTTGGAATTTTAATTTTCCATATAATTCTATAAAAAAAACAACAACATTCCCAGACAAATTTAAGTACCTTACTGATGAACAGTGAACCAACATACCTGTCAACAGGTGCAGAAGTTTGACTGAACATTTAATGAACATTAAAGAAAACACCTGATTTCAGAAATTGCCTGAAATTGCTGCTGAACAAAATGTTTGTTCAGGTGCTGCATCAACCTATTTTACTTGTTGTACTTGTTAATATAGAAATATGTCACAGTTTCCATTATTTATAATTTATTATCACTTTTGTCAAATTAAATTAATTTTACTGACAGCTGATTTTTTAATATTTAACGGGGGGGGTGTGTAAACTTTGAAGCACAACTGTATATCTTTCTGCAGCAACCGTCTTGTTAATATCACAACTCTGCTTAATTAAATTAACAAGTCGACTTTTTGGTAAATGCCCAAATATAAATACATAAAAGCAGAAATTAGAAAATAAATACATTTATAAATGCACAAAAAGGAAGGCAAATACACAAATAAAAGAAAAAATAAATATAGATATACAAAAAGACAAAGGATTAGCCTTTTCCAGGACCCAAACGTATTTATGTATTAATAAATAATTTTAATAATTTAATTTATATACTGAAATATGTATTTAATATTTATTCATTCACATATTTTTTATATTATATTTAGTTATTCATTTATTCAGTTAAATGTTTTTATAAATTTTCATATGTATTTTTTGTTTTGTAACTTTTTTGCTGCCTCATATATATATATATATATATATACCGTAAATTCTCTAATATTGGCCTGTATTCCAATAGCGGCCGGTGTAGGTACCAGATTGACTCGGGCTGCCAGATTGACTAGGGGGCCTGCGCCTTTTGAGATGCGTCAGAGCGTCCGCCATCTTAAATGTGGCAAATCTGCAGTTTCTCAGTCACTTAAACAGTATCAGAGGGACTTTAATCTCTGAATATACTTTGTATTCATAGTATTTTTGGTTTTGTAATATTACAAGTTTATTTTTTGTATCCCTTTAGCTTCATTCTCCTGAATTTATTGTCGTTACAAATGCAGACCGCGGGCTCAATGTAGTTTGTTTGAGTGGCGTTGCCATAATGTCACGTCATCGGGAGGCGCAAGGCCCATGGCTAATTCGGTGACGTCATCGGAAGGCGCAGGGACCATGGAGAATTTCTTCGTAAAATTGTCCGTTTACAAACCGCAATCCCGCTTTCGA
Organism: Cyprinodon tularosa; assembly: GCF_016077235.1. Classification (NCBI taxonomy): domain Eukaryota; kingdom Metazoa; phylum Chordata; class Actinopteri; order Cyprinodontiformes; family Cyprinodontidae; genus Cyprinodon; species Cyprinodon tularosa. The sequence goes on from NW_024039355.1 coordinate 409,252, forward strand.
ATAAAACCTACACCCCACTATAATTACTTTAGTAAGCTGTCCAGACCAATCAAAATGTTTTGCGCAATTGTGCAAACGTTAAAACAATTATGTATTGTGACGTCATCAAAAGGCGCAGGCCCCCGAGGCAATCTGGCAGCCCGAGTCAATCTGGTACCTACACCGGGTCTCTAATAATGGCCGGTCTCGCTGTCAGAGGAGGTAAATAATGGCCGGTCTCTAATACAGGCCGGGGCTATAAACGTTTTTTCTGGGCATACCTCAACATTATACTTGTGGTAGTAACATACAAGTACCACAGCCCTGCGCAGCTGGACGACAGGCCGACTGCTGCCCGTCTGCGCGAGGAAGAGAACAGACACGCAGCACAACATGAGGAGGAGCGCGAGTGATGAGGAGATTAAAGGGAGAGATGAAGAGGAGGAGGAAACTGAGGAGGAGAATTAAACATGATTGGAGGATTTTATTTTTTTTTTTTTACTTCAAACCAAGGGAGACATGGTAACTGTACTTTTTCAATAAATGAACCTAGTGTTTTATAGGTTCAAATAGACACAAAATCTCATTTTTATTCATTCCACTGGTAGTCTGTTTTGCTCAAATAGCAATAGAGGCCTGTTTCTAATACTGGCCTCTATCCAATAAAGGCCTGGTCCGCGATGCACTTGAGTGAAATAAAGGCCCGGGCCTATATTAGAGAATTTACGGTATATATATATATATATAGATTCCATGTAAAACTTTAGAGGTCTCTGTCCAGAAGAGCGCAGTCCTAGGAACAGCTAAGATACTGCGCAGAACCCTCAAACTCCCAGGCCTCTGGTAGAGGACCCGAGCTTGAGGATGACACATACCACCCCACGAGGGGTGAGAAAACTGTTTATATATATATATATATATATATATATATATATATATATATATATATATATATATATATATATATATATATATATATATATATATATATATATATATATACACTCACCGGCCACTTTATTAGGTACCCCATGCTAGTAACAGGTCAGACCCCCTTTTGCCTTCAGAACTGCCTCAATTCTTGGTGGCATAGATTCAACAAGGTGCTGGAAGCATTCCTCAGGGAGTTTGGTCCATATTGACATGATGGCATCACACAGTTGCCGCAGATTTGTCGGCTGCACATCCATGATGCGAATCTCCCGTTCCACCACATCCCAAAGATGCTCTATTGGATTGAGATCTGGTGACTGTGGAGGCCATTTGAGTACAGTGAACTCATTGTCATGTTCAAGAAACCAGTCTGAGATGATTCCAGCTTTATGACATGGCGCATTATCCTGCTGAAAGTAGCCATCAGAAGTTGGGTACATTGTGGTCATAAAGGGATGGACATGGTCAGCAACAATACTCAGGTAGGCTGTGGCGTTGCAACGATGCTCAATTGGTACCAAGGGGCCCAAAGAGTGCCAAGAAAATATTTCCCACACCATGACACCACCACCACCAGCCTGAACCGTTGATACAAGGCAGGATGGATCCATGCTTTCATGTTGCAGACGCCAAATTCTGACCCTACCATCCGAATGTTGCAGCAGAAATTGAGACTCATCAGACCAGGCAACGTTTTTCCAATCTTCTATTGTCCAATTTCGATGAGCTTGTGCAAATTGTAGCCTCAGTTTCCTGTTCTTAGCTGAAAGGAGTGGCACCCGGTGTGGTCTTCTGCTGCTGTAGCCCATCTGCCTCAAAGTTCCACGTACTGTGCGTTCAGAGATGCTCTTCTGCCCACCTTGGTTGTAACGGGTGGTTATTTGAGTCACTGTTGCCCTTCTATCAGCTCCAACCAGTCTGGCCATTCTCCTCTGACCTCTGGCATCAACAAGGCATTTCCGCCCACAGAACTGCCGCTCACTGGATGTTTTTTCTTTTTCGGACCATTCTCTGTAAACCCTAGAGATGGTCGTGCGTGAAAATCCCAGTAGATCAGCAGTTTCTGAAATACTCAGACCAGCCCTTCTGGCACCAACAATCATGCCACGTTCAAAGTCACTCAAATCACCTTTCTTCCCCATACTGATGCTCGGTTTGAACTGCAGGAGATTGTCTTGACCATGTCTACATGCCTAAATGCACTGAGTTGCCGCCATGTGATTGGCTGCTTAGAAATTAAGTGTTAACGAGCAGTTGGACAGGTGTACCTAATAAAGTGGCCGGTGAGTGTTTATATGTATATGGTTCTACAAGGTCAGTAGAAATAAAAAATTACAGCTGCAAGAGGCATTGGGCGGCTCTCTGTCTATTGTGGCCAGAGGAGCCTCACACCGCTGCCCCCATGCTTACACCTATTTGGTCTAAATTAGACCGGCCTAACAGCTGTTTTGGCCATTTCCTCTTCCATAGGGAGCACGGTGAAAACAAAGAACTTCCAGCAGTGAAACATGAGACTTCCTATTCTCAGGAGGCGGGGCTAAAGTGATGTCCATAAATGGCCAACTCTATGAGATGAATGCTGATCTGAGATGACACACAGGGAAAACAATACTGCTCTGACTATGCATATTGAACCTAAAACACCAGTATGTTATAAGGGGAGAGTTTACGTTTCAATGCTTAGTCACATCTACATGCTTTGATGCAGAAAAAAAAAATATATTTTGATACCTTTTGATCCCCAATGCCTAAAGTCTATGCATGGAGAATCTGTAACTCAAAACCTCAGCACAAGTTTGCTTAGATATGACATGAGTAAATGAGAGAAAATGGCATGTTTTATCCAAAATGGCTGACTTCCAATTGGGTTTAGAGCACGGATCCAAGAAACTTTTTTTGTCTGTCCTGGTAGGTGATGAATGTGTACCATGAATATGTACCTCAATAGAAGCACAGCCTGTTTGAAATGTTTAAAGGAATGTCATATGTGTGGCCAGAACCTTTTGTATGTTAATGTCTACTGTTTATATACAGTAGACATTGTGTAATTTCATTGAATTTGCAGCCACAACAAAGGAAGCACTGATCCATTCATATTTTATGTTCTTATGTTACAAATAGGCATCAGTAAACCAGCTGTGAGCAAGACATTGCATCAGAAAGAAAGCACAAAGAGTTAAAATAATAACTGATTCCATATGTCAAAGAGGAAAACAGGAGTAACCACTGAAAAATAGCCCCACCTCTGTCCTCTATAATGGAAGATGTTGGGGTCTGCAGTCCAGCTATATCTCCCTACAGGAAGGTTCACAGCTAAATGGAGCACCAGGCCAGATGCAGCTACTATGACAAGAAGACGCTGAGAGAACATAAAGTTAGAACTTGAACTAACAGAATCTAGCAGAGTTAGGAAGAATGGTCCCTGCAGTCTATGTTTCTGAGGGCCTCTAGTGGATGCTGTGGAGTATTACAGGTTTTTGTACAGAGTTATAGTGTTTCCTGTCACTGTGGGCTGCAGAGCACAGTAGTACACAGCAGAGTCTGTCATCACTGCAGAGGAGATGGTCATGCTCATTTTGTCTTCTTTTGCTTCAAATTTCAGCCTGCCCAGATATTGTGCTTCACCAAAGGGAGAGTGGGACTTCAGGAACTCTGGAGGTTTTCCAGGATATTGTCGATACCAGAACAAATAGCTGGTGGAACCTTTGTTGTAACTGCAGGACAGAGTTACTGAGCTGCCCTCTAAAGTGAACTCCTCAGTCTTCAGTGCAGTAAGTTGTTGACAGTTTATATCTGAAAGAAAAAATAAACTCAAATAACTGAAGAATAACAATGATCAACTTTTCCTATGTTTGACTCCAACCAACCTGTTCCAAAGAGCAGGACCAGTAGAATAAATCCATATTTTTGCACGGAGAGCATGTTGAGAAGATGTAATGATTGTGTTGAACTGTGTTGAATGTGGAAGTTTGTCTCTCTTCTATAGTTCAGTAACAGCTCAGCTCCTCCTCCCTCCTGGTAAACCGACTCACAGCCTTTTGTTGTCAGCTTGAAGTTGTTCAATTAGAGAATGCGTTTGAATGCAGAAACCAAAAAAAGGAGTTATTGTCTTTAGAAAGGACTTTGAAAAATAAGCTGATTAGTCAGTTACTCCATCTGTGTGATATATTTCATTGAATTAAGATAATAAAAGAAATAAAGTAAACAAATGTAGGTGTTATATTTGATCAGGATCTTTGATTTAAATCCCATATCATAGGTTTTATGAGTTTTTCTTTTGCTGAGAAACTAGTCCATGCATTTGTTACTTCAAGGCTGGACTATTGTAATTCTTTACTATCAGGAAGTCCACAAACTGTAGTTAAAAGCCTTCAGCTGATCCAAAATGCTGCAGCCAGAGTTCTGATGAAAATGAAAAAGAGAGATCATATCTCTCCTATCCTGGCTTCTCTTCATTGGCTTCCTGTTAAATCCAGAATAGAATTTAAAATCCTCCTTCTCACATATAAAGCCTTAAATGGCCAAGCTCCATCTGATATCAGAGATCTGATTGTTCCTTATGTTCCTAACAGAGCACTTCGCTCTCAATCTGCAGGTTTACTAGTGGTTCCTAGAATTTCTAAAAGTAGAATGGGAGGCAGATCTTTTAGTTATCAGGCTCCTCTCCTGTGGAACCAACTACCAGTTTTAGTCCGTGAGGCAGACACCCTGTCTACTTTTAAGGCTAGGCTTAAAACTTTCCTTTTTGATAAAGCTTATAGTTAAAAATAGAGTGATTTTATTTAGTTGCTGGGAACAGCCAATGAATTACAATTTAGTCACAGACAGTCTCCTTAGCTCTACATTGGCCCTACTGTAGCTCTATATTAGAGGTCACGGATTAGCGGACCGTGGTCCGGACCCGGACCCACCTGCTGGCTAATCTGACCCAACCTGATTTAAAACATTTATATTATTACTACATGTTGTCCAAGTGTCTAACTTCACTTGTACCGCTTCTCCTGTTAATACGGTAAAGCCCTGGGGAGCGTCCGGCTCCAGGCTGCACATGATCCAAATGAGCCAATGAGCTGTCAGTCTGGGTTGCTGCTGCTGCTACTTTTAGACACAGCAGGCAAACCTGTGGCAAGCCGGGCGATGGGAAAGAAGGAGAAGACCATGAGAAAAAGAGAGCAGAGAAAGTGTGGACTGCTGGAAGAACTGCGGTGAACTGGTGAAAGAAAAGTGAAATGGTGCTCAAAGATGACCCTGCACATTTAGAGGATGTTTGGCTCAACCTGCTGCTGTGAAGCAGGATTCTCCACCATGAACAGAATCAACAATAAATCTGGATCCAGGCTCAAAATGAGCTCCTTGATATGTGCTTTAGAATGGCTTAGTCTCCATTTAAACCCAGGTTTAAAGCCTTGCAGGGCAGCATAAAGCCCACTGCCAACATTAAGACAGAGAAAAGAAAGAAAATAACAAATGATCAGTTCAGGTAATTTATAAAATATGGGAGTCAGGAAATTGTCTATAAACCAAACTGAATGATAGCTGTTCTCTACTTCAAAAAACACTTTAGATTTTAAAATGGAAAAAATGTCTTTTTTTATATTTTTATTTAAAAATTCAATGTATAACATGGATGCATACTCCCCTTTGTCTATTTCAGTGTTAAATGTTGTTTAAAGTAACAGATTATAATTAAAAATGTCTCCGGACCTTTAGAGGTTGATAATTTTCTTTATTCGGACCCCACTGATTTTTTAAATGGCTACCACTGCTCTATATTTCTTATTCCTAATCCAAAGAATTTAGGTTATTCTGAGCTAGCTCTATATTTAGGCTGCTGTCATTTTAGACTGCCTCAGGACATAGGGACCCCTCTTCATCATTCTGCTTTATTCTATCTATTCTCCTATTCTGCAGTTTTCGTTAGTTCTAGTGATGGTGAGATGAAGCCTCATGAGGCATTCAACCGTTTGGCCAAGTTGCTTCAATGATCCCCACAGTTCATGAGGCTTCATGTGAACATGTCACCACCTAATGGTGGGGTGCAGAACTACAGTTTGTATTAAATCTGTGACTTCTTTGCAACTGTTTTTCTTTTTTTTTCCTTTTAAGTTCCCTTGAAATTGTTAAAATCTTTTGTAAGTTTTAAGTGTAAAATTTCTTTGAACAATCATTTAAGGTGCATAGTGTTGGGAGCTGGAGAAGTTCCACCTTTCTCCAGCAGAGTCCGCCGTGGATCCTTCTGAGTGAGCCTCCTGCACAGCTGCAGCCCATCAGATCATCAGAGGATCCACTATATAAGCTGTCTTCAGACCTTGCCTCAACGCCGCAGTGTTGATCCAGTTGGTCAGCGCCTAAGCCTAGACTCTCAGTGAATCTTTTGTGACTTTGAATCCAGCCTGGATTCTAACCGTTGTCTCTGTCTCCCAGGAAACCAGTTTCTCCTCTGTGGAGCTCAGGAAGAGCTAACCTGCCGAGCCGACCCTCAGAGCCAAACCTGAAGAACCTCAGTGAACTTCCATGCAGCTCAGGACTAAGAGCTGGAAAACCCAAAGCCAAGGTCTGCTCAGAACTAGAAGTAAGACGCTGAAGCAGCTAGCGGACTCTGCTGATCAACTCCTCTCCAGATCCAACAGTGACCCTCTCAAAGTTATCTACAAGAACCCTCAAGGTACAATCAGTTACAATCAAGAACGCCAGCTCCAAAGTGCAACGCTAACAGAGCTGTCTCTCACGCAGACTACGGTGAACCAGTTTCCAGGCCCGAACCAGAACCAGTCAATCAGTGTGCTTGTGAACAAATAAACTTGTTAACTTTTACTCCTGTGTTCGTCTACTCGTGTTCTGCATATTTGGGTCACTCTTAGAGTACCCATCATGACACACAGTTTTTCTGCCATTTTAGTGAAATAAACTCAAGCATATCTGTATCTCGATTTGTGTGTGTGCAGGGGGATTTGAAAATGTGTAAATGAAACTGTAAATGTGTGAGGAGATTTGTGTGTCTGTACAACAATCTGCAAATGTGCAAAACTACTTGTGTGTGTGTAATCTGGTTTGCAAATGTGTAAAAAATCCACAAATCTGTAATACAGATTTTACAGATACAAATGCGGCAGAAGTGTAGCAAAAATCACATGTGTAAAGAGAGCAAACCGAGAAACCGCTGGACTTGTAACCAATGATGTGTCTGTATTTCTGGGTGTTGAAGGGAAAATACTTCGGACACAGTGTCTCTGTGTGTGCTTACAGATTGTTCTACACATTTGCATATCTTACTACAGATTTGTAAATCTGAATACAGATTTGTAAATCTCAGTACATATTTGTAGATCTGAATACAGATTTGTGGATTTTTTATTTATTTATTTTACACACAGAGTATATTTGTTTGCTTTGGGTTTTTTTTTATCTTTTATTTGTAAACAGCTCCATTTTGTGTTTTTTTTATATTAGGGGTAATAACAGAAGTTTTGCCATCTGCAGCATTAAACTGCAAAAGATGAAACAAAAACAACAAGATGAAAATGATACTTTTTTTTACTTAAGTGTATTATTTTGAGTTGGTAAATAGGTTGATCCATCAATGGAATGAATATTTCTGCCTTTATAATGAGATGTATAATGTGTATTTCTGCTCCCGGGTCAAAATGGTGGGCTGGGGCTGGAAAAGAAATTAAAGATTGCAAATGTGCTCCAGCTCTACCTTTCATGTTTACTTCTGTAAACATAGAACACGCTCCCTTGTGACACTTAAGTTGAATGAATTCAGTTCACACAGAAGATTACATATTTGGAAATGAGATCAACCACGCAAAAGAATCAGATTTCCTAAAAAAATCTGAACTGTGCGTCAATGGCTGCAGTGTGAACGTAGCCTTTAACGTGTTCATCCAGACATGACAATGGCCGGGGTTCCAGATGTTCATTTAAAGCTGCTTAATTTATTCCAAAACCAGTTTAAATGTGAGTTTAGGATCATTAATCCATTTAAATCCATTTTCCCCTTTTCTTTTGATAGAATATAGAGCCGGAAACATTAACTAGTTGGTTTCTGCTAAAAGGAGTGAGCAATGCAACCCTGAGGGACCAAGTATGGTAGAGATATAAAGGTATAGTTTAAAGAAGAGAAAATCACCTTAAAACGTTTTAGTTTTATTCAAATTAACCAAAGCTGTTTGCCTTTGTGTTCACTAAGTATTTAGTTCCTGCTCTCTTCCTAGTTTATTGAATTTTTTACTGTTTTATTTTAACATTAATCTTTAATTATCCTCCCATATTTGTTTGTTGTTCTTTGTGTGGCTCAGTGTTGATGTGTCCTGTCTGCTCTGCTGCTAAACTCCCAGATTGTCTATAAGGTCAATAAAATGAGAAGAACTGCAGGAGGAACGTCTCACTGTCCTTATTTAAGGCTAATTTGTTTTGACACTGCAAGGTGACAAGAACAATTGTTCTATTAACATGAGCTGTCAGGTCAGACCCCCCAACAGGGAAACAATAATAACCACCAATCTGCCAAAGAGCTGTACTATAGTAATATTAGGACTCTTGCTCCATTTGACTTCAGTTTGGTTTATTTATAAAGAATCAGTTTACAACAATTTTATTAAAGCATTTAAAACCAAAAAATACAAACAGACCCTGTTTTCACATTTTATGCAATGAAACCTTTATTATAGTAAAAAAACGAGAAAAAAACGAAGGAAGCATACTTAAAAGAACCAGCCCCGTGGGATTTAATTAAAAAATTTTTAAATAGAAACAACCCAACAAAGTCATCTAAAAGGAATTCAGTGGGGATGGTTGGAAATGGCGTTTTCGTGTTTTCCGTGTGATCCCCGTGAATCACGTTTGTATTTCTGAGGCCATTTTTTATTTCAAAAGAAACTGCAATGTACCCGGACAACCCCCAGGGGGCGTTTGGGGGACCTCTCCCGTGTGAGGGGACGTTGGGGGCCCTTGCAGTAATGAAAAGCGGGTTTTATTGGGGATCTTGGTGTGATATTTTTCAATTTTATTTTTTTTTTGTTTAAAAAATTTAAAAGTTAAAAATTTAAATTTTTAACAAAGATTATGAGTCAAGTGACGCTAATCTTATTTTATAAAAAATGGGTTGCGTAGTTATGATACCCCCCCGATTTTTTCTAGAACTGTTATTTCTTTTTTTTATCTGCATTGCTATTTATTTAAAATGAAAAATAAAATTAAAAATTTTTGGGGGAGCCCGGGGATACGTATGTACGCAACCAGAGAAAAGCGTAAAGAGACAGTGCTGCGCGGGTTTTGTGTTGAAAATTAAAAAAAATTTTAAATTGACCCCTTTGAAAAGAAAAATTTTTTTTGGGTTTTTGTAAAAAAAATATATTTTCTTTAGTTTTTTTAAATAAATTGCCGTTGAAACTTTGTTTTTGGGTGTTATTTCTTCCTTTAATAAAAAAAATATTTAAATAAAACTGGGCACATTTCGAACTTAAGGCCGTGGTTAAGCTGAGGGTTGAGATAACCATTTGGGGGGGTTTCAACCCCAATTTGGGGCCAGTTGCCTTAATTTTTTTTTTTTTTTTTATAAAGTTGAAAGTTAAAATGTCAGGTTTTCTATTTTTAAACAACAATGGAGTATTTTTGGACCTTCCCAGCATACCTTTTAAAAAAGGGGGAGCTCCCCAGTTTTTTCATTTTCCGAGAAGTCTGCTTTTTGTCAAAAAAAAAGCGGTTTATGGGATTTTTTGTATTGTTTATTTTATTTTTTTTTTTTTTTTGGGGTTTTTTTTTTTTTTTTTTTAACTTTTTTTTTAATGTTTTTTTTTTTTTTTAAATTGTTCCCTACTTTTGGGGGTTTTTTTTTGGTTTTTAAATTTTTTTTTTTTTTTTTTTTTTTTTTGTTATTTTTTAATCTTTTGTTTTTTTGTTAAAGGTGGGTTGTTTTTGGGGAGGGGGTTATGAAGTATTATCATTTTTTTATTTTTTCTTTTTTTTTTTTTTTTTTGAAAATTTTATAAGAGGTCTGGTGGGATTAAATTTTGGGGGGTTTTTTTTTTTCCCCCCCGTGGGGAAATTTTTTTAAATTTTTAAAAGGGGGGGTTTTTTTTAAAAAATAAAAGGTTTTTTTTTTTTTTTTTTTAAAAAAAGATTTTTTATAGTTGGGGGAAAAAAATCCCCTTTTAATTTTAAAAGCTGTGCGGTTACGAATGTTACAGCGTGTGGGGCGTAGCCGCTAATGTAGCGAATTTTAGTTTAATAATAGTTTAACGGTTTATTTGCTGGACATTCCGATGAGCCTCTTATTCTGCCTCTCCTGTCTGTGTCTAGAAAACGCGCATGCGTATGCGTGGAACTAATGAATCCCCCGCACCCACACACACGGGGTGGAGCGGAGCAGAGCCCTTATCTTCAGAGTTTTTGAAACTTTTTTGAACCTCTGATAAAAAGTAGTGTTAGATGTTTTACGGCTTTTTGCAAGATAAGTTTTTTTTGGGTTTGGGGAAAAACACTTCCCATGTTAAAAATAAAAACAAAAAAATAAATGTTCAATAAATAAATAAAATTTCTATTAATTGCCCCCCAAAATACAATGAAAAAAAAATGTAGGTAAAAAATTAAATTATAAGTGGACAAAATGTATATATCTCTTAATTAGCTTTTTTTTTTTTTCACTTTTTTTGTAAAAGTTTCATTTTTTACTTAAATGACTGTTTAATTGAGGTCTGAAGAAGTTTTCTCTAAGGGAGACCTAAAGAAAAAGATCCCTTTTGTGGGGTTTTTGTTTTCCCGAGATTCCTTTGAATGCAAATCTACCAGTCTCCATGTGTAAAACACAACAAGCACTTTTTTTGGGTCTAATAAATGTTGTTTATCTATAGTAAATATTTAGTTTTTTTTTATTTCTGTCATTAAAAAAAAATTTTTTTACATGTGTTATGTCTTGGGGGATCTTTAAAAAAATATTTTAAAAGAAGGTAAAAAAAATAAAGAAGCAATTAAGAGATTATATAATTTTAGGGCTGCAACTAAAGATTATTTAAAAATCGATGAATTGGGATTTTTTTTTTCGTTTAATCGATGAATGGAAAAAAAATATTTTTTTATTAAACCCTTCTTTTTTCCCAAAATAAACATTTTAGAAGAAAAACAAGCAACGGAGTACAGGTTGTCTTTAAACTGCCCCGGGTGCAATATGAAAAATAAATGTTGTGTTAAAACTAGAAACTTTCAGAGAATGTAGCTGTACCCACAAAATTTTTTTAGGCTATTTTGTTAAAAAGCCAAAAAGAGAAGGCTTTTTTTTTTTTTAAAGCCCAAAGGGGGGTTAAAAACAACGGGCCCCCCCTTTTCAACAAATGATTTTTTTTTAGACTAGAAGAGTTCTCCCTTTTTAAGACAGGAAAGTTGCATTAAAGTTGTACTTGAGAAAATCTAAACCCATAAGATAAAAATGCCGTGATTCAATTTTTAAATTGTATTTGGATAAAATGAGAGAATGGGTGCTAAAAAAAACACCCTCCAAAAAAGATATTTACATGGGAAGTAGCAATAATTAATTGAATATTACTGATCTTGCGGATTTTATCTTTATTTCCCATAAATTGCAGGATCTTCTTTACTTTATCTTTCCCAAAAGGGATTTTAACTTTAAAGCCTTGCCTAAATTTGCAAGTTTTAATTTTTTTTTAAAGAAATTTAAACGCTGTTTAAAGCAATTCAAATAAATTAAAAAGAAAAAAAAGTAGCAAACCTTACACTGCTGTAACCTACTAAGGGTAAGGAAGCATCAGATGAGTCCCTGAGAAACTAACTTTGGGTTTCCCCCACTTTAAAACCAAACAAACAGGGCCGTCACCCTGCTATCACTCTCTTCATGCCATTAAGGCCCAAGGTTTTTTTTTTTTAGGTGCTGGTTAAAGTGGTGCTTTTGGTGTTTTTGGGGGTTTTTTGTTTTTAGTTTTTTTTTTGGGGGGGTTTTTTTGGTTAATTGTGTAATGGGGTGGTTTTGGTTGGAGGGGGTAAATTTTGGGTTATGCAACGGAAGGGGTTTTGGGGGGGAGGGAAGGGGGGGATTTGGGGAGGGAAGGCGGAAAAGGGGGTGGTAAAAAGTGGTTTTTTTTAGCGTTTTTTTAAAAAAGTGCTGGGGGGGGAAAAGTCCTTTGGGGGAAACCAAGGGGTGATCCTGATATTTTTTTTCCCCCGGGGGGGGGGGGGGGGGAATTAAGGGAAAAACAAATTTTTAAATTGTTGAAAAAAGGGGGCTTTTTGTTTTGGGTTTAGTTCTTTTAAAAGGGGGGGTTTTTTTTCACCCTTTTTTTTTGATTTGGGGGGGGAATTTAAAAAGAATTTTTTGGGTTTTTTTGTTTTTTTTTTTTTGGGAGATTGTTTAAATAAAAAAATTTAGAAAAAAAAATTTCGTTTTTAAAAAAAGGGGGGGGTTGGGAAAAAAATTTTAAAAGGGGGGGCGGGGAATAGAAAAGGGGAAAATGAACAGGAATTAAAGGGAATAAAATTTAAAAGGGTTAAAATTTTTTTTTTTTAAAAGGAGGTTTTTTAGAGGGGGGGAGGGAGGGGGCCCTTTGGGCGTTTGGTTTTTCCCGGGGGGGGAAAAATTTTTGGGGGGTCGGGGTTTTTTGACCGGGGGGGGGGGTTTTGGGGCCCCCGTGGCCTGGTGGTGGCGGAAGGCAAAAAAAAGGGCCCCCCCCGGGGAAGTCAAGAAAATTTTGGGGGGGGGTTTTTCGGTTTTTTTCTTGTTTGTGTTTTGAGGGGGGGAGGCGATTGAAAAAAAAAATTTGGAAAACGTTTAAAAAAGGGGGGGGGGCGAAAAAATTGGGAAAATTGGTCGGGGGAAGCCCCCGTTCCGTTTTAAAAAAACGGTCGGAGGGTTTTTTTTTTTTGAGGGTTTTTGTTTGTTTTTCCCGAAATTTTTTTGGGGGAAAACCCCCCGAAATTCTGCTTTCCCCCCAAAATTTTTGGGGGCCAAAAAGTTTTTAAAAATTTTTGCTTTGTTTCCCCTTTTTTTTTTTTTTGCTTTTTTTTTTAAAAAAAAAAAAAAGGTTTTTTAAAAAAAAAAAGGTTTTTGGTTTTGTGTTTTTTTTTTTGTTTTTTGGTGTGTGTTAAAAAAAAATTTTTTTTTTTTTTTTGGCTGGGGTTGCTTTTTGGGGGGGGGGGAAAAAAATTTTTTAGGGGGGTTTGGGTTTTTTTTTTTTTTTTTTTTCCCCAAATTCCCCCCTTTTTTCTTTTTTCAAGTAGAAAAATTTCATTTTTATTTGGGGTTTAAAAAAAAATTTTTTCAATTTTTTGCTTTTTTTTAAAATTTTTTGTCTGGGGGAAATTTTTTCAAAGATGGACGTTTTTAAAAGGGGGAAAGGGAAAAGTGATTCCCCCTCGGGGCAGGTGCTTTCTTTGGTTTTCAGTCCTTTTTCACTTTTTGTTCCCCGGGGGGAAATTGGACGGTGGGGAAAAGGGGGGGTTTTTTTGGGGGGAAAAATAATAAAAAAAGAGTTACCCAAAACCACTAAAAATCCCCGAAGGGGGGTTTTTGGGGGGTTTCCCCGTTTTAAGATGCCCATTGTTGAAATTTTTAAATTTTCTTAAAATTTTTTTTTGTCGGGGAGGTGGGGTAAAAACCCTTATATAAATTTGGAGGACAAATTATTGTTTATTTCGTTTTGTAAAAATTTTAATTTTTTTTAAAATTACAAATTGGTTTTTTAAAATTTTTTTTTAATTTTGTTATTCTAAAAAAAGACCTTTTGATTAAAAATTTTTTTTGGGGTCTTGTTTAATGCCCTTTTTAAAAACGTTTAATTTTTAAAAAAAATTTTTTAAAAATTGTATTCCTATAACTTAAAATTTATTGGAATTTTTTGGTTGTGAAAATTGAATGTTTATTTATTTTGGAAGTTAAAAGCGATTTTACAAAAAAATTTAAATTTAAATGTTTTAAAATCTAATCCCCCGATATTTTAATTTTGGAAATTTTAGGGGCCCCCAAATTCCCAAATTTTTTTTTTTTTTTATTTTAAAAATAAAATGGTTATTAAGGGGGGAAAAGAAAACATTTTGTTTTCCAAATAAGTTTTTCTTCAGTGTTAAGAGGGGGGGGAAACAGTAATTTTTTGGGTTTGGGGGGGGGGGGCCCGGGGGGGGGGTCTGGGGGGCGGTGGTTGGTTTAGAAGTTTAGGAGGGGGGACTTTTGAGGGGATTTCGGGGGAAAATTTTTTTTTTCAAATGGTGTAGGACTGGTTCCCCCTTGTAAGGTCATTCGTCAGGTGTTTAAATTCCCGTCTTTTTCGAAACAAAATCCCGGGGAAAAACCCAAAAAAAACACGGCAAGTCCTTACCATGGAAAATGGGGGAAAAAGTTTTGAGAACCCCGGGGGGGGGGCAAGGGGTAGACCTTAACATTTTGTGCCCCGTTTTTTTTCCTGGGGCGTGAGTTTTGTTTAAAAAAAAATAAATTTTTTAAAAATTTTTAAAATATTTTAAAATAAAAACCCATTTATTTTGGTTTAAAATTTTTAAATTTTTTTGGTTAAAAATTTTTCAAGGGTCCTTTTTTTAAAAAGGGTTTTTAAAGGGAATTAAAATTCTTTTTTCCCATGTTATCCTAAATCTTTAAATTTTTTTATTTCCCAAAAAAAAACCCTTTAAAAAAAAAAAAAAAAAAATAGTTTAATAATTTAAAAAAATATATAATTTTAAAATTTTTTAATTATATAAATTTTTTTTTTTTTTAAAAAAAGGGGGAAAATTTAAAGCCCCCCCCCCCCTTTCCCGGCCCTGCATTTCTTTTTGGGAAAACGACGAAGAAGGTTGGTTTTTAAAAGTGTTGGGCCCCCAAAAAAAAGCTTTATTTAAAAAACAAAAATTTTCCCCCAAGAAATTTTTAAAAAATTTTAAAAAAAACATTAATTTTGGGTGGGGGGGCAGTTTGTAAATCATTTTTTGGCTTTTAAAAAAAGGAGCGCACGGGGGAAAACCATAAACCAAAAAAAATGGTGATGAAAAAAAAAAAAATTTAAAAAAAAAAAAAAGATGGGCCCCGGGGCCCCCTTTTGTGTTTTTTTTCCCTTGCTCCTTGCAGTCAAAAAAAACCCCCGAAAAAACACGCTTTCCCGGGGGGGGGCAGGATGAAAATACTTGTTCCCCAAATTGTTGTTTTAAAGTTTGGAAACGCCGCCTAGTTACCCTCCCGGGAGATATAATTAATACCCAAAAAATTTTCCCCCTCATATCCCTTCGAACCCTGGCCAAAACCCCCCCATTTCATCAAAACCCCCAACCGAAAATTTAGGAAGGGGAAAAATTTTTAAAAATTTTTGTGGCATGGAGCTTAAAACCTTTCATAAGTAAAAAGAGAAGATATTTGGGGGTTTTAAAAAAAAAAGTTAAAAAAAAATTTTTAAAAAAATTTGCCCTATGGAAGAATTTAAATCAAAATTTAATTCCCCCCCCAAAAAATGAAAGCCCCCCCATTTGAATTAACCTTTGTATGGGGGGGAAAGGGGGCCCCTGCCCCGGGAAAACAAGTTTTTTAACCCAATTTAAACACAGGGCCCCGGGAAGGTTTTTAATGGAAAGAAATGCATTTTTAATAAAACATTTAAAGAAATAAAAAAAAAAACACAGAATAAAATCTAAACACAAACATCCGGTTAGATCCTATTTACAATATGGTAAAGATAAATACAGTTTATCATGGCATTCACAGAATTCAATCCAAGAAAGCACAGCCAATCACATAGACACCGGTCCAAGGAGCAGATGACCTTATCTGGAAAAAAAAAACAGGAGTTAGTGAACGAACACGATAGTATGTGAAATTTAAACACATAAACACTGGGAGAGGTGTAACTTTAACCAATAGAAGAGGGAAACACACAGGGAGAACCTAAAGTGAACAGAAGTGATAACCGTAAACAATGCTTGGAGAAAATGCCTGAAAATGCTGCATTTGTTGGAGTCTACAGTCTATGGAAGTAAATCTGTGTCGCTGGGATTTGAATTAAAAATGCTACTGGAATTTAAATGTTGTATGTTTGTACTTACTGTTTCAGTGTTAAAATATATTCAGAACACATTTTTGACCTAAAAAAAATCATTGTCATTATTTCTACTCAGTTGAAATTTCATTTATTTTCTCTTCAAGCTAAAAATTCACATTACTATTTCAACGTGATTACATTTTCAATACTTATTTTTCAGTTTAATTTTTTAGTGTTAAAAAAATCTGCATATTTTTTTTAGTATCTTCACTAATACTGATGAACATCTGGAAGCAATAAAGGTTTGTTACCTTCTTCTCCTGGGTGGAGCAGACTGATGGTTTAGCTGCGAGGTCGTCAACGTTTTTTAGACTCCAGAATGTTGGAGAGACAAATAGAGGAGCCATGTTTCTCCTCCTTAGTGGACTGTGTGCTCCGTCCTCTTCTTCAGCTCCTTCATAAATGAAAGCAAAGCATCCTCAGAGTCTTAACCTATCTGCATGTGATGTTTCTCTAGTCAAACCAACATACCTCCAAACATGTGTGGATGGATTCTGTTCCAATGTGATCCGACTGCTAGAACACTGCTAGCTGTTCAACCTGCTTTCCCTGTAAAAATAAGACAAATTAATCGACAGAATTTCCTCCACACCAAGTTGAAATCTGGGGCAGGATGTTGTTTTCATCATAATCTTGCACTTCCTGTGTTTCAGTGACTGTTAGCTTTTAATCAGGCCTGGGAAGCTTGAGTTGTCGGTTTGTCGTGTTAATAAAGTCTTACTCCGTGTGTTTCCTGTTCCAGTCTTTCTCTGTGCCGTCCTCAGGTGGGGACTGGAAAGCACCTCACCATCCTGGATGTCCCGGTTCCTCACAGGAGTTTTGCTTTTTGACGTCCACAGTGTCTGAACATACATGAAAAACTAAGTGAGGCCACCTGAAATGTTGAATTTTCATTGAAATGATGGATTATTGTTGCTCCTTACTGAACATGCTCTCACCCTTTGTAAAGGTCAGCAGCTCAGATGCTGCTGCTCTGGTTTGGTCGCTGTAGATCTCATCAGCATCTCCTGATAGCTGTAGAGGCTCGATCCAACATGAGATTCAAAAAACACAGAAGAGATCCACTGCAGTCAGGACAGGCCTAGATGATATGGAGAATATTTCTGCAGAGGGTTCTTTTCCCTCCAACTAGGCCTGAAAACTAACTAACCAGAGGAACATCTAGAACTAGACCACATCGGAAAGCCGTTTCTAACAGTCGTGCTTCTCCTAACT